>NC_056744.1:564397485-564724985 GCF_019279795.1 Protopterus annectens | reverse complement strand
GTTACAGTAATACAGCTTTCAGTCTATCCACTTACATCAGGGCATGGTTTATAGGACTTGTATTTTCTTGGAGAGAAACCACTGTGGTCTCTCCATTTATTGCAGGTGTCTAGTAAGGTACTTGCAAAAAGGAGCATTTTGCTCTATTACTCTTCTGATGAGGTCTGAGTACATTGCTGTTATATAATCCTCAGATCTGAATGAAATGGTCTGACTTATGAGATGCACAACATAGTCTTTCCATACCACTGTAGACACTTGGTGGTTGAAGTTCAGATTGCTATCTACATGTGTTCCCAGGTCTTGCACCACTGGGTTTTAGCATAGTGGGAGTGTTGTCATTGCTGTAATTAGCAGGGAGTTCTACTTTGCAGAAGGCCAAAATAAACACACATTTTTGTGTTTATTTGTAGGCCATGTCACTTTGTTACAAATCATTTGTCTGGGTTAGCCCTTCCTGTAGTATGTTATCATCGTTGGTGGACTCAATGATTGCACTCAATATGCAAGAATCAGAAATCTAGGTAAGCCAAAGCCCATATACTTTAGACTGTCAAGAAGTAAATTACAAACAGTAAAGAGCAAAGCACAAATCCCAAAGGTGCAACTGTAGAAATAGCAATGGAAACGGCCAGGAATAAGTCCAAACTCTTATCAATGGTTAAGTGCTTTTCGTTTGTGCATTGACAAATTTCATCAGACCAAGTAACCATTCCAAAGGAAGTGATGTCATTAATTGGGAATTCAAAACTTCATATTACTTTTTAAAGTTCCAAAGCTTTATTTTGGATTGTCACTACTACATATTGTTAAAATATGTTGACATAATACTATTACATGTTAATATACATTAAAAAATCACTGAGCCTGCCTACAGAAACACCATAAAAATGATAATAAAAAAATGGAAACGTGATTAAATATTTAAACACTATAAGATCATATGCACAAGAATACATGCACAAGAAATATGTATATACAAACTATAATAAAATTCTATTATCTAAGTAAAGTTTTTAGCCTCAATATACTGTTGATTGCACCATAATCATTAAGCCCGGGCCACACATAGGAATATAAGGATAGCTGCCACATTAACTCAGCACTTTTCAAGTGCAGCATCCATGGGCCCCCTCTAAGTTCCTCATTTACTTGCTGAATATCACAAAAATTTAAACTGTGTCCGTGATACATATGTACATGCTTGACCAAAGCATTAGTTAAATTTAGCTTCCTAATAGCATATACATGCTCATATACTCCGCCCTTTAATGCTCTAGTCATTTTTCCTATGTAATAAGCAGGGCACTGGTTGCACCTAGCTACATAAATAACTGCTCTTGAGTTACAGTTCAGCTTGCAGCCTGTTGTGCACTTTCTACCATTAATTTCAGCTAGCTGTCCTTGATACATAAATTTACAAAAGTTACATATACCACACCTTTTCATTCCTTGTTCTTGTATTGTAGGTCGGCCACCACTTTCAAGTAGTGTCTTTAAATTTCTACCTCTTCTTGTTACCATTTTAACCCTTCCTGCAAAATTGTCTCTTATAGATACCTCCTCCTCAATTATTTTGCAATTTTTTACAAGAATAGCTTGTATCTCATAAAATTGTGCATTTAATGTGGTAGTAAAAGTGGCTGTATAATCAATACTCTTGTTCCCACAAATTCTTAAATGTAGCCCTATAGGGCCTTCCTGATGCAAGATAGGTTTAAAATGATGACAGGTCTAATGGTGGAGGTTCATTCACCAACTTTCACAGTATGTGTTCTGTTGGTGAGCCAATTGGTTAACCATCTAGTGATGGAAGTCAAAACCCTAGGCCAGATCAAGATAGACACTCTTACATTCATCTGGGCCTATCATGCGGAATCAAAGACCCATGACAACATCACTGATCATCTATAGCTCAACTCAGCACATACACCTTCCTGACATGGTTGAATAAACGCTTAAACACACCCTCCACATGGACTATGTTCCTGTAGAAGGGTGTACATCAACATACATACATCTGAGTTCAGAGGACAGCACCTGATGCATGCATGTATAGACACATCCTCACTCTCCTCATCTGTGAGGTACACCAACATGTCATCATGGATCTTTTCTAAATGGACACTAGTAATATTCCAGCTGTGTGCAACATTGAGGGCATGTATGATGACAACACTATCATCCTGGGGAACTTGGCCAGGCCAAGGCATCTGACACAAATCCACACCTGAGGTATTCACTCAGTACTGTCAGATGTGGCCATAAACACCTATATCACCAAATGGGTAGACCAGTGGATCACACATGTGGCATCTAAATATGTTGAAGTGTGTGAAGTGACCTATATCTCAGGTCTAGTGATCAGGTATGTACAAGAGGTCTGTCTGATAGTCCCTTTCTTGTCCATTGTTTAAGTCACAGACATCGCAAATGACATACACATCCTGTGTCCAAACAGTTGTCTGAAGGACTACAGATTGTGGGCAATCATTGACTCCGACTGTGATATTAATATAATACAGACATTATAAATACACACCACAGATTTCTGCCACAGGCATGACAACATGTGATGAAACAAAAACATGGGGGATTTGTTACAATATGAAAACAAATGCCCAACCCAAGGATAATGTAGACATCCCACCCTATAATCAGACCAGTAGGTATTTGACTTGTGTCCTGGGGTACATGGTATGTGGAACATCCACCAGCATGTGGCCACAGTGCTGACTACTCCTTTGTATGTAGCACAACTGCTGAGTATGTTAAGGACATTCAAAGGCCATAATACCTCCATAGTTCACAGCCTTCATCACACCAATAACTGAGTACAATGCACCCTTCTTCATGTACCTCCCTATGCATCTTCCAGTGATGTGTAACTGAGGTGTACCACCTTTGCCATAGTGAGCTGTCACATATGTTATTGGACATACCTAGGCATTCTTTTTGTTGCATAAACATTACTGTCTGATGGTGTGGAACACCCATAAAGGTGTTACACCATATGCATGTGTGATAGCTGTTCTAGTAATGCACACAGTATATATACATAGCTATCTGATAATATTGGTGGTATGGGTTACATTCATGATAATCTGGATTATGCCATATATATCTGCCATGCACCTAGCCTGTAATGATCCTAATGTCACATACAGGTATAGCACTGTCCCTCCTAACAATCTTCCAGCAGATGTTACAGTGTCAGGATGGCATGCTTGATTACCCTCATAGATTGCTAACTTGTCATAATAGTTGCACAAATGTGTTTGTGCAGAACCATCTATGATCACTCAGAATCATATATGTTGTGTCACAGACATGGGATTACTGGCGGTATTGTTCTGATATTTTCCATGATTGTGCATGTTTCTTTTACTGATTGTCCATGAGCCTGTAACTGTGTGTCACTTGTTGGAGACCTCTGCTGACATTACACTTATATTCAGGCAGATCAGTTTGCATAGCTTCACAATATGAACCCAACCCCAATTATAAATAACATTCCTGATAGATGCCTTCTGCATTGTGCATGTCAAGATGCTTATCTCACAAAGACATCTTCCCCATTGTTATGTCATCTTGTGTGAGAGTCACATAATACACATTTTCAATGTGCAGTCTGTACTGTACCATATTGATATGTGATAACAACTGTCTTCCATTGACATGCCCTCATTTGCTGTATATTAGGATGTTTCATCTGTCCTCTTTTCCTGTGTTCATTCCTACAATTCATTTGTGTGCCTGTTTTCAATACACACACTTCCCTTGACTGTTTATTTTAAATGGCAGTCAATGTGCCCTTAGAGATCAGTTACATAACTTTTGTACAGAATGCCTGGAAAGGGTTTTCACAACACTCTGCACTGTATATACTCTCCTGTACTGTGTTTGGACCATATACATTACTATATGTTAAACTCTAGTAATCATTGTGGCATTCCGTGCAATCCCGCTAACCTAGTTTGCTTTGAGGAACACAGGTTTGCTATCCATGTTGCATTATATGGTTTCCTGGCTGTCAACACTGTTACCAGCCATGAATCTGCACTTGCTTATGTTTAAATGTGGTGTGTGGCATGACTATGTAATTAGTGCTGCTACTCACTGCACAAACACATAAACTCCATGTAATCTTCGCAACAAGCCTACCTGGAGTTTATTGAATCCCAGGGAATTTCCTTATCCATAACACTTCTATTACTTCCTGAAATTTGAATGCATTTTATTTTATTTCAACCTAACTAAAATTCTAGACCTATTTGCTGATCTGTATATACTCTCAGGAGTCACCAAATTCAGTTGTAGCTCCACCAAATTTTAAGAGCTATTGCCTTTTTATGATTTAATGAAGCTGTCATTTCTATTTAAATATTTAACTAAATATGTGTCTTGTTTATCTATTGATGAAGGTTTAGATCCTTTAACCAGGTATTTGAGGTAACATTTGCTCTTTGGAGGAACAGGAGATCAATGAGTGTTAGATTTTTCATGGCAAATAGGAGTCTATTAGATAATGAGCTGAGGCCACCATTCTTTCTAGTTATGAATCTCTGCGTTCTCTCAAGTGGAGTGATATGTTTAAGAAATGCATGCTAAAATATTCATTATGTTCAATAATGGGCCTGATAAGATATGAAAAAAATGGGAATTAAGACTTCTTTGGATCTAGAAGAGATGCCTTTGGAAATTAAATGAGCCAGATGTAAGGCATCCCAAAACTACTGCAGAGACATGTTTGTCAAATGATAAGTAATGACCAATTAAGAATGCCTAGATCACTTATGGCAGTGTCTAATTATAAGGGTGTGTCACCTCTATGATGGCTATATCATTTATTTGAATGTTCATTTGACTGAAACCCAAATGGTCAAAACCATTTGATTGAAAACTCAGTTGACTGAAAATTCATTTGACTAGAAATGCATTTGACAGAAAAAGTGTACAAGTCGTTAGAAAGTATCTGATGTTCCCATTTTGTATCATAGGAGTTATTAGGGAAGTGTGTTTAGCAAAGTATATGTAGATTTCTATGGTCAGTATCATATTGAACCTCCATATCTGCAAATAATTGCATTTTTCCTCTAGCACTGATTCACTCTGTGTTTTTCTTTCTCAACAGTTGTGTGACCACAGAGTTAATACATGTAAGTAAGGGTGGGAAGGGCAAATCCTCCCACATGGGGGTCCAGGGGTGCTTGCCCCTCCACAAAAACATTTTTATGGTATATTTGTTGTGAAGAAGGTTTTCTATCAAATGAGTTTTCAGTCAAATGGGTTTGATCATTTGGGTTTCAATCAAGCGAACATTCAGTCAAATAACATGGATCCAGATATGTGAAAATGTTTTGCTTACGAAAATGAATTCTACTACATTTTCATATTTAATTTATAATATAACCACATTGCTTTCCCTTTCCATTAGCTTACTGTGGTATCAACTGGTAATTTCTGAAATTCCTACTTGTGTATGTATACAAATAACCATAATATAAACAAAGCTAACATACACTGCATTGTTCATTGAATAACATCTGCCTTCTCAGTTTTAGTCTAACTTTGCATATCACACATGAGTACTGCTTGCTACATTGCCCTTTTGATTACTCCAGAGACTTTAGAGTACCTTGGTGTAAGCTTCCCTGTACATGCTCAAAGTAAAATTGCTTGAGCATCAGTAGCCTGCAGAAAAAAAGACGAATGGCATAACACCAAAAACTTTTGTGCACAGGTGATAATTCACTTATTTAGGGAGATTTCTTCCTTCTTTGAGTTTGTGCAACTACGGAGTCACTATATATAAGTTTGGGGGTGGAGTGTGCACATTGTTACTTTCTAGGAGTCATATCATTTGACCATGCTAAACATTTCATGGACTCCACAGCACAAACATTGTTGACCAGTACCTTATGTATTGAGATAGAATGCAGGAGCTGGTAGACATGTCGACCTCAACTGCAGACCCATGTGAGTCAAGGATTATCCATCCCAATGTATATCATGGTATCTGTGATTTTACATTTGCTAGCTACAGGGATTTCTACAATACAGCCATTTCCCTAAGGTGCTAAGGGCCATAGACTGCACCCACAATGAAATTAAGGCTTCACCTGATGACCTGGGAATAAGGCATGTGAGCTGTGAAGGGCTTTACTCTGTCAACTGCCAAATGGTCTTCCATGCACAGGGTATCATCTACAATTTGTGTGCAGACCATCCAGGCATTTACCATGACTTCCACATATAGCACACCTATGACCTTTACCAATGGTTTGTGAGGGATCTATCAATCACCGACACCACATAACCGACATTTCACAAACACGAAACCTCACATGCCCGACAAACCATAATCCCGACAAGCAACAAACAAAACAAATCCCGTCCAAAGCACACACACAACACAAGCACACCAAAATCCTTACAAACCAACACTAAACCTCACATACACAACTACCTGGCCTACAAACTAAACTATCACAGTCGCACCACTTACCTAGCCTCCTCTAACTAACCCTAACCCACTTTAACAGCCACAGCCTTTTCCCAGTCAGATAGAACCTTTGTGAGAGATACTTTTCCCCAGGGGCATCTTATTGGCAGTGCTGGATATTATCTGAAGCACTGCTGGTAACATCCATCTGAAATCCACAGAATAAGACAGATCAGGGATAGAACTATGCCCTATCACAAACCAGGGTCATTGCAGAATGTGTGTTCAGGCTGCTGAAGGTATAGTTTCCCTTTCTGGATGTAGCTGCTAGTGTCCTGCAGTATGACCCAGGCATATATTCTAAAATGTCTTCAGTGCTCAGGCCTGTTACATCAGGGAGTGCAATTACAAGAGGAATATCTCCCATCACTGGGACTGGAACTTTTCTCCCCGGGCCTCTGTTAAAAAATGGCTTCATTACTAGCTCAGTCAGACTTTTCAAAGTCAACAAATGTAAATTAAATAAATAAATAATAAATAAATCACACTGGGCAGCAGAGGCCAAGCCAGATGAAGATTCCATAGAGGAGCCATCAGCAGAGGATGCACATGTTAGAAGGAGGTGGGCACAATGTAGCATAGCACTGGCAAAGAGACAGTGGCTTGCACACAGCATTGGCCCATAGCAGAGCACATACACTACAGTAAATGTGATGCATGCAAACCCAACACCAGACTGTATTTAAAAATCATGTAGAAAGGTGTTTTTGTATAAGTTCATGTTTGCAATAATTAAAATGTTTTCATGTAAAGTGGACTTTCTGATTCTAAACTATATAGTTTTTACTTTATCTTCTTCAATGAAACTATATATTTTTAAGTATAATAAACTGGAGTTTGTATTTCTTGTATGCTGAGTAGTTGTCATGGATTTCCTGATTTGCTTTCAAAATTTTTTTTATTTTTTAAATACATTTGAATGAATTCCATAGTATTTATACATAACATCTTAAATAACTATGCACACTATTTACATTAGCCTAACACTATAACAGATCTTAACGTATGCAGTTACTTTATAAGTATGTCCAATCCATTATCAGAGTGTCTGATCAATTATTGTCTAGTGTCAATCAACGATAAGACTTTTCCCCAAGGGTTGTTGATAAATAGCTTTGGATAAATTCTTAGTTCATTAATTTTAATTTCCAATAATGCTGTGGTCTTTAGTAGGCTGTAGAAGTCTTCCAAAGTTGGTATTGTGTTTGTATTTCATCTTCTTGTTATACACATCCTTGAAATTGCAAGCATAGTCCATACTAGATACATGTTTGACCTATTCAAATGAGGACCTTTGTTCACATTTAATAATACAAGAGATTTAGTTAAATAAAATGATTCATTAAATAAAGCTTGTAGAAAGTTATTAATACCATTCCAAAATGGCTTAATTTTATCACAATCAATGAAAATGTGGTTCCAATCTGCATTATGTACTTGCTCACATCTCCAACATATTCCTTTTATGGAAGAACTAATCTTACTGATTCTGTCTGGGGTTAAGAATACTCTGTGCAAGCATTTCCAATTAAAAACTTTCCTGTATTGTGTAAATGATGTATATTTTATCAATATTAAGATATTTGTTTTAATATCTTCAGTTACTGTATTGCATGCCCTTTTGTTATATATTTCCTGTATGAGGTTTTGGCGTTGTTTTATAGTTTATCAATATTTTGTAAAATTTTGAAATACTGTTTCCCATGTCAAAGTCATTATATATGATTTCATATATGATTTCATATATATTTAGGTATTTTTTAAATGAAGAATTGTTAATTATTCTACTTAAAACTTGTGAATATGACAGACTACTCTGTAAAGTTAGCCAGTCCTGTTGTGGAATTTTGTATATTGTTTTTATTTCTTGCATATCTAAAACTTTTAGTTCTTTGATACATTGGAGCCAACAAACAAACCCTTTCTGTTCCCAGGAATTAATAATTTCTCTATATATTTTATGTGGAAAGTTCTTTGTGACTATAAATGGTGTTAAAAGATCAAACCAGATTATTAAATCTATATTTGAATTAATAATTTTCCTAAATGAGTCAATGTAATAATTAATCATATGGGTTTTAGTAGGTTTAGTTATGTTATATTGCATACTAATACATAATATGTGCCATGGCAAATTGTTTTTATCTATTATTTGAATTTTTTTTTTGTAAATCAAATTCATTTATTGATATTACAGTTAGTAACTCTTTCCAATTTGCAGAGTAATTTGGACTTATCCAATCTGAGATTGTTTTAGATATTGATGCTTTTATATCTGTTTCTGTATCAGGAAAGTTTAATCCTCCCTGTTTCCATGGTCTGATATGTTGTATTAAAGCTATTCTTTTTCTTTTGGGAAACCATAAAATTTTTATTAGTCATACATTTATTTCTTCAAGTATATTCCTTTCTGGTAACAGTTGTATTGCCAAGGCTATATATAGGATCTTGGGCAGTAAAACCATTTTTATTAAGTGTAGTCTATATTCAAATGTTAATATTATTTTGTTCCATTTTTCCACAGAAATTGTAATGGTATTGATGATATTATTGTAGTTTTTTAGACTAATTCATTAATATCCTTGCATAACTCAATTCCTAAATATTTTAAGGTGGATTCTTGTTTCCCTCTGGTGTGATTCCCTTTAGTCTGCAGTTCTTTTTTGTATTTAAAAATGCAAACTTTCATTTTGATTCATTGAAATGGAGTCCTGACGTCATGTGAAATTTGTCAATTAATATATATAATTCTTTTAATGTCTCTTTGGATTAGATAATGTTAGTAATATGTCATCAGCAAATAGCATTACTTTAGAATTGTATTATTCATAAACATCTATTCCTTTGATTTTTATATTGTTATGAATTGAATTTGCCAATATTTCAATAGCCAGAGCAAATAGAATTGGTGACATGGGACATCCTTTTTTAGTGCCTTTTGTTTATATGTATAGATTCAGAGGTAAAAGGACCTAAATTGACATACGCTAAATTATTTGTATATATATTCTTTAGGAGATCAACAAAGGATGCAGGAAATTCAAATAGCATTAGAATTTTGAATAAATACTCCCAATTTAGGGAATCAAAGGCTTTCTTTAAATCTAAGCCAATTATGAGTGTTTCTTTATTTTCTTTATTAACATAATCTATATGACAAATTATACTTTTAATATTGTCATGTGTGTGTCTATGATATATAAATCCAGTTTGATCTTAGTTATTGTTTTGGATAGTGGTAGTTTTATTCTGTTAGTTAATATTGTCATAAATATCTTATATCCATTATTTAATAATGGTATTGGTCTATATGAGGTACAGGGGTTTGGGGATTTGTTTTCCTTTAAGATTGGTGTGATTAAGGAATATCTCCAAGAGGGTGGCATTAAAGCTTGTGATTGAATTTCTAATAGAGGTTTATGGAAGAGGGATAATATCTTTGAAGGAAAAAGTTAATATATTTCCATAATTATGCCACCTATACCTGGAGCTTTATTATTATTACTCTCTTTTATTGTATCTGTAATTTCTTTGTAGGATATGGGTGCTTGCAGATCTAGTTTTCATTTTTCTGTTTTTTTTTTAATATTAGCACATTTTTCATCGAGATTTAATTGATCAATAGGTATATTTTCTTTTTGGAAATGTTCCATATAGTGATTTCTATAAGCAACAAGAAAGTCACCTATATCTGAGACAATTTTCCCTTTCTTTTCATGGAAGATACATTTAATGTTATTAGCTTTTGGTTGTATTTTGATTCTTGTAGATAAATTATGTAAATATTTGGGAGACGTGGCCAACGTATTAATTTTTAGTTTTTCTAAAGCTAAACTACTTTAATGTGTTAGAATGTCATTGTATTTATTGTTTAATACTTTTACTTTCTTTTTCATCTCCAAATGATTTAGATTTTTTCAGCTTTTACTGACAAAAGTTTGGATTGTAGATCTAATAATTCAGAATCCCATTCCCTGATTTTCTTTTATACCAAGTTAAGGGTTTTACCATATATGTAAGCTTTTAATGAGTCCCATATCATTATTTTATTAATGTCTGTGGTGTAATTAATATCTAAGAAGAACTGTAATTCAGATAATAACCAGGGTTTGAACTCTTTAATTTTAGTTATATATACTGGAATTCTGGATTTAAAGATTAATGGTTTGTACCCATTTTGAAGTTTTAGTATCAATGACCTGTGGCCTGAAAAGGGGCAGGGACTGATTGAGAAATTAATGATTTTAGAGTGTAAGTCATGGGCAGAAAATATTTTATCTATTCTAGTATGTGTACCAAATCTGTGATCTTGATGGGAAAACAACAAAGATTTATCTTCTTTAAATTTGAAAGATGAAATGATTGTACCCACTTGTTTAAAGCTTTTGATACAGCAGATGTACGCAACAGTCTTTTATTTGTAGTTTCAGAAATATCAAATATACACTTAAAATCTCCTCCTAATATTAAGTTGCCTTTATAATTATTGGAAATGAAATCTAAGTGTTTTTTAATAGTTCCTGTTCCAATGCCTGGGAACCAGTATAGATTGGCTAGGGTCCATATTCTGTTATTATATTTAACTATTACTAATGTCGTAAGGTCTTCTTTATCTTCATACTTATAAATGATTTCTGAGTTAATCACATTTGTTTTCCATAAAATTGTTGCCATTTTGTCTTATAAGTGGATTGCACCAATATCATATATTCCTTAGGATTCCATTTGTAATTGTCATTTGTTTTGAAATGAGTTTCTTGAAGGAAGACAATTTGTGCTTAGTTTAAATATTTCAGTAGATTTGATCTCTTGCTAGGATTGTTTAAGCCATTGGTATTTAAAGATAATAAAGTTAAATCCATCTTAGGTTATTTAGACTATGTATTTTTTGTTTTATTGTGATTATTAAACATTTCCTCTGATAACTATAAAATATATGTTTGAGCTTTTAAAGGAAATTATCAGTTTTATATTTTGAGTGTTTACCAATAAAGTAAGGTTTTGGTCAGCCATACTAAAAATGATTTTGTGAAATAACAAATTTAAATGAATAAATGTTAATAAAACTAAGATCCGCACTAGCCATGGAATAAAAATAATTCCTAATATGTTGGATAAACCTAAGTCCATCAGATTATCACTCATACCTTGACAATCCAGAACAGCTGAGTTCCATAAATTGTATTATCATATGGAGAATATTTGTAATAGGAATAAGCAATATTTGTATTATTTTGAACAGATATAGTACTATTGCAGATTAGACAGAATTCTAATACAATATAAATGTCTACTTATTGTATAAGCAATTAATATTTACATGAAAGATGGATGACAAGCAATTCAGTCATAGTAAAGTAGGATGTATCATATATAAAACCTCAATAAAACGTTATAGCACACAATTATTTAACATAGTCATCCTTACTTATGAAGTCTTTCAAAAGTTATTACTTAATATAAATAGATGGTAATAATATTTATACCCAATGTTTATAATACAATGTATTTTACTGGATATATCAGAAGTTATATTTCATCATTTGCCAGCATTTAAGCTATCACTTTGTTTGTTGCTAACGTACTTAAAGCATCAAGTTTGTTTTATGTGAACATTGATGAAAAGTAGTGCATTTTAATTATCAGTGCATCCCTCTTCCTCCATTTCCTACACATAAGGATTTTCATATCTATCATTCCTTATAAAATGAGTGAAATTATAGGTTAAAAGCAACAAATTCACTTATTGTGATTAATGATAACAAGTTCCCATTCCATATTCATAAATTGTCATTTTATGGCATATACTGAAAGTTTTTAAATTTAAATGGCAACATTCTATTTTATATACTCAGCAATGGTTAAACTGAGTGATTATTGTTAATTTAATACTATTTGTTCAGAATGTGATTGTTACATTCATTCCTAGTTCAGGCTTCTGTTGTTTCCCTTGAACAACTTTGTCAGTTTGATGTAATGTATAAAACATTAATTATCTTAGTAAAAGCTTAAGTATTATGTATGATCCAGATAGGTTACAAAGCCACAATTCAAGTTAAAGGAATTATATGACTTGTTATGCACATTTACTTATATGAGAAAATCATCATGCTTCCCCTTGATGTTCAATATAGTGTATGTCATTTATGACAAGTAAAAACAGTAGTGTTATTATACTCAAGCCCATGTTATTAAACTGAGTGTTTATTGTCAATTTAATTCTATTTTTCAGAATATGATTATTAGATTCTGTGAAATTTCAAGTTCAGGCTTCTATTGTTTCTCTTGAACAACTTTGTCAGTTTAATGTCATGTATAAACATTAGTTACCTTGGTAACCGCTTAAGTATTATATATGGTAAAGATGGGTTACAAAAACTACAATTCAAGTTAAATTAATTACATAACTTGTTATGCATATTTACTTATATAAGAACATCATCATGCTTTCCCTTGATGTTCAATGTAGTGCATGTCATTTATGCCAAGTTAAGAGAGTAATGTTATTATACACAAGCCCATGTTATTGAATCCTGTCTTTAATATCTAAATTCAGCAGACTGCTTCATCTTATATGACGATTATATATTTTATATCTAGATTTACTAAAATCATACACTACATAACTATTGTGTGTTTTTTTTGGCTATTGCTTAGTTATTTGAGAGACCACAAGCTGTAATGCTTATTCTTATTATTAGCTCCTTCCAAGCATGTTTATACAGTCCATAGACTTTAAATTATGAGACCGTTTTAGTTTCTTATTTGTTATAAGTATATTTCCATCCTTACATATACACATATCAGTACTTCAAGCATGGGCAACAATTCCCATCCAGTTTTGCCAGAATATCATTCACTAGTTCACGTGGTGTATTTCCAGGCTGTTCTTAAAATATCCAAACCAATATTTGTCCTCTTCCATTTTACCAGCCTGTTCCATGCCATGGGCACTCTTCCAGTGAACCACTCAACACACCTTCTATTCCCACAGATATTTCCATGAAGGAAATCTGATGACTCTCTAGCACTTTTTGGCAACCCCAAAATCCCCTAGAATCAGCTATCCCCATATGTCCAACACGTCTGAACAAACTCACCTTCCAGACCACTGCAAAGGGTACTGCACAAGACAGAGTGCTCTTAGTTTTTCACAATAACTCAGACTTCCACTCTTATGTAAGTCCTTAATGTGTTTGGACCAAAATACATTTTAAATATTAAATTGCGTTTATTATTTATTCATTTTTTTTATCAAGAATCATCTTAATGAGCTAAATGAATTGTTGGGAGACCATCAATATGTGTACATGTGGTTTAAACAGCCCCTTTATTATATACATATATACATGTGGTTTAAACAGCCCCTTTATTATATACATATATGTGTATATATATATATATATATATATATATATATATATATATATATATATATATTTTTTTTTTAACCCAAAAACTTCATTAGAATCATCTCGGAGGCTCCTCAGAACCGTTAAGTATTATCGTCACTCTGTCTCCATTACCATAGTACAGAAACAGCCACCGAGTAGTCTCTGAAACACCAAAATGAACTTTAATATAGTGAAGCGCTTTTCGTCTACCCAAATAGGTAGACTTCATCAGACAAACATACAAAACAGTGTAACAACCTTTTTAAAGCCAAAAAGGCACCAAATCCAAACCAATTGGCTCTTGTGCTTAATAAACCAGCATTAATTAGAAAATTTAAAGGTACATCACAAATATACTGATAAAAAATGCTAAGAAGTTGTAACAATATGAAAATACATAAAAATACATACATATTTTACCACCCACATGGAAAAACAGCCCCATACCTCATAAATTTCATTGTATTAAAATGTAAAGAGACAATAGATAGTATGTAATATACAACATAATATATTAAGTCTTACCTACTTTATATAAAAATCAATACGTTTGTTGAAATAAATAAGAAATTTTAGATCACTAATCAAATGTACAATAATAAAAAATTAAAAAAATGAATGAGGAAAAGGGAAAAATCTACCAAAGCAGACTTTTCAACTTCAAAACGCAAGACAAAGAATTAATCTCATTAATACCAGGCAAGGTATAGGAATTTAACCTAAGCTGCCATAACAATTCACACTTTTCTAACAACAACTGGCAAGGTTCACCTTTACCATTTATAACTACCTGATCAATAATTTTTAACAAAAAATGGTGGGTCGGATACTCATTACAGTGTCTTGCCAGTGCATTAGTGTTGCTATTCTTCTTAATGTGGTAAATGTGTTCATAAATCCTTTATTTAAGCTTCCTGTCAGTTTTTCCAACATAAAATGCTGGGCATAACTGACAGGAAGCTAAATAAACCAATGATTTAGAGTTACAGTTATATCTACCTCTAGCCTTATAAACATAATCGTTGACTACGAAACTAGTACCTGTGGCAATATACCTACAATAATTACAAGATTCACGTTTATAAGTACCCTGATACTGTGGGACTTCCTAATATTGGTCTCCACTAAGATCTTCAAGTTCCTACCCTTCCTAAAAATTATAGTAGGGTAGTTACCCACCTGTTCCATTAAGTCCCTTTCGTGTGACAGTAAATTCCAGTTCCTTCTCAAAATATTACCAGTCTCACCTGCTTCTGTACAAAAAGGTGTAATAAAACTCTTTTTAAAAAATGGTTTGTCAGACTCATCTACATTTTCCAAAGGCAAATGGTGAAAAATGGGCAATTCAATACTATTTACATCCCCTCCATTAATACTTAGAGCTCTTCTAGATAGAATTGGCCTGTAAGTCCCACAAAGTCATTTGTGCCGTATTTCACTTATCAATTCAAACACCAAACTTTCAGGATAACCCCTACTCAGAAAAATATTTCTTAATAAACTACATTCATCTTCAAAAGTATGAATCTCAGTTGTCATCCGAGCTGCCCTTACTAATTGGCCTTTTAAGATAGACCTTTTTTGATGGAAAGGGTGACAACTGGTAAAATGTAAAAGGGTGTTTGAGTACGTAGGTTTCCTGTAAATCTTAGCCAAATATCTCTTTCCAACTGTGTCTTTTCTCAGATCTACATCAAGAAAATTAATAGCGTCTTCATGGCAGGTGTAAGTGAATCTGAGGAAGGGAGTACTTTTATTCAAATACTCTACAAAAACCTTTGCTTCATTTTCATTGCCTTCAAACATAATAAAGATATCATCCAAATACCTGTTGTGTAACTTCACCTTCTTGTACAACTCTTTTTTGAAAATGTTCTCACATTCCCAGTGTGACAACACTAAGTTAGCATAGCTCGTCCCACACAGGGAGCCCATCACTACACCAACCACCTGTTTGTAAATTTCACTACTGAAGTTGACAAAATTACTATTCAAAATAACATCCAGCATCGCCTGAATTAATCTAATTTCTTTACTGTCTGCCCCATAAAATAACAATCTTTCTGTTACATACTCTACACCTACATAATGTGGAATAGAAAAATATAGGTCAACGATGTCTATAGTTAAAAACGTTACATTGTCTTGGAACTTGAACCTGTCCACTGCTTTTAAAAAGGCCCAAGAGTCCTTACAGATCTGGTCTTCCTTAACTACATACTTCTTTAAAACAGAGTCTACATACTTAGAACAAGCATATGTGATGGAAGACTTTCTATTAACTAAGACTCTCATAGGGGGATTCTGAAGGTTTTTGTGAAGTTTAGGTAACCCAAACAAGTTAGGTATTTTTGGGTTCAAGACCATCATATAGTTGTAGATGTCCATACTAACCATGCCTTCAATCAACAAATCCCTGAAAAAGGAATACATTTTGTTATATACAGTGTTCATTTCATTGACACTAGACCTCATATAAATTTCACTGTCCAAGAATTTTAACATTCTAGTTTCATACTGGTCGTTGTCCATAATCACCAGTCCTCCACCCTTGTCTGGATTTAACAAACAAACTGGTAATGACCTAACTAAGTTCAATGCTTCAGCCTCATTGCTAGTCATATTAGTAGGGCCAAGCTTCTTCCTCACCTTGTTCAAGTTCCTCAAATCAAATTCACACATATGTTCAAATAAGGACAGTGTTGGATGTAAGGGTGGGTTGAAGGTACTTGCCACCCTCAAAGAATTCTCAAAGTGGTTTTCACCACCAAACATCAAAGCCAAGTTCAATTTTCAAGTGAAAAGTTTTAAATCAATTAAAACATCAGGCAAATTGAAATGGTTAGCCGTTACAAAAGTCAAACCCTTACCAGACAGTTCACATAAGTCTTGGTCAATTGCAAAACTCGATGCACCTGAAGCAAAACTTCACTTCATTGCAACTTCAAGCCTAAATTCTATCCCTTTCAGCAAGGCAGCAGCCAGGAAAAGAACGGAGAGGTAACAGATAAAAAAAAAACCCAAACCTCTGTACCTCATATAGACCTATATCATTATTAAATAATGATTATAAGATATTTCTGACAATATTAACCAATCAAATGAAAATACCACTATCTAAAACAATAAATAATGATCAAACTGGATTTATATATTATAGACACACACATGACAATATTAAAAGATTAATTTCTCTTATAGATTATGTTAATAAATAAAATAAAGAAACACTCATAATTGGCTTAGATATAGAGAAAGCCTTTGATTCCCTAAATTGGGACTATTTATTCAAAATCCTATTGCTATTTGAATTTCCTGCATCCTTTGTTCATCTCCTAAAGAATATATATATATATATATATATATATATATATATATATATATATATATATATATATATATATATATATATACATACACAAATAATTTAGCGTATGTCAAGTTAGGCCCTTTTACCTCTGAATCTATACATATAACAAAAGGCACTAAACAAGGATGTCACATGTCACCGATTCTATTTACTCTGGCTATTGAAATATTGGCAGATTCCATTCATAACAATATAAAAATCAAAGGAATAGATATTTATGAACAATACATTTCAAAAGTAATGCTATTTGCTGATAACATATTACTAACTTTATCTAATACAAAAGAGACATTAGAAAAATTAGATATATTAATTGATAAATTTCACATGACATCAGGACTCCATTTCAATAAATCAAAATCAATTTTTTTATTTTTAAATAAAATAGAACTGCAAACACATCATAGGGAAACAAGAATCTACCTTAAAATATCTAGGAATTGAGTTATGTAAGGATAATAATGAATGTCTCAAAAAACTACAATAATATCATCAATACAATTAAAATATCTGTGGAAAAATTAAACAAAATAATATTAACATTTGAAGATAGACTACAGTTAATAAAAATGGTTTTACTGCCTAAGATCCTATATATAGCCTTGGCAATACAACTGTTACCAGAAAGGAATATACTTAAAGAAATAAATTCATGCCTAAGAAAGTTGTTATGGTTTCCCAGATGAAACAGAATGGCTTTAATACATCATATCTGACCATGGAAACAGGGAGGATTAAACTTTCCTGATACAGAAACATATATAAAAGCATCAATATCTAAAAAAATCTCAGACTGGTTAAGTCCAAATTACTCTGCAAATTGGAAATAATTACTAACTGTAATATCAATAAATTAATCTGATTTACAAAAAAAAAATGTCAAATAGATAAAAACAATTTGCCATGGCACATATTATGTATTAGTATGCAATATAACATAACTAAATCCACTAAAACTCATATGATTAATTATTACATTGACTCATTTAGGAAAATTATTAATGCAAATATAGATTTAAAAATCTGGTTTGATCTTTTAACACCATTTATAGTCAAAGAACTTTCCATATAAAATATATAAAAACGACATACAAAATTCCACAATAGGACTGGCTAACTTTACAGATTATTCTGTCATATTCACAAGATTTAAGTAGAATAATTAACAATTCTTCATTTAAAGAAATACCTAAATTTAAAAAATACATATATGAAATTATATATAATGACCATGGGCCAGATTTATGAAGGCTTGCACGGAGTCTAAGAGTAGTGTAAGACAGCAGACAGCTGCCGAGAGATCCAGCAATAGCCGGCAGGGGCATGTATGAGAGCTTCTAAAGCTACTCTTGCATGGACAGTGTTATGGTATGCAAATTACCTCATTTGCTGCTGAAAGGTATGCAAATGAGGTAAATTTGCGATCCAGGAAATACTAACCTGTCCGTGGAAGAGTAGTGTTATTTGCAGAAATGTACTCCGTTGGTAACAGAGTACCGTTCTGCAAATAGCTAAACGGAGTTATGACAGCTCCAACTAAAGGATGCATTTAGTTGAGGAAGCATGACAATGGCCAAATATAAGGCCATTGGCATTTGCAAATGTTGTAAATCCTTAAAATCCATTTTTTTTCCCCCCGATCACCGATGTTTAAGCGTAGCGCAGCGCCATGCAAACGTGCTGCGCTTTAAATAAAATGAAAAAAAAATGCAGGTGAATGGCAGGCTGAAAACAACATGGCCACTGAGTAGTGGTTGCTAAGGGGGGAAGCTCAGTGTGAGAGATGTAACCATGCATTAGCAGGCAATCCTATGCAAATGAGGATAAGGATAGTGAATCCCAATTTTCCCCGGCATGTGAGCCATGTCCCTGGAGTGTAAGTGTAGGAGTAGGGGAGTAGTAGAGTAGAAGATAGGTGACATCATGAGGGGGTATGTCTGAAAGACTGTAAGCTGATTGGAGCACAGTGGCTTGTGTTTGCCCTGAGTTACTCAGGATTGCAAGAGGCATGTCTACAGTTGTCCTAGCTGAAAACAAGAAACCAAAGGTGTACGCCGTGGATATATCTGAAATTACTTGCAAATGTGCTTACACCGTGTGCACACATGTGCGCTTGTTTGTGTGGCCCTGCCCCTTGTGGAAACAGAAAGGGAAAAGGAAGGAAAAGAAGTAGTAGGAAGTTAACCAAGGAGAAGTAGCAGAGCTGCCAGGTGAAATATCAGAATCAGCCAATTGCACAGGCAGTAGACTAGCCCAGCCCAGCCCAGCACTTTAAACTCTGCAAACAGGAGTCTACCCTGTTTTTCCCAAGAACTCTGCAGCACTGCAGTATACAAAGAGTGAAAACTTAAAAAGCTTAAATCAGACAAAATGTTAGGGGCTGCTATTACTATCATAAACCAACATGTGCAAGATCCTGAGGGTGGTGATGTTGTGAATGCTGCTGAGCATCCCACAGTGAGGAGATGGAGAAGAGTGTACAGACCCAGGGTAACCTACCAGGGGCTACATGTGCTGGAGATAGTGGAGTGCTATAGAGTGGACAGAGACCTCCTGCAGCAAATTGTTGAGCTGTGCCGGCCACGCCTCACACACAGAACCAACAGAGGGGAACCCATCCCAGTGGATACCAAGGCATGTATTGGCCTACGAATACTAGCTACAGGTACCTTCCAGAGACCAACTGGTGATATGATGGGGGTTTCACAGGCATCGGTATCCAGGGTACTGCACCAGTTCCTGGATGCCATGTCAGCACATGTCGGTGAGCACGTATATTTCCCCAATTCCAGTGAGGCTTTGGCCAGCAATATGCATCTTTTCCACCAAATAGCAGAATACCCTGAGGTAGTGGGTGCAATAGACTGCACGCACATACACATCAAAGCACCACCCGATGAGTAGGGTAGGGTCTACATCAACTGCAAGGGCTTCCCCTCCATCAACGGCCAGGTCATGTGCGATGCCCAGGGCATAATAATAAATGTGGGTGCTGGCTGCCCTGGAAGTTATAATGATTCCCACATCTGACATCTGATGCAGCTGTACCAGAGATTTGCCAATGGGGACATCCCTGACAGTCACCTAGTGGGGGATGCTGGATACGCACTGGTGCCGTGGCTGATGACACCCATCAGAAATGCACACACACCCGAACAAGGCACACGCACAAACAAGAAACATTATTGAGCATGTGTTTGGGATGCTCAAGTCATGGTTCCAGTGCCTGGACACATCTGGTGGAGCCTTACAGTACTCACCAACTAAATGTACCCAAATTGTCAAGGTATGTGCCATGCTACACAATATGATCCTGAGAAAACAGCTGCAGCAGGAACAGCATGGGGTAGGGCCAAACAGCCCCCCACCATTGCCAAGGCCTGCACAGGTGAAGCGTGACTCAGAGGAGGGACAACCTGAGCCTGCCCCAGTAGGCAGAAGGAGGTGTGCCTAGTATGCCTTGGCCTTGGCAAAGAGGCAATGCATAGCACATACACTGACTCAGTAGGAACCCTGGAAATGACACCTCTCTCTGACTTGCACATACAATAAAAGGGATGCCTAACTTGACACTACCTGTTTTCAAACATGTATAGGGAGTGCACTATGTGCATCTAACATAGGCAGCCCTGCAGCACCACCTGAGGCATAATTGCTCTATTTTAAGAAATATAAAGCAGTGCTAAGCACATTTTACCACTATTTAGCATATTTAAGCACAATTGCGTGGAGCTGCGTGCGTGCAAACTAGCACAACGTCGAGCAACATTGAGCAATGTTGGGCAATGTTGGGCAAAGTCAGGCAAAGTCGAGCAAAGTTGGGTAAACATGCTCACACCTGCTTTACTGTTCCTTAACCAGTCAGGTCTGCCCAGCAGGAAAATAAAAAGCAGTGACAGGGCTCAAACTCAGGATACTGTGCACTATAATCACAGTACTGAACCACTAAGCCATGACAGCATTTCACTGGCACAGACACAGCAGGACAATTGTAGACTAATGCAAACACAAACAAATGCTGTATCATGCCCTCTGAAAAGGCATATGAGTAACTTCCCCCCAGGCCTATGCAGATAGATAACAGCAGGCCAGGCAGTGTGATGTGGGTTGGGTAGGCCATGAAGTCACAAACTAATATACGTGAAATTGGAAGCTAAGATCTGTAGTACAGTAGGTATGCCTCAAGCCAGTACAATAGGCAACAGTACAGACTGAAATGGAGTACCTGACATAGTAGTGCAGGCCTAGCAAATGTGTATAAGTGTCAGGTGAACCCCTCATCCTATGTACACCCACAGTAACAATCAGGTGTGCCCCCCAGGTAGAAATGTACAAATAATAGCTGTCCCCCCTGTATGTAGAAATGCAAAGTGGCTCATGGAAGCCCTGCAGACACAGCATGCTTCCTGCTGATGTACAACACAAAGGTGAGCCCTGAAGTAAAAAACAACTTGATTTTTCACACACGTATAGTATATATGTCCATATTGGGCATGCTCACACACTTAAACAAATTTAGCAAATGTCAATCAACAACATACTGAAAGGTTATACTGGCTATGCTCACACACTTAGGCCATGTCTGAGTACAGCAGTGGGCCACACATATCTGGCAGTTGCAGTTCTTACCCCAGAAACTTGTCACTATTCACTAAACTGCCTTGCACACACAGTTATATGAAAACAGACCCATATAATATATTGGACTCCTGTCATAATCAAACTATGTACTACAAGTACTTAAGTTGTTCAAAGAAAGTGAAAATTCAAAGAAGATCAATAAATCTCCGATTAGTATCATCAATAAACAATGAGCACTCCTAACATTATCCAATCCATGTTCTGGCAAAGATATTGTCAAAGAGTCCATAGAGAACTATGAAGCTTTCTTTCGCTATGTCATAAATATCAGTGTAAACTCATATATGTTCTGAGTCAATGCAAACTGTAAATGAATACATGTACATGACTGACATTGCCAACATCTTGTCAGACAGGTTCATACATATTTATCCCCCTCTCACTGACAAAAGGGCCCATTATCATACCTGGAGACTGTGAAAACCCAGAAATCACATATACAATGGTTAAACAGCACTTTTCAAACACGGCATCTATGGGATGACATGGTTTCCCTAGCTGTGTCATATGTGAACTCCAAAATAAACAGACCCTGCACCTGAACAGTCTGTTGAGATTCACCTTCTGTACAGGATATGAAACTTTTGAATGCGTTACAGCAATGTTTGGCACACTCCACAAGTGTTGGTGCACAACAGACCATGGGAACTATTGTCTTATAAGACTATTAAGCCTGATCTGCAAGGCCATGGAGTCCATCATGATGGAACTCATAAACAGAGCCTACAAACACCCAACCCTACCAATTTTGGTTTGGTCAGGGGCATATCACAGTTTCCAAACCTGCTAGACTGTTTTCAAGGCAGTCATCCAGGACATACATCAATGAAATGAGCTAATACGTCCCACATAGACCTTGAAAAGCCCTTTTCCAACATTCCAGACACATGTTGTATCCACAAAATCAACAACCTGTGCATAAATATGTATGTCATCTGATGGATTGCCAACTGGGGCACAGATAGATTCCACAAGGTAAGAATTGTGGTTTCCTGTTCAAGCTGGTAACAGCTGCTGTCCCCCATGGCTCAGTCCTGGGACCCCTCCTGTCTGGTGTATACTTTTCAGAAATACAGTCAAACACACAAGGGCTATGTTTAGCAAAGTTTGTGGATGACTGCAAAAAAGTTTTCATAATCGATGTTTGGGACAACAGAGACATTCTTAAAAAGGGTCTCAGTCAGACAGATGTGGTGTCAAAATTATGGCCTCGAGCTACAGTCATACAAATACTACATAGGTGCCAACACCCTAAATATGGAGGTGATAATAAGGGATCTATGGACACATGTGGATAGTCATCTCTACTTCCAGAAACGCATTCACAAAGTGGTTAGAAAATCATGCTATGTGTTCCCACAAACTGCCAAGGTCTTTGCATGTAGGTCAAAGGAGGTTCCCTCTACTCATCAGTCATCAGACCCATCAGAGAATACCACAACGCACTTGCGATGATTCAGGCTAGGCACCTTCAGCAGCTGGAAAGGCCACTGAAGTACCTCAACAAGAGGATTACTGGCCTCAAACAGTTGCCCCATGCAACAAGACTGAATTTAACTCAATCTGTCCTCTGTTGCATACTGTCTACTCAGGAGATCTATGCCCAACAGACAGGTCCATGTCCAATGCAGAACTGATGTACATGCGCCATCTGAATTAAACCCAAGCTCACTGTACCACATGCTCTAGGTATATCATCATCACAACATTAAATAGAACATGTTGGAGGGATACATTACTAACTCACAGACTTCCCTTGCTTTGGAACAGGCTCCCAACTGACATTAAGCCGAGTCCCTCACTGACACTCTTCCAGAGGAGCCTTGATGAGTGTATGTGAAACCAAACTGTCACACCATGGATCACTTCATCAGCTCAACTACACAGAGGCCTAGGGAACTAACTCCATGGGTGGTGATAGCTGCACACTCTGGCCATACTAATATATGCCTTCAGGCAGATAGCCTATTACCTACATATGTACCTATATATATATATATATATATATATATATATATATATATATATATATATGTAGGGAGAACACAGTATAATAAGCCAAAGATGGATGGGCAGAGATGTGTGTAAGAGGGTGACCATGACAGGGAGCTATCCAGGACTGTCCCACAGAGCACACATCCCAATGGCATGAAAGACATGAGGTGCACATCTCTCCCACTGTACATAACAACCACCAGTATCTGTAAGCATTACAGTGTATGAGATCCATGTGCCTGATGTACAACATGACTGTACAATGAAGTACACATCTACTATCTGTAGACATGTACCTGCCACATAGGTTCATAGGTATGTAGTAGACTATCTCCACGAAGGCATATATCAGCCTACGCAAGTTGTGCAGCTTTCACCATACCATTAGGTAGTCTCCCAAGGCCTAGTTTTAATAGTTAGTACCCTAAGCCCCTTTCTAGTGGGGCTGCTGATGTGATGCCTGGCATGAATTGTCTGTTTCCCATCCACTCATCAAGGTTTCAATTGAAGAGTGTCAGCGAGAGGTTCTGTCTGATGTACTTTGGGACTCTGTTCCACAGTAAGGCAAGTGTCTGGGATGGTACTTTATCCCACCAGCATGTTGTATTCATCATTCTGATGAGGTTCATATCCCTGAAATGTGTAGGGTGACTAATATTGTTATCTGTAGATGGAGCATGTTCAACAGTTATGTGTTGGACATGGCTCTGTATGTTAGGCAGAGTGTGCCTCTGAGTAGGCGGTACGCAATGAAGAACAGATTTAGTTTTACCAGTTGTGTTGCATAACACAACTGTTTGAGGC
Organism: Protopterus annectens; assembly: GCF_019279795.1. NCBI lineage: Eukaryota > Metazoa > Chordata > Ceratodontiformes > Protopteridae > Protopterus > Protopterus annectens. The sequence goes on along the minus strand of NC_056744.1, from coordinate 564,700,276 downwards.
CAGTTATGAGGTACCTGTGTGGTCGAGTACATCCAAAATGGTGCACTGTACTCAATGATGGGTCTGATGACGTAAGAGTAGAGTGCCAACACTACCTCTTTAGATCCTGATGCAAACCTTTTGTTGATTAGGTGGGCCACATAGGATCTCCCAATCACTTTGGCAACATGGTTGTCAAAGGAAAGATGACTATCTACTTGTGTCCCCAGATCCCTTATCACCTTGTCATTTTTAAGGGGGTAACACCTATGTGATAGTTTGTGGGTATTTTGTTTTCAACAAAGAGGATCACTATGCATTCCTCCACAGTGAGCTTGAGGCCATGATTCTGACACCACACATCTGCCTCATAGAGTCCCTTCTGAAAAATATGTCTGTCTTCCAGGGAATCTATTATGGCAAACACTTTACAGTTCCCAGCAAACTTAGTCAACCACAACCCCCCTGTGTTGGCATGTACATTTGAGAAGTCTATACCAAACAGGAGGGACCCCAGGACTGAACCCTTGGGGACACCAGTCGTTACCAGTGTAGAGTCTGACATGTAGCCAGCAACTCTTAATGTGTGGGATCTATCTGTGAGCCAGTTTGCAATCCATCTTGTGATGTTTGGATTCATGGCCAGGTTGGTGAGTTCATCTATGATACCTGACTGGGGAATGGTGTCAAAGGCCTTAGCGAGGTATAGGTACGCTGTGTTGAGCTCATTTCAATCATCTGTAGCCTGGGTAACTGTCAAAGAAATCCTCCCAGTTCAGGAGGTGTGGTCTGCATTTGATGAAGCCAAACTGGGTGTGCTCAACTCTGTGAAGGTTCCCAATATCTGTATTGTTGACTTCCATTATGATTGGCTCCATTGCCTTGCAGAACACACTCGTCAGGCTCATAGAGCATGAATGCCAAGGGGTTTTTGTGGTCCCACCCCTGTGGAGTGTGAAGAACGTTGCTGTGCAACATTCTATGGATACATATCCTGTAGAGAGCATGTAGAGAGAGGTGTAGGCATCCTTGATGAATATGGATACATCCTCACCCTATGTGCTATGATTCAGGTTCTGATGCTGGAAGGTATGGAATGAGTAGTATCCTGGTAGTGCTGGTGTGCTGTCTGGAGCCTTGAACTAGGTTTCTGTTACTGCACAGATATCAATATTCTCCATAATGAGAAGTGCCTCAAGTGTGTGCATCTGGAGGCTGAGACTTCTGGCAATGAGTAGCATTTAGCTCACTTTGTGGTTATTTGTGTTGGTTACGGGGTTTGGTTTGTCCTGCTTGACCAGTGTTCCACACCTGAAGTCAGCACCTCATTGGTCCCATCTGACCATAAGCTAATTACCCTACATATCCACATTCTGGACCCACATCCCCATTAAGAAAACTATGTTAAAAATGCCTCCAAAGCCAACTTCATGCTTCTTAAGACAGAAGTACTGAACTGCAGGACACCCATGGAGATGGACAATACAGTTACGACTACTAAATCCTTCACAATTGCACTTTATAAGCACTTACATGACTGCATGCATCATGCTATCCCAAACAGAACCAAGATGCTATCCTCCAAGAAAAGGAAGCCAATCTGGTGTTCCCCCGCCATAAACAAACTGCACAACAGAAGGAAGAAACTGTTGCAAAAGAGGGTAAAATCCCATGAGGGGAGGAGTTCCATGGTCAACATCAGTAAGAAGCTGTGATCCCTGATAAAATCCTCCAAAGCTAGTTATGAAAACAAAATTGACACTGATTCTAAAGACAACCACAAAGCATTCTATAGCTATGTCAAGAATCTCAATGGCAACACTCAGATCTGCTCCGAGTTACAGCACAATGACACTAAATATACAGACCCAACTGATATTGCCAACATCCTGGCAGATAGGATCAGTGCTAACTTTACCCCCCCCTCTCACCCATGAAAGAGCACATCTCTATAACGGAAGACTGCAAAGTTGCTGTCATCACAGCTGCACAGGTAAAAAACACTCTCCAAAGCCAGGAACACAGCATCCATGGGACCAGATAACAGGCTGTGTTCTACACAAACTACAGAATGAACAGGCACCACACCTACGTACCATGTTCAGTCATAGCCTCACCTCAGGCTTTGTGCCTGCTGAATGGTGCACAGTGATGATTATCCCACTACACAAGGGGGGAGCCACCATGAACCCCAGGAACTAGCGCCTCATTAGTTTGATGAGCCTGCTCTGCAAGGCCATGGAATGTATCATCATATAGCTTATAAAAAAGATGTTGGTAATCTCCAAACTCTGGACCACAACCATGTTGGGTTTGTAAAAGGCAGATCATGTCTCCTAAACCTGAAAGACATCATTGAAGCAGCCACCAGAACTGTAGACAAGGGTAATGTGGTTCACACAGCCTATGTAGATCTTGCCACGGCTTTCAACACCATCCCCTACTCTGGAATTATAGATAAACCCACTAAACTAGGTATAAATTGCTATGTCACAAGATGGGTTGCCAACTGGCTCACTGACAGAACACACACTGTGAAAGTAGCAGACTCCAAGTACGACTTTGGACCAGTGACAAGTGCAGTACCACAGGGTTCAGTCCTGGGTCCTGTCCTGTTTGGTATCTACTTCCCTGAAGTAAACTTTAATATGGAAGGTCTGTGACTAATGAAGTTTCCAGATGACTGCAAACTAGGAGTCATAATTGAAACTACTAAAGATGTGGACATCCTACAAAAGGGCCTCACTGAGACAGATGCCTGGTGTCAAAGCCATGGCCTCAAGCTCAATGCCAAAAAGTGCATTGTCATCCCCTTTGATAAAAAACGCTGTAGCCATGAACTACAACATAGGTGGTAGTATACTAAACACTGAAAGTGTGATAAGAGACCTTGGGTCACAGGTGGACACACCTGTGATAATCACATCCCCACAGTAGTCAGGAAATCCTTCTATGTGGCACACCTCATCACAAAAGGTGTCTCATGCAGAATAGAAGAGGACATTGTTCCGCTCTACTCATCACTCACTAGATCCATAATAGAGTACAACGCCCCTTTTGCTATGTACCTTACAAGACATCTACAACAACTGGAAAGCCTGCAGAAATTCCTCACAAAGAGCTTTAGCGGCCTGAAATACATGCCATACACAGACCGTCTCAAAATGCTCCAGCTGTACTCTCTCACATATCGCCTACTCAGACGTGATCTCTGCCTAACATACAAAGCTATGTCAAACACAGAGCTGTTGGACATGCTTCACGTAAAACACTCACAATATCTCTGATCTTCGGCCCCAAATCCCAGAGTGAAATACAAAAGGGAGGGGTGTATCCATTTACCTTATGGAAACCCACACCTTCATGTTAGTGGCACAGCATGAGGCCTTGGAGACCATGCAAGTGCAACTACCATTGGGAGAAACCTGCTTATCAGATTGTAGCCTGCTACAGATCACCTACCTTGTCTCAGAAACCTCACTCAGTATTCCTGAGAACAGTGGAAAATATAAAGATCCTACCAAACACCATTATATGAGGAGATTACAACTACCCAAACATTGACTGGGAGAATTACTCGTGTACAACATCCTTTGCCCAATGCTTCGTAGAGTTTAAAAACTCAAACGCCCTGGAACAGCTGGTCACCACACCCACTAGAGGTGACAACATACTGGATCTAATCATCACCAACATGGGGTACCAGTGTTCCACAACAGAGATAAACCCCTCGCTGGTAATATCAGATCATAAAGTGATCACACTGGACATCTACATCCCGTCTCCCCCAGTCAAGGAAACCACTGTGAAGAAATTTTCAAAAGCAAACTGCACACTTCTCAAGACCAAAGTGGAATGTTCCAAAGTCCCCTTGCTATAGGATAATGCTATACAATCTGCAGAATCATTTACAAGTGCATTCTATGAGCATCTACAGGGATGCATGGATCAAGACATCCGAAATAAAACCAAGATGCACTCCTCCAAAAATAAAAAAACAATCTGGTGGTCGTTGCCCATAAATAAGCTATTCAGCAGTAGGAGGAAATGAACACATGATAGAGCAAACTTCACAAAAGGAAATTCATCACTGATCATTATTAGGAAGAAACAATGATCGCTCATAAAATAATCCAAGGTCAGTTTCGAAAGACAAATTGCCAAGGAATGTAAGAATAACAACCACAAAGCCTTTGTTAGCTATACCAAACATTTAGGTGTCAGCTCTCAAATATGCTGTCAGCTACTGCAAAATGGCAAAAAATACACTGAACTAGCTGACATTGCCCACATTCTGGTGGACAAGTTCAGTGCAAACCCCCCCATCACCCCCAAAAGGGCCTGTGTCCATCCCAGAAGAATGCAGAGCCCCAGACTTCATGGACATGCAGGTAAAAACAGTCCTCTCCAAAGCTAAGAACACAGCATCAATGGGACTGGATGGTGTCCCAGGCTGCATCTTACACCAGCCCCAAAAGGAACTACACCCTCATCTACATTCACTGTCCAGACTCAACCTTACCACAGGCTATGTACCCAAAGAATGGCATACAGCAACAGTCATCCAGCTTCACAAAGGTGGTGCCACAACAGAACCTGGAAACTATTGCCCTATAGGCCTTCTCAGTCTGGTCTGCAAAGCTATGGAGCAAATTATCATGGAACCCATAAAAAGAGACATTGGGAACCTCCAGACACTGGACTCTACCCAACTTGGCTTTGTTAAAGGCAGATCCTGCCTCCTAAACCTAGTTGACTGTTTTGAAACAGTTACCAAGGACACAGATGGAGGTGAAAGTAGTCCATACAGCCCACCTGGACCTCACTAAGGCCTTTGACACCATTCCCCACTCTGGCATCATGGACAAGCTTACCAGCTTGAACATTAACACCTATGTCACAGGATGGGTGGCCAACTGGCTCACAGATGAAATGCACATGTTCAGAGTTGCGGGTGCCATGTCTGACTCTAAACCAGTCACAAATGGCATCCCACAGGTCTTGGTCCTGGTACCCTACCTGTTCAGTAGATACTGCTTAGAGTTACAGGCAAGCACGGGAGGAGTATGGCTGAACAAGTTTGCAGATGCCTGCCAACTGTGGTCCATAATCGACTAGGGCTGACACAGACATCCTCCAGAAGGGTCTTACAGAGACAGATACCTGGTGTCAAAACAATGCCCTCAAGCAGAATGCCAAAAAATGCATAGTCATCCCCATTGGATAAAACAAAGTGCACACAAATTACCACATAGGTGGTAATCCAGTATGTACGGAGAATGTAATTATGGCCCTGGGGACCCAGGTAGATAGTAAACTCTCCTTTGATGATCACATTGCCAAAGTGTTTAGAAATTCCTTCTATGTAGCCCACCTAATGTCACCTAATGTAACCCACTTTGTCTAGTCTGATGATGTCACCATCCTACAAATATACCTGTGGAAAGGAGAACTTCCAGTAATGTGTATAGCGCGTCGTGTTAATGCGTACTCTTCTAGTATCATAAAGTAATTAGGTAGGGGTTTGAATCCTGCACACGACAACTGTATGAGAGTGTGTGCGTGTGTCTCCTTGGAGAGGAGCAACCTTTTTGAAGACTACTGAAACACCTTAAAAGTGGTATATCCCTGGCCTACGTCATCCGTTTCACATACACTCATTATGGTTTCTATTGAATAGTGTGAGTGAGGGTTTATGCCTGAGGTATATTTGAAACCTGTTCAAAAGCAGCTAGGTCTGTCAAAGATGGCTATTTATTATAGGTGTGCAACAACCTTTGTGGATATGCATGCAGACCCCTTATTGCTTATGTGATCCACAGAGGGATTTCCAAAACCCTTTGGAAATGTGATTATCAAAGGAGAGATGATGTAACACATAGCTCTATGTATACATCGGTACCTGTTCAACAGTTTGGGGGCTACTACCTATGTGGTACTCTGGGGATACTATGTTTTGTAAAAGTGGATGACTATGCTTTATTTGGCTTATAGCTTTACAGCATGGGTTTGACACCAGGTATCTGTCTGTAGGATACCCTTTTGGATGATGTGTGTGTCATCTGGAGAATGCATTATAGCCCACAGTATGCACTGCCAAACGTGGCCAGACATATCCCTACTGTGTTTGCTTGTACCTAAGAAAGCTATATGCCAAACGGGAGTGGTGCCAGGACTGAGTGCAGGTGAATATCACTGGTTACTGGCATAGAATAGTACTTGAAGGCTACAAATGTTACTGTGTGTCCTACATCTGTGTGTCAGTTGTCAAGACATCGTCTAACAATTGTTTATGATCAGGCTGTTGAGGTTATGTATACTACCAGAATGCAAACCAATGACAGATAGTAACAGTATCACCCACAGCACAGTGTCAAACCGTGTCATACACACACGTGTACTCAAGTTAGTTCCAAAATGTGTGTAGTACAATGCATACTGGCCACCAATAGGTTCATAGGTTCATAGGTTGGTACTAGGCTATCAGCCCTAGGGCCTATACAAGCCTAGCCATAACAATTCCCTGGCTATTTCTTCCCACACTATTTACTTCCCTGGACCCCTGTCTAGCAGGGCGACTGATGTGATCCCTGGGGTGAATTTCCTTTCTCCCATCCAATCGTCAAAGTTCCTTTTGAAGAGGACCAAAGAGGCACTCTGCTTGACATGTACGGGCAAACTATTCCAGAGTCTAGGGAGTCTCTAGGTCAGGAACCTATCCCTCCAGCATGTTTTGTTTATTGTGATGACAAGGTTTAGATCCCTGGAGCATGTGGCTCTGAGGGATTGGGATTTCTTTAAGTGTAGCATGTCCAACAGCTCTGGATTTGACATGGCCTTGTATGTTAAGCAAAGATCGCCTCTGAGTAGACAATATGCGACAGAGTATAGCTGGAGTTTTTTAAGGCGGTCAGCATAGGGCATCTGCTTTAGGCCTGTGATTCTTTTAGTGAGGTATTTCTGTGGCCTTTCCAGTTGTTGCAGATGTCTTGAGAGGTACATACCAAATGGGGCATTGTATTCTATAATGGGTCTAATGAGGGATGAGTACAGTGGGACAATGACCTCCTTTTTTCTGGATGAAAAGCCTTTAGTGATGAGGTGTGCCCCATAGAAGGATTTCCTGACTGTTGTGGTGATGTGGTTATCGAAGGTGAGACCACTGTCAATAGAAACTATGGAGTGTTAACACTGTCTAATACAGGGCATGTCATCCTGCCCATGTGTCCAATATGCACGTACATGCAGACAGTGCACCTCAACCATGTTCACAAATGTACACCTGCAAATCTGTGCTGCACACATCCCACACTTACTGTCCACTTTCTAACACATGCTGACAAAACTACACACATCAGCCAAGTGGCACATGGGCAGACAATACACAATTGGAATAAACACTGGTGTAAACAATACTACATTGATAATTATAGCTTTAATGCATCATGCCTGCTCAGCTACACCTTTAAGGATATCATTACACTTTACTGCTGACAACATGCTAACATTGCTATTCTGTTATAAAGTCACCCTGTGCATCAGCACCATGTTAGCCTGTTCCTGCATCAATGTTAGAGATGACAGGAGGTGGCACAGGTTTCATCATATGCACAGGGTGTGTTGTTGGTTTGCTAGAGGCCTACATTGAGCCATACAATCGACATGTGTGTGTGAGTGTGTGTGTGAGGGCCAAGAGTATTGTTATGGGCCAATGTGGATGTAATGTGTGCAGGTATGTGTTTGCCCTAGGTGTCTGGTTTATGTGTGTGTGTCTGCATGAACATAGTTCCACCATGTGGCTGCCATATATGGGGATTTGTGGGACAGCTACAGACTGTACCTGGAAGGCTTTACAGATCACCATCTCTGGCCATGGATACGGGACCTGTGCCTGACAGGGGTGCTACAGACAGTATCAGGTACTAATCCAGACTGAGTACTATCCTCAGAGGTTGACATATGTACACTGGATACAGGTCCCTGCTGGGACTGGCCAGAGCCACGTGCACGTGGTCTTCTAGGACGGTCTATGGACAGCCCACCCCAACATTGCTGGGGCTGGTACTGGTACTACGGGAGTGGCTATGACTTGATGGACATCCACGGTGACTTCCAGCTGATGATGTTGCTGGCATACATCCATGTCGACGTCTCAACTGTCCTGCACTGTCCTGACACATGGACATGACATTGTGGAGGACATCTAATGTCTCACCCCAACATCTATCAATAACCTCACTGTAATTACAGATGGCACCTGCTAGGTCATGGATACTGTCATTTAAAGAGATGTTATGAGCCTTCTGTGCCCTTAGTCCCTGTCTGGTGTACTGCTCCATACGTGCCTGTGCCTCCATGACAGCCTGGAACATGCGTGTGGTTGTAAGAGTTGTGGCACATCTGCCAGGGGCATGATGACCAGCAGTGTTCTGACGAGAACCCCTGGACATCTGCCTATGTGGTACCGTTCCAGACATCTGGATATGGCTGCTGTGTCCTGATGCATGTGCCATAGATACCACACTGTCCTGGCCATTGCCGACTGTACACTGTCCCTCTGCTAAGGGTATTGGTGATGATGGATGTACAGGCAGTATGACTGTGTGCATGGATGGGGTGGAGACTTGTGTACTGTCAATTGGTGGCCCAGCAACAGACCCTGACAAACATGCCTGTGCCTCAACACACCTATGCTCATTATCACTATTTGTGTCAGTGACATCAGGTTCCCTGTTGCACTGAACCAGCCCAACCTCAGCACCTGAGAGAGTAAAACAGGAAACACACTTTAAGAACTGTACATGATGTTAGAACACATGAATACATGAACACATGAACACATGCACACATGCACACATGAACACATGAACACATGCACACATGCACACATGCACACAAATACACTCCTCACTAAAGCAGACACACACACACACACAGACACACACACACCACCAGCAATCTCAGAACATACTCAATAGCAGTTGATAATGGGGTACAGTATCACAAGCCAAACAGTCATATCACACATGTTAGCATGCAGGACATGTGTTGCTCAACAGCATGCAGTGTGAGTGTAGACAGTCCTTGTTACTAACAGTATACATGGCTTTAATGCATGTGTTTTGTTGTTCAGTGATTGGCCTCCCCTGGATCGCAATGTATACATGGACACAACATTGCTGTGCAAGTATTAAAAACTCTTTAATGTACTGTGCACCATCACTCAAAGGTATACATACCATGGCTGGATGTGTATCTGTGTGTCACATAGATATCCAATTCTGATTAGAGCCTCTGTGTCTTTAGCAAATAATTGTGGACACAGTTTTAGCTCATGCATGATGTGTATACACACAAGATCAGTGGTGCATGTATAACTGATGGAATACCATTGGTCCGCATAGCCAATGTACAGTAGTTATGATGAGTGTAGATCATATTGTGGACATGCCAGTGTCATCCATGACATGGCATGCTAAAACACAACTGCATATTTAAACATCACACATACCCAATGTGTGTCATATGACCTAGCCACTCAATAGCATTACAAGACATATATGTATCGGTTGTGCAAATGGTGATTGGTATGCATATTGTTTATAGGAGCATATGTTTGCACACACACAACACTGAGGTGTATAGCAATGAAAGCTATGTGTAGTACTGTGGTTACAATAACTTGATGGGGTTTAGTACCATATGCCATCATCATGAAGCATCGTGTGGTCATGCAAGGCTACAAATGTGTCCCAAACCAGCACCTATCATGCTGTACCAGAACTGCACTACTATGGCTACATTCACCATTTCACAGCCAGTTGTTACATGGGTTTATAAGGAGGCCAATAAGGAGCATTGCCTAACATGAATGTGTTGTGTGTTGCACTGTGTTTCATTGCCTCATGATAGGCCTCTACCCCTCAGGCATAGTATGTGTGCTGTGTGGATGACATTTGGGATACTGGGGTGTGACTTTACAGAGGGTTTATGAATACTTCATGCGCAGCATGTTAACATGTTCTGTGCATGACATAGTTGTGTATGTTGTGTGCATGCATATCGACTCTGCCTATCCAATGGTCACTACAGTGTAGCCACATTTGTTTGTACAAAATGTGTATTGCATGTGTTTGAGGCAGCTAATCACATTACTGAGATCTGCTTAGTCTCACAGCAAACATGCACCGCATGCATCATGCATAGGTGTGTTACATGTGTACATGGCCTACACCTTAACTATGACTTGCACTTTATATTTGCAATAATAAATGTAGAACACACTCACCAGCATGTGTCCGCTGCCTTGCTGTCACACCAGAGGGACCTACATGGATATGAGACAGTTTGTCAGTGTCGACAACTGTGGCATTGCTACTGTGGGTTTGCAATCTTACAGTAGTACAACAGTTTACATTCACAGGCGTACAGATAATGTTCCACGTGATCAGTATTACACAACAACAGGCTCCACATCTTCTAACTACACAGTACACATCTCACATATGCATGATCTACCAATAGAGGTACCAGTAGTCTACAGATATGCCATGTTACCTGCAAACTCCATGTGTTCTTGCTGGGTGGTCCCAACCTCCATCAAGGTAAATGTCTGCTGTTGTTGTTGTTGGGCAGGTGCCACCAGGCTCAGGAGCAGCTCCTAACTCTGGTGAGGGAGAGATGGATGTTAACCCCACCACCTGTTGCAAGCTGTTGTCTATGGACATCAGAAGCATGCTGCTGGACATGTCTAAGTAAATCACTGCAGTGATGGCGTACCTGCTCATATGTCAGGTTATGCATGCCTATGTTATTTACCCTCTGGACAACATCTTGCCACAGTGCAGTAAGCTCATGCTGGTCTTGGCTGGTTCTCGAGAATAGTAGTCTGTAGTGCTGAATCAGACAGCTGGTAATAATGTCATCTTCAGCACTACTGTAGCTAGGATTATGATGGTGGGCCATGATCCCTGGAAGACAAAGAAAAAATATGTCTGAGCAAGTCATATGGCACACTTAACATTATACATTACAGATATCAATGAATTGCCATATATATCAACCTATTAGCTGACTGAGATTAAACACTTTCAATACCACTCATCAGTGCTCACCCCACAACTGCTTGAAAGTGCCTGGCACACTCTAGGTTCACAGGTTCATAGGTTCATACTAGGCTATCTGCCCTAGGGCATTTATAAGCCTAGCCAGATTGTGTTTGGCTTTCGCCACCCATTTTAAATTAATTTTGCTATGCCCTTTTTTGAGGTTAGTATACTGTGCCTCTGTCTAACAGTGACACAGAAGTGATACCTGGGGTAAACCTACGATCTCCCATCCACTCATCAAGATTCCTCTTGAAGAGAGTCAATGAGGGACTCTGCCTAACCTGGACTGGGATTTTATTCCAGAGTGAAGGGAGCATCTGGGTTATGAATCTATCCCTCCAGCATGTCCTATTTATTTCAGTGCTGAGGTTCAAGCCTCTCGAGCACGTAGCTTGATGGGATTTGGATTTCCTGAGGTGCAGCATGTCCATTAATTCTGGGTTGGACATGGCTTTATACGTCAGGCACAGATCGCCGCTGAGCAGGCGGTAGGCCACTGAGTAGAGCTGGAGTTTTTTTAACTGGGCAGCATATGGCATCTGTTTGAGCCCTTTGATCCTCTTGGTGAGGTACGTTTGGGGTCTTTCCAGTTGCTGCAGGTGTCTGGTAAGGTACATCCCAAAAGGGGCATTGTACTCAATTATGGGCCTGATGAGGGATGAGTAAAGAGGCATGACCCCCTGATCTAGATGTGAATCCCTTCATGATTAGGTGGGCTATATAAAATGTTTTTCTAACCACTTTGGCCATGTGGTTGTCAAATGAGAGATTGCTATCAACTTGGGTCCCCAGGTCCCTAATTACTTCTTCTGTACTTAATGGATTACCACCTATGTGGTAATTTGTGGGCACTTTGTTTTTGCCAAAGGGGATGACTATACACTTTTTGGCATTTAGCTTGAGGCCATGGCTCTGGCACCAGTTGTCTGTTTCTATGAGGCCCTTTTGGAGGATGCTTGTGTTGGCTGGACAGTCGATTATGGTGCCCAGTTTGCAGTCATCTGTGAACTTTTCCAGCCATAGTCCTTCCATGTTGGCCTGTATCTCCGAGAAATATATACCGAACAAGAGAGGTCCCAGGACTGAGCCTTGTGGGATGCCACTTGTAACTGGTTTGGAGTCTGACATGGCTCCAGCAATTCTAACCATGTAGGTTCTGTCCTTGATCCAGTTTGCAACCCATCTAGTGACATAGGGGTTTATATTTAAGTTGGTGAGCTTATCTATAATGCCCGAGTGGGGTATTGTATCGAAGGCTTTTGCGAGGTCCAGGTAGGCTGTGTGGACCACCTTCCCCTCATCAATGGCCTTGGTGACTGTTTCAAAGAAATCGACCAGGTTTAAGAGGCAGGATCTGCCCTTAACAAAGCTGAACAGGGTAGGATCCAATGTCTGTAGGTCCCCAATATCTTTATTTATGAAGTCCATGATGATCCTTTCCATAGCTTTGCAGACCAAGCTAGTCAGGCTTATGGGGTGATAGTTTCCAGGATCCGTTGAGGCACCACCTTTGTGAAGAGGGACCACTGTTGCTGTACGCCACTCTTTGGGTACATATCCTGTAGTAAGGCTGAGATTGAACAGTAGTTTTATGTTTGGGTTTAGCTCTTCTTGGAGTTCATGTAGGACGCAGCCTGGGATACCGTCTGGTCCCACTGATGCTGTGTTTTTTATATAATAAACCATGTTCTGCACAGCATCAAAATAAAATCACTATATAAGACTATACAACAGTACATGGCACACTGTTTGTGACACAATGCACCACCTAGCCACAGAAGGTATAGATCAAGTGAATGCATAAAGAAATATGTCATCCATCGCAATGTTTGTAAAGTCCAGTTACAGTATTACCATTATACCACACAACTTGTTGATGGCAAACCGTGGCCAAAATATGTGCACAATTGTGGATATAGGTGGCATACTGCCTGTAGTAAACTATAAATGTTGCTAGATATGCAGTTATATCTTGTAACACACATATGACAGAGGACATGTTACAGGCATACCCACACACACATCAGACATAATTACAAGACACAAAAGTATGGCAACCCAGATAAACTTTATGTGTGTACCATACAGTACTGTGTGTCAGTACTTACAAAACCTTAAGCCTGAGGAATGTAATCTGTGAGGACTACAGGGACCATACAAAACAGTGGTTCCAAGCAATGTGGACATACACCATACTTTACTGTTTAGGCCTACAGCTTCAAGTAGTACTACAGTTCATACAGGATTTGGATTCAACATCAGTACCAATCAATGAGCATACATGTAGTGCTTTAGCCTCCAATGACACACCTCAGTTAACACCAAGGGACTACAGCAGACTGTATGCCATAGTGCTTTATCTGCCTAGCAACAGCATATACAGCTTTTGCTGGGATCAAAGCAAGGACACATAACACCATGACAGAAACAGTTTCCCACTAAGCTATCCCACAAATACACGTTTGACACATTCACCAACACATTGACCATCACACTCAGTCAACTTTACATAGAATCTATTGCAACAAGTAGATGTGGGTGTGTATGACTATATATGACTCTCTCTCTCTCTCTCTCTCTCTATATATATATATATATATATATATCTACACATATACACATCCATTGGTGTACATATACATATACATATACATATACATATACATATACATATACATATACATATACATATACATATAGGCACATATACAGTCCACCTTTCATGGTGGGAATATCAATTATACAAAGGATCTGAGGTATACAGTAATGTAATAGTATCACACAGTCTTGTGAGAAACACATTGAAAGTGTTCTCAGCCCAGGTAGCTTTAGCAGGCCTCACTGGCTGCAACATTGCAAACTGAACAAAACACACACAGTGTTTAACCACCACATGTTATATACCAGCATTATATGCTGTCTTGTTTGTCACACACTAAAACCTACATACAAATATGCACATAACAACCTTTACCAACATATATATGTCCACCCTTCACAGACATTTTCAATATGTCCCTTGCTCTATGCACATATACAGATGTTAATATATATGACACATATATATATATCTCCGTATGTGTGTGCCATACACACACAAGGCCCACACTGTTGTAAGTCCCTGGACCTCACAGCTGAACTGTTGGGCCTTGCTGCAACATGAACAGGTGTTACATGTGAACACACAGTAACATTAGAGGGGGTATATATAGCTACAAATGCTAGATTAGCATACTAGCCTGGTACAGCAGTTGCCAATGCTAAACTAAACTTTAATATGACTACCATACATGTGTTACTCTGCCACAACCATGTTTATATAAATGTTTGCGCTAATTCCCCAAACAGCCATTGTCCACACTACTGTACAGAACACAGATAACATGGATCAGATGTTTGACATTTAATGCTGCGCTACATATTTCACAGTTATGTCCCACTGCACACAGCTACAAACTGAATTGTCCATGGCAGTAGTTAAGCAGGACATCTGTGCATAGACATGTACTGCTGCCACATATGAATGGTTCACATTGTGTAGAGTACTCTTCAAAAACATCTGCTACATGCCAGTAAATAAACATCTCTTACATACCTTTCCTTTGTATGAGTTGGTATTATTTATTTTCCATTTTCCTTTTGCTTTTCACTCTCTCTCTCTCTCTCTCTCTCTCTCTGTCTCTCTCTCTCTCTCTCTTAGTCTCTGCAATAGAGTGATTGAGTTTGTGGGCAGCAATTACAGCCTGCTTTTATAGGTATTTGCACATGTGCATGTGATGGCCTCTGCACCAATTGGTGGCCACCATTTGCTAAATGCATGCAGCCTGCTGTGTGGTAATTGCAGTAATCGCTGTCATAGCAACCCAATGCTATAAATAGCTAACTCAGGTAGGCATAGCCCTTTCAGCTTTCCAAAATGGGGTTCATGCTTGTTTGCTGTGGACATCGTTGTTTAAGTCAGAAGGTTGGTATAGTTCTTATATCTAAAGCCAGGGGTGTAGCCAGTGATTTGAATGTTGTACTCAGACCTGAATGTTGCTGCTTCCAGTACACACTTGTCAGTGTAGAACTGTACTCACCCCTCCAAATGCTAACACAAGATACATGGGAGTATGTACTTTCTTTTCTAATTATACAATTAAATTCCATACAAAAGTAGTTATTGAGATGTATTCTTTTGGCACATGAACTGTTTGTGAACTGCTATACTGTGAATATTAATTTACTCACTTCTGAACAGTTTGTGCTTTTTTAGTGTTGACATTAGCACAGGCTGCACAAGAAAACTGGACACATTTCAGTACTGAGTATACCTACCTACATCCTTGGTAGACCCTGAACACACAGGTATATTGTACATTTGGGTAGGGGTGCAGAAGTACAGAGAGCATTATGTATTATTGTGTGAATTTTATCTTGCTGGACTTAAAGGGTTGCTGTGTACCTGTTAGTTTATCAAGGCAAGTAGTCTATCTGCGTAGCTCCCAACTGTGGACTTATCCAGATGGTAGCCAGAGGTTAGCCTGTTATTCTTTGTCTGTGCACCACACCAGTCTTTTCAGCACTGGAACAATGGCATTGTCACAGTTGGTTGCTACTACCAGTACATGGCTACATCCTTTGGTATTCCAGTGTTGTACTCCTACATAAGGGTAAGCTTCTGGAACTCCTTCCAAAGCTATTTGCACAGTGTGTAACAGCAGAAAAGCTGATATGCCTGTGTGTTTCTGCCTCTGCCAAGCCTTTCAAACACTCAGGTACATATTTGAACAGACTCAGGGAAAAGTAGGTAAAAGTGAGGTACACCTTTAAAATATTAGAGACATTAAGTTGAGACTTTGAGAGAACCAGAGCATATGGATTAATACACTTTTTCTGAAGTACAAGCAGTGTCTAACTCTTACTTATTGTCATTATTCATTAAGTGTAATTCCCCACCTTTCTGCCTAATGTCAGTACTTTTCAGAGGGATTCAGAGGGACACAGCTAGAATTTGTTTCAAAATCAGGAACATCCCTGAAAATTAGTCACAGTTGGGAAGTATGGCCTCTGCCCTAATCAGATATGTCAGTGTTTGTCCTGCAATGATACTGTGTGGGGGTTGTAAAGTGCTGCTGTAACATTATTTCCTGCAAGAATGGCTGGTTCTCTTTTCACAGTCATGTAATGCAATTCCACAACAACTGCTGATAAAGATCCACAGAACAAGATTTGTGTTATGGCATTCCTATTTTTCCTTTACATTCACTCATTCTGATGCATGATATATTTATTTCAGCACCAACTTGTATGGCTACCGTGGCTTAGTGGTACTTCATGCAGTCTAGTGTGTACAAGGTCCGGGGTTCGAGACTGACAGAGGTGTTTTATTTTGCTGCTGAGCAGAACAAGGGCCCTGACATACAGAGTGACTAACCCACTTTTAAGCAGTTGTAAGCGGGTTTGTGTGGGTTTACGTGATGCTTAGCAATGCTTAGCTAAGCACACACAAGCGCACACTTGTGCAAACCCGCTAACTACTGCTTAATAGTGCTACTCCTGCTAACCCCCTGCACTCATTTCTTTGAAAGAAAAGAAAATGGGGAGATAGGAAAGTGGTGAAAAAGGGGCACAAAGAGGGAAAGACAGTAGGGAAAACAGCTTGGAATGTGCAGGACGGGTGTAGGGAAGGTCCATAGCTGTCCATTTCTTTAACAGCAACAGCTGTGCATATGCAATAAATTTGGAGGGAAATATGAAACCTTCAACCCCTGTGAGAGGGGTGAGGACAACAAAGTATGCTGTACTGCCAATTAAATATCAGTTTATGTGTCTAGCGGACATGTGTGCAAAATGGGCAGCTATGTATGGGGCGTAAATTTTTTTTGGGAGCAGATTGCCCTTTTTTTTCAACTGAGAGTGGAATGTGGGGTAGGGGAAGTAGGTATATTTGGGGAGGTAGGTTGGGGAGCTAAACAGACAAGACAAACAAGACACATACAGGGGCGGAATATGACACGTGATGGGTGAACATCATTGACGGGGAAGGATGTTTGGAAATCGCAAGCCCATAAGCCCACAGATGGCAAAAGTGGAAATGAGATCCCCACCCATGGGCAGTCACCACTACACCTTCACAGCCTAGAGGGTGGCTGTGCTGGGGGCTGTGTAGGAGGGGCAGGCTCACCCATGAGGTCGTGCCACTCGTGCCTCAAGCTGGCATAGAGGATCAGTGACAGA
The DNA here is from genome assembly GCF_019279795.1 of Protopterus annectens. NCBI lineage: Eukaryota > Metazoa > Chordata > Ceratodontiformes > Protopteridae > Protopterus > Protopterus annectens. Next base: position 564,682,970 of record NC_056744.1, on the reverse strand, counting down.
ACACTCGATCTCCCTACGCACCACAGCCCAGACCGTTCGGAGGGTGATAGGTGGCCCTCCTCTGCCCACACTAGCATGGGGGGGATGAGCCCCATCCCCTGCAGTGCTTCCACCCGAAGGTGGCACAGGGCCAACAGAGGAGGAGGTCCCAGGCTGGGCACCAGACCTGCTGGTGCCAGGTGCCATCGCCAGCTGAGGAGGGACAGGTGGGTCCGCTGGGACCGGCCTTCCCATACGTTCTATGTTTAGGAGAATTTAATGAAAATATGGGTTAGTAACAGTCAACAGCATTCCCAATTAGTTATAATAGCATGCAGAAGTATTCCCATTAACCCAACACACTAGAGTTCCAACAGTTGAGCAGCAAGCATGACACATGCATATATAGAACAACAGTGGACATTACAATAGCATGCAGGTTTAATTGATGGCAACAGGCCACCAATATTGTGGTATTTGAACAGGACACATGCATCAAAATAAATGCAGATATTTATAAACCAATAGGACATATGTCCCAACAAATGTTTTGAGATTAGACATACCCATTGAGGTGTGGAATTGCATTTTTTATGCACATACAGTAGGGTGGAAAATGATAGCTCCATTAACAACTTATATATCCTTCTAGTTTACACTACATTCATATTAACTGCAGTTACATGTATTATTACACTACCCAATTGTCCTTAAATTGTGAAATGGGTTTTGCTCGATCTTTATATACATGGGCTGTATCTGACATACAAACTGTCCGGGATGCAGATGTTACTGCTACATATTTTGTGAGTTGCTCAGACACACTACTGTTGAGATGGTACACTGACAGCTCTACTTTCCTATACTTATCTAGATATGTTTAGGTGAAATTATCAGTTATCTGTTAACAGCTCCCTACATTTCTGTCAGCACAATGACATTTCTGTGGAACACAATACCAAGTTATTCATGTGCCAGATTAACCTGTACATGCTGGGCATGAATCAACAGTTGAGGAATGTAAATATGCTTAAAAGCTACTGACACTCCCTTCATCCACTTTATATGGGCCTACCCAACTGTGTGTTAACAGCGTTTAATACAACAGTACTATTTCTATAATGCAAGAGTACAACATATCAAAGAAAATGACACAGACACACTCCAGGAATTATACCTTTATTAAAGACTTTTCTAGAGGCTCTCTCATTTATTTTATATAACAGTACATGCAGAATAATTATTAGAAAATTATTATACCTTTATATATTTTGTTAAAACACTTTTTTCAGGCTCTCTCATTTATTTTACAGAACAGTACAAGCAGAATAATTACTAACCTGCATGGTGGTGCAGCCTTAGCAGCCTATCTGCATTGGCTTGCTGATTCGCAGCACGGACACCTGCAGCTGTGAAGTAAATGAAGTGATATTGAGACATACCTATCCATAGTATACACTAGAATAGCAATTCTTACATACTTAATTCCATGGCTACTTACTCACTAGTGGGGCATTTTCCATCTCACAGGCCTCCTGGATCCACTGGTCCAGTTGATCTGCCTTGCATCTCTTCAGGTCTGTGTGGTGGTGTCTGACCTGCTCACTAGTCCGAGGGACACCAGTGGCACTGGTGAGTTCATGAGCTAGATGGTCCCAGGCTTCCACTTTGTATTGGGTGCCCTGGTACTGGCCCCGCAGGAGTCTTTCCTCATGATTATGGACAAGCAGCCAAACCATTACTTTTGACTCCTCAATGCCCCAACGTTGAGCTCGAAAACGAAAGCCCTCTCCAGCACCGGCCATTGCTGCTTGCAGATGGGAGCTACAACCAGTTATGGCGAGTATTCCTGCCTATGGAGCTTAAATATGCATCATTTCCTGCACTTATTTGTGATTGGCCAGTTTTGAAAAAACTCAGCTGAAGGCACACCTGCTTAGCAATGGGTAAACTTCCATTGATATGTATGTGTGTGTTGAAAGTGCATGCTTATAGCTTAGTGGTTCAGTACTGTGATTATGGTGCACAGTATCCCGGGTTCAAAATCTGTCATTGCTTTTTATTTTACTACTGGCCAGACCGGCTTGGAGGTGTGGCTGTGTTTAGCCGACTTTGCTCAACTTTGCCTGACATTGCTCTACGTTGTTCGGCGTTGCTCTATGTTGCTCGGCGTTGCCAGCTGTTGGGCTGGTTAGCACAGTGCACAGCTACATGCAAACATGTTCTGTTAGCGCTAATTTGCGTAATGCACAGCTCTGCGCAAAGCTATTGCGCTAGTTAATGCAGTGCTCAGCTATGAGCAGTTATATTTAAATATGCTTAATACTGGTAAACTTTGCTTAGCAGTGCTTCACATTGCTTAAGATGCATTACTTATGCATCCATCAGTACCCATAACCATTTCACCTTCTTTTATTTATATATATATATACATATATATATATATATATATATATATATATATATATATATATATAAAATTTGTTCACTACTACATAGGCCATTTCAATGCTTTTTACTAACATTTAAATGATAAATGTCAGGAATTATTTTTATATACAGATTTCCAACAGAAAATAGAAAGGGAAGTGGTGGGACTCGAACTGGGAATGCCCCCTCTTTGTGCGAAGTCTCTACCACTACGCTATCACTATTTTGCTTAATTTGCATATAAGTTTCTTATTATCCTCTTCGCTGTCTAAACTGCTAAATGTAGCTAAGCAATGGGCAAACCTGCGCAAACACGTGCAAATACAGGCAGCTATAATGGGAATAATAAAAAAAATAAATAAAAGTTTTACAGTAGCGTTGTCGCCTCACAGTAAGATGCTGTCCAGTTCGATTCACAGCTAGAGCGTCTTCTGCGTGGAGACATGCGTGAATGGGCGTACCTTCATTGAAGGTTGTGCATCAGGGCTGGTAACTCGGCACGTAAAAATCAACCACCAATCATTAGCGGACCGGAGTTCCGCTGTGCTGACCCCTAACCGGGAAAAGCCAAAAGACACAAACAGGGGTTTAGAATGTGGGGGAGTGTAGTGTTGGGTATGTACACATTTGAGCAGACTCACTCATGTCAGTTGACATTTCCCGATTGAGAGACTTGCAGGGGTGTGGATTTTTGGACTACTCGGCAGTTCGACACGCCCCCTGCACCTGTGCACACTCCATGTTAGCCTTAGAGTTGAGGCAGTGCACCCTCATTAATATGCATGGCGCGCTGCCGTCTTAATCTTAGACTGGCATTTCCGTGTAAGATTAATCTAGTCTTACATGAAGGATTAGTGAATCCTGGGGTATGACATGGGGAACTGTATTTCAAAATTTTACAAAATATTGATAAACTATAAAACAACACCCAAAACCTCATATTGGAAATATATAACAAAAGGATATTCAATACAGTTAACTGAAGATATTAAAACAAATATCTTATTATCGATAAAATGTACATCCTTTACATTATACTGGAAAGTTTTTAATTGGAAATGCTTGCAAAGAGCATTTTTAACCCCAGACAGAATCAATAAAATTAGTTCTTCCATAAAAGGAATATGTTGGAGATGTGAGGAAGTACACAATGCAGATTGGAACCACATTTTCTTTGATTGCGTTAAAATTAAGCCATTTTGGAATGGTACTAATAACTTTCCACAAGCTTTATTTAATGAATCATTTTATTTAACTAAAGCTGTTATATTATTAAATGTGAATGAAGGTCCTCATTTGAATAGGTCAAACATGTATCTAGTATGGACTATACTTGCAACTTCAAGAAAGTGTATAACAAGAAGATGGAATACAAACACAATACCAACTTTGGAAGACTTCTACAGCCTACTGAAGACCACAACATTATTGGAAATTAAAATTAAAGAACTAAGAATTTATCCAAAGCCATTTATCAACAACCCTTGGGGAAAAGTCTTATCGTTGATTGACACTATACAATAATTGATCAGACACTTTGATAATGGATTGGACATACTTATACAGTAACTGTATACATTAAGATCTGTTATAGTGTCAGGCTAATGTAAATAGTGTACATAGTTATTTAAGATGTTATGTATAAATACTATGGTATTCATTCAAATGTATTTGAAAAATAAAAATAAAACATTTTGAGGAAAAAAAAACTCCTCCCAACAAGCCGCCATAACAAGAGATGACACATTCTTCCTGACTTCCCACCTCTCACTCAGCAGATGTATATGCAAACCATTCTCTGCCAAAATATCTCGAATCACTGTTTTATCCACCCCCTTCCCCTGGATCCAGACTAAAACACCAAGTGTCTCTTCCTAATACACAAGCATCAGTAAACCTTGATCACAAGCCACAACCCACAGCTTCGCGGAGATGAAAACAGCAACATACAACAGCTGCCAGAAACAGCAGCTGCATCCACACACACCATGTCAGGCTTAATCATACATCACTCGAAGCTATGATTCCTGCCATAATTGATATTAACTATGTTTAGAAACAATAATAATGGCATTTGTTTTAGCTGCCAGACATGGCTGCATCCACACACACCATATCAGGATTGATAAAACAGCACTTGTAGCTGTGATACCTGCCATAATTGACATTAACTATATTTAGACAGAATAATGATGACATTTGTACTAAGAGCTTGATACTACTATTTACCGAGGATATACATGACATTTCTAAATCATACTTTAACTGAAGAAGGCATTAGTCTCCATGACAGAATTTTTTTGTCAAAACACTCTACTATTACTGCTATTATATATGATGTTAATTTGTTACATTTGAGTCTGAACTCTGATGAATGGTACCTTGTTGAATTAGTTAATTAATTACTCAAATTATTATAAGTAAAATCAATGAAAAATGAGCAAGATAAGTATTCATTGAGTTCAAGTAGGGGAATAGAAACTTCTGTGTTTGTATTATATGTTGCTTTGTTTGGCTTATATATAATGTAAATAGTAACCCATCTTGGCCTACCTTTGCTTGTGAAGAATGATTGTACTCTTTGAACATTCTGAATAAATCATTACTGTTTCTTAATTGTTTAAGAAACACTCCTTTTTTAAATGAAAACATATGACAAGTGATGTGCCATATCAGTTGACACTTTGAGAGATGTAGTTGTAAGAGTTATTTTTTGGGACAGCTATATTGGAATCAGTTTTTTTATTTTTTCTTTCTAGTATCAGTCCAAGGATTTGTTTCTTTTATTCTTTTAAGAGTAGAGGCCATCCTTTCCATTTCTTTTGTGATAGACAGCATGTTGTTGTTTTTGATGAATATAGTAGCTTCTTCTAAGTCATTAAAGGTTCTCATCTCATTCGAAAAAAAAAACTATTTTTATGTTGGCTGGAAAGGCCAGGCTGTGCTTAAATGTTATTTTGTTTCAGCAGTTTTATTATTGGCCAGACTTTTTTCCTTTGTTCTAGTATTCTGGAAGAATAATCATTGTCAAACCTTATCAGGCTTTGATTGTGTTTTTAAGGGTGATTTTCTCCAAGCAGATTTTAATATTAATTCCTTGTCCAGAAATGAAAGAACTTTTATAACTAGGGATCTAGGTGGAGTATTTGTTGAGTTAGAAGCAAGTTTCCTCAGTGCTCTATGCGCCCTTTCAATTCCAAATGAAAGTCCCTCTTTCAAGTCTAAAAATTCAGGAATCCACATTGTTAAGAATGAAATAATGTCTTCTCCGTTAGTGTTTTCAGGCAGACCAAAGATCCTTATCTTGTTCCTCCTTTCCCTGTTTTGTAAGTCATCTATTTTGTTTAGCAGCCATATATTCTGTTTAAGGAGAAATTATTTTTGGAATTCTTCCTCTTTGAGTCTCCCTTCAATATTTTTGTATGGCATTCTTGTAATAGTACATTAAGAGTATCAGTCTGTTTTTGAGAATTTAATTTGAAGTTTTTTAAGTCATTTTTAAAGCCATACATCTTCAAAGATAGTTCATGTAAGGTAGATGTCATCAATTGCAGTTCTTTTTCAAAGCAGCATCTGGATGAGAATTCCTCAAGTTGTTCATATTCAGTGACTCAATATATGTCCAAGTTACTTGACAGGAAAATGTTTGTATATCTCCACCAAAATTGAAATGTATGTAGTTTAGTAGTTTATCTATAGATTTATGATGTTTTAAACTTGAAAATAATAACATTTTCCTGTATTATAGTACTAGTTTATGAAGGTCTAAAAATTCACTGCTCTTAGTTGGCCATCTATACTCCACCCCCAATTTCCTGATTCTGTGTCATGTGGGCCTATATTTTGATGATACAACAGGGGGGAAAACAGCTAGTAGTGGATAGGCATAATTTCTGTATTCTGAAGCAAATTTCAACACCAAACATGGCACAAACTACAACACCAGCGATCAGTCACTCAGTCAAATAGTCTGACAATAAATCAATAACTAAATGCATTTATATTTAAATAAACAGTAACAAAAGAGAAATGGAATAGGATCATGGCATACAGTGTAATAACACAGATGTAAGCATATAAAAATACTTGTCTACCATGGGATGATTATTCAGGAAGAAAACTAAGGGTATGTGAATCACTGTAATGATAACCTATAGCAAAGTATGTTTGTGTATGTTATACATCAACTGGATTAGTGCTGGGATGAAAAAAGTTCATTGAACTGAATGGGCTTCTTTTCAAGGTTGAAGCTCCACCTATATGTGAGATTCTGTACTGCTGAGAGCACTTGGCGTGAAGCCAGACTATCAGCAGGTACCAAGTTCCATATACAAATGGAGTTCTCCTGTGGCTATGAACAAGCATGGTTTGGTTTAATATGATCCATCCCCAAACATCTGTATGGATGACTCACAGTGCTCTGTTTTCAAGGAGAGATTTCATTTCCCAGTAGACTAGTGGCCCTGGAAAACCATCTGTTGTCTTAGAAGGAATGCAGCTATGATGGCCATGTCACCATACAGGTAGAACTTCTTCAATCAATATGGACATGCAGCTCCACCTGTATGTCAGACTCGGCTCTCTGCCAGCAATACCAGTTTGAACATACAATCACAGCTGCTGCACCAGTGAACATCAGCTGGACTCAGCTGCTCCACCAATTCCTTGGGTAAGTCTGGGCTGTTCTCAGAACAGGTAACAAAATTCAATAACATAGAATGCAATAGAAGTCTGTTAACTGTTCCTGTCATAACAAGATTCTCTAGGTATTGAATATTGAACTAGACACTGCTGAGGATTCAATAAACTCCATGTAGGCTTAGCGAAAAGCCTATATGGAGTTTACATGCTTGCATGGTGAGCAGCAGTGCTAATCACATATGCATGCATGTGCACTGCATTTAAACATAAACAAGTGCAGTTTCATGGCCAACGATGGTGCTGCTGGCCAGGAAACCATGTAAAGCAACGCAAACATCTGCAGACGTACACCTGTTTATGTATGGGCAAACTAGGTCTGTGGGATTGGGCAAAATGCCACAAAGATTACTAGGGTTATTTAAAAAGCAATGTATATAGCTCCAACACATTACATAAAAGTATATACAGTGCAGAGTATTGTGGAAACCGGTGTCAGGCATAATGAATAAAAGTTGCGTAAATGATAAGTAACGGTATATAAACTGCATTATAAATGAATAGTCAGAGGAAGTGTGTATATTGAAAAGGTACACACAGATAAATTGTAGGAATGAACACAAGGGAAGAGCACAGATGAAACATTGTAATGTACAGCAGAAGAGGGCATGTCAGTGAAGATAGTTTTAGCATGAACAATAATCACATATTGACATGATACAGTAATGATTGCACAGTTATTGTGTATTATGTGACTGTCACACAATGTGACATATCAATGTAGCATATACTTTGTGATATAAGCATACTGACATGAACAAGGGATAGGACATATATCAGGGAAGGTATATACAATAGGGATTATGTGCATGTTGTGAAGTTCGAAATATAATCCAAAAGAAGCTCACTCTGGATAAAAAACACAAACCACTTCATTTTACACAACGTATGGAAGCGCTTTCATCCCAAATTCAATTTTTACAGGAACTTCATCAGACAGACCAAAAAATCACAGTCACATCTATAAATCTATAAATGTTGCAAAGCTGTCCAAAATGAGTTCCTGAATATGAATGTATTGTCAGCATACATCTCAACAAAGTGGGACACATAGTAACAGGCCCATGGACGACAGTAGACAGAACCATGCATAATCAGACACAATATCCAAATAATACCACAAGTAATCCCATGTCTTACACATACCATATATGATTGTAAGTGATCATAGATGGTTCTGCAAGAAACACACTTGTACAACTATTATGATTCATCATCAATCTCTGAGGGAGAATCAAGCACACCTTCCTCTAAATGTAACATCTGCTGGAGTTGTTTGGAGATACACTGTTACACTTGTATTAGAAATAGCAAGCACACCTGGCTAGTTGACAGGTATGCATGCCACTTGGTCTACTCATAGGGGTGCCTTGTTCATATTATAATTATTTTGTGCATTTGCATTCATAATGGAACTAATTCCCCCATGAGTTTCCTTTATCTACCGTGTCCCCATGGCTGTGACATCAATCCTTAGTGTGTGTTTATACCATATGCATTATACCAATACCACACTTGGATTCAATGAGTGTCCACAATTTGCAGTCCTCCATAAAGCTAGGTGTGTAAGTCAGTTTTGATGTCTGGCACTTAAATAATGGGCTGGAAAGGGCCTGCCACAGAGCCCTGAGATATGGGCCTGGTCATTGGACTCTAGCTAGAGGTGACTTTACACACTACAACATATTTCTCTGTCATGTATGTGTTCCAGTTGTCTACCCACTTGGTGACATAGATGTTTATAGCCACTTGTGACAATTTCTCTGTAATATTTGAATGTTGATTTGTGGCTAGGTCAAGTTACACAGGATGATAGCATTGTCATCATGCATGCCCTTAGTAACCCTCTTGAAGATAGAAAACAGATGTAGCAGATATGATGTAGCCTGAACAAATCAAACATTTGTTTAGTCACCAGTCAGGATACTAAATGTGTTCTTTTAGAGAAGGTCCATGATGACTCCTCAGCCTGCCTCACAGATAAGGAGAATTAGGATGGGTCTATAACTCCATGCATAAAATGATGGTCCCCCCCAGTCAGAAGTATGCATGTTGTTGTACACCCTTCTATGGAAATATAGGCTATCTCAAGGTTGTATTGAAGTATGGATCCAACTGTATCTAGTAGGCCATGTTTTAAGTCATGCTATAGGCTTTAGACAATCTATGATGTTGTCACGGCCCATTGTTTTTGTGTAATTAGCTGTAGAGAGATCATAGATGTGCTGCTCTACTGAGAATAAAAACTGAGTAATGTTTGCATGTATACTTTGGCTGATGGCCAGTGGCAGCAGGGTGGTGACATGTAAGACAAACTGTCAGCTAGTAGTTTGTCTATGACCTCTGGGTGGGTATGTCTACTGATATCCACATACAGAGCTGTGGTTAGTTGTGTATTCTACTTAATATTTCATATATATTGGAATAAGTGATTAGTGGCAAGACATCCATATAGCCTTAGTGCAACTATATCAATGTCACATACTTACATCATTTGTACAACATATGCCTATATGTGTTTCACGGGCAAACTGTGTTTGAGTGATCTGATGTCATATCAGGACACATTAGAGAAAAGTTGTTTGTGGCTCATGCAGCACATTTCCTGACACAAATGCTAATAGTTACACAATGGTGCTGTGACCACCTCAATAATACTTGAGTGTAGCAACACAACTGCGTAAACAATGAATCCCACAAAGTTGAATCTGTGACAAAGCATGTGATCTGTTGTTTGTGTAAATCACTGTATAACAACCATGTGTATGAAACAAGACTTATGTGACCATGTAATCAATATGAATAGATATTGATGTCAGTCACAGAGCATTTAATGATGGTATGTAGACACATGCACACCCATGCCATACTGCAAGTGTCACTGTGATGGTGGACCATGAACAGCAGTTTGATGTGCTCCACTACAAAAGCACATGTCCTAATAAGGCACAAATATATACAGCAGTGTATCATACCATGTCAACAGTTCTCAGGGGGAATATTACTACAGCTGTTATAGAAGGAGCATGCAATGCAATTGCCACACATCTCAGATCGTAAGACCCTTTTTTAGCCATACTGTACATCCATACCATAATACAGCACATGTCAATGACAGCAACACTGACATGTCAACCATTCATAAGATCATAGGACATTATCAGGCTAATGGCCAATATCACATGAAATCCTAACCATTATTATACCGTGTAAAAAAACCCTATTATCTATATTATAAAACAAAGACTAAAAAGTCCACACAGATAACCAACTGGTTAAAAAAACACAAAAAGAAAAATCTAGCAAAGCTAGAATTATGAAAGATAGCAAGCCTATTGTGCGTTTATACATACTTGTTTGATTGCATTACATCCTGCCATTGTCCACATAGGATATGTGCACAATACCATGTCACAATTAGCATTCATTCATGAAGTGGTCTTGAGATGGCTTGCAGAGGCTCATAGGAATACTCTGCTTCATGATGTGTGTGTATGCATATTTGACATGAGGACATCCTCCACTCCTCTGCAGGAAGGATGTCATGTGGCCAGTCGAAAAAGGAGGATTGTGGATGCATGGGGCTACAATGAAAGGTATTTCAAGTGGTAGTGCAATGAAGAACAATTCCAAAGATCATACAATGTGCATAATGTACCACCAACCACACAGACACAGCAGTAGACTAGGCCTGATTTGAACATTACACCTGTGTAGGCGTACAATATGAATGTCATGCAATGTCACAGTAGTAATATCACATATGTCTGACTGTAACACTATCACGTTGCACTTTATGGAGTATGATAACATCATTGTATGCTGAGGCGAACATGTTCAGAGGAGTGTAAGACATGGATGTGGAGTTACATCCCTGTGTAAAAACATTCTTAAAAGTAATAGGTATATGTACAGACTCATAAGTCACCTGCTGTCAGATTAGAACCTATATATATATATATATATATATATATATATATATATATATATATATATATATATATGTGTGTGTGTGTGTGTGTGTGTGTGTGCTCGTGTGTACAAGCACAGTAGTTAATGTTACTGCCACAGCACAGGTTTGTCTTGAATGCTGTCAGAGTGCATGTTATATATGGTACAATGAGATGCTCGGAGTAGGGTTTGACATAGTTGTGTACTCACAAATCATTCTAAAATTGCCACCATAGTAATTGTTAACTATGCACACAGTCAACTGTAGTAAGAATAGAAATCCTATCTGCCTACTTATACAGCACAGTTCTTAACACAAGCACCACAACACGTCTATATTTTATAGTGGCTGACAACACATTCTAGTTGATGACGTCAGAGGTGTCTGGTTTGAAGTAGATGGTAATAGCACTGTCTGATATGCTGCTGTAAAGTGCTCTCTCAAATGTAAACTAAGTGAGCACACATGCATGCCAATTGACCACAGTGAGAATAGAACCCCTAACTACCTATTTACACAGGACAATACTTAACACAAGGATTACAGTACAATCCAGGCTTTTACAGTGTCTGACAACACTTTATAGCTGGTGACATCAGCAGTGTCTAGTGAGAAGAAGATTGCAGTAGCAGAATCCCACATGCTGGTATAAAATGGTCTCTACAAATGTCAAGCAACCGAACAAACACACATAAATTGCCTGCAGTGAGAACAGAACCCCTACTTAAAGAAATAACACTGACTAGAGAATACAGTATTTAACACAAGTACCACAACACAAGTCTGGCTTTTATAGTGTCTGACAACATTTTATAGCTGATGACATCAGGTGAGAAGAAGATGGTAATATCAGTGTCCCATATGATAATATAAAATGGTCTCTTCAAATGTTAATCAACTGAAGAAACACAGACCCACACACAAGTTGATTGCAGTGAGAACAGAACCCCTTCCTAAATAAGGTACACTGAATTGAAAACCCAGTATTTAACACAAGTGCCACAGCACAAATCTGGCTTTTATAATGTCTGACAACACTTTATAGCTGATGACGTCAGCAGTGTCTGGTGAGAAGAAGATGCTAATAGTACTGTCTGACATGCTGTTCTGTTGTATAATGCTCTCTTGAATGTCAACCACATGAACACACAAACACAGACATACCAATTGACTGTATTGAAAATAGAATACCTGCTACCTATTTACACAGCACAGTACTTAATACAAGCACCACACAACAAGCCTGAGTTTTGGAATGCTAACGGATAATTCATAGTGGATGACATCACCTTTGCAAGTTTGAGATTTGATGTTGCAAGGCCTACATTAAATGGATGTGTAGGGATGTACAACTTTTAAAATATCAGTATTCATGGGATTTTACTGATGACTGAAGGATACACAGTTACGTTCTTCTTACTAGACAGAGAGAGGCACACACAAATACACACATACACACAGAAACACACACACACACACACACACACACACACACACACACACACACACACACACACACACACACACACACACACACACACACACACACAGCAGTTGACTGTAGTGAGATTAAAACCCTTCTCTAAGTACATCAACTAGAGAACTCAGTACTTAACAAAAGTGCCATAGCACAAGTCAGTCTTTTGCAATGCTGCTGGACAATTTGTCGCAGATGACATCAACATTAGATATTTGAAAGACGATGTTGGAACACCTGGATAAAATCGATGTGTAGACATGTGCAACTGTCAATGATGACTGTGGGATACATAGCTATGCTTTTTTCTGACTAGACAGGCACACCGGTTGACTGCAGTGAGACTACAACCACTATCTAACTGAACACACCCACTAGAAAACTCAATACTTAAGTACCATGCCACAAGTTTGACTTTTACACTGCTGCAGGACAATTTTTAGTGAATGACATCAACACTGGCTGTCTGAAAGAAGACATTGTAAGGCCTGAATGAAAGGGATGTGTAGGCCTGGATGACTGTCAACATGTTGGTATTCCACGGGTTTGCACTGATGACTGCAGGAAACATAGTGATGCTCTTTTGACAAGTCAGACACAAGTGAGATTAGAACCTCTCCCTCACTAAATTCACTAAGTTGAAAACACAGTATTTAACACAAGTGCCATAGCACAAGTCTGACTTTTAAATTGCTGCATGACAATTTTTAGTGGATGACATCAGCATTGGATGTTTGACAGAAGATGTTGGGAAGACTGTCTGAAATGGATGGCTACCCATGCAGAACTGTCAAGATACAAAATATCTGCATGTTACCAGACTGATGAGTCTGCAAAGTGTAGCATTTGCTATTGTGTTTCCATTGTGTAGGTATACCTTAAAAAGTCAGCTTTGAAAACTATATGCAAATAGCTGTACATATTACTACAAAGTATTGGAAAATCTGAATGTGTATTGTTTCTCCCTTTTAATTTCTGCAAGTCTTTTGCGTTTCTATTACCATGATGGGAATGGACCCCATTCCTAAGTCAAAGTATGATTAAAGTTCATGAAATTAGTATTGTTTCAGTCTTTGATGTCAGCCAGAAGTGCTCTTCATAACACCTGCAATGTGCCCAGGAATGACTCCTTCTGCAATTCATATGGAGTTACATGTATTGTTAACATATCTAAACATAATTGTAGATTCTTTTTTATAAGACCTGTTGATCCTACTGCTATTGGAACTGTCTGGGTATCCTTCTTCTACATTGATCTCATTTCTGCCTGCAAATCCTGATATTTAATGACTTTGTGTCTCTCTGTATGCAAGACACTGTAGTCACTGGGTGTAACAATTTCAGTGATTAATGCTACTTTTGTATTGTTTTCATGGACCAGTACATCTGTTTTTCTCGCATCTATCTTTCGAACTGTTAGTAATGGGTGATCTCATGTGATGTAGACGTCATCATTTTCTATGATGCTTTGTGGTTCATGTTTCCAGTGCTTTTAAACTACTTCAATATCATAATGTTTACACAATCCCTATTGCAACAGTCTTGCCACATTATTATGCCTTTCAGTATTCAAAAACAAACAGTAGCAGCATGAATAAATGGTTCACAGGAAACAAAAATCAATGTCCACACATACATCCAGTGAGCCAAACAATAGTTAGAGAGTGAATCCAACAAGATGACTTCTCAAATAAATGCTTTAATGAATGTTAGCCCTTTTGCAGTGATAAAACACTGTTTCATCAGACCAGCAGTCTGTATGTGTGGTCTGTATGTGTGGTCTGTATGTGTGGACATGCCTTTCAGTATACCGCCCTTCTGCCATTAGTATATCACAACCGGCAATGAGGTGTGTGACTGTCTCCAGTTCTGTTTTTACAAAACCTACATTTATCTGTTTCTCCCACATTGTCAATCAACTTTATAAACCAACGTGTGCATAACCCACTATATTGATCCACCAATTTTAACCTTTCATTTTTTGTTTTTTAATTTGCCATTCCTTAACCATTCCTACATTCAATCCTGTTCAACATGATGCTCTTCCATAAGTTTTCTATACTTGCAACAATATTTATGCATTTTCCACATTTCTTGCCTTTTTCCCTGATCCTTCCCTTTATATATTTTTTGTGTTTCGGCACATTTAGTTGCCACCTGATTTTATCCACTTCTAGTTTGATTTCCATTCCTGTTTGATGTTGATATGCTTCTGCTAGGGAAGTCATCTTAGCTTTATTCTCCTCATGTTTCAAAACTTTCACAGCATTTGGGTCTTGTGAGGTCAGCAGATAAGTGTGTAGCCCCATGATTGCAGATCTATTCATGTAATCAATTTCAAGGAGACCCATACCTCCTTCAGAACAGGGACTATATAATCTTGGTAGGCTCTGATTTTTATAAATCATTTGGTAAGCATGAAGCATACTTCCTGTTTTCCTATCTAGTCTAGCCAACACATTTTGGGGCCAGTCAATCACTCCAAAACTGTAAGTCAGGACAGGAAGAGCAAATTGGTTTATTGCTTGAATTTTGTTCCTAAATGTCAATGCTGTTTTCAGAATTAATTTAAGTCTTCTAAAATATTTCTTATTAAGTTTTATTTGCATTTGTTCATGTTTTATTGTTGATCCTTCATCGGTTCCCAAATATTTATACAGTCCCTATTGCTCAAGTTCTTTTATTTCACATTCTTGTCCCAAACTTATGTTTTTTTTGGTGCTGTAGTTTCCCTTCTATAAAGGTTGCTTTTGCACACTTATCAAGATCAAATGACATTCTTATATCATCTGAAAACGTTTTGATTACTTGCAGTTGTGCTTTCATTTCCTCATCTGATGAGCTATACAATTTTAAATCATCGACAAAGAGAAGATGAAAAACCTTTACACCATGTTGTTTTCTAGGAGGCAAATTGTAGTCATGGCCTAATCTGTTAAGTAGACATCTTAATTAATTAAGGGAAAGACAGAATAGCAGAGGTGACAGGGAGTCACCCTGAAATATGCCCCATTTGGATTCTTATCCCTGGAATAATAATTTGTTCTTTATTATGGCTTAATTGCAAAGTGGTCTGCCATTGTTTCATGGCCACTGTAATGTAATTGATAGCTGCACTCTTTTTATCTATGAACATGGAATACTATCAAATTTTTGTTGTAGTCAATCCATGCCATACCTAGATTCTTTCACATTTTACAGTTCTCCATTATGACTTTATTTAGCAACAGATAATCCTGTGTTCCATATGACTTTCTTGTATTGCCCTTTTGTTCTATTGCCATTATTGAGTTTTCTTCTAAATTACTATAAACTCTGTCAGCATCAATTCCAGTGTATAGTTTATGCATAGTTGGAAGGCAAGTTATTGGTCTATAATTTTTAGGGCAGCTTTCGGGTTTACTCTTGAGTAGAAACATTGTTTTTCCTATTGTTAACCAGATTGGTGTATGTTCAGGGTGTGTATAGAAATAGTTCATACTCATGGCTAAATCTTCATGTAAAGATGTTAATACTTTTAACCAGAAGTTAGTTAATGCATCTGGGCCTGGTGTTTTCCAGTTGGAGGCTTTTCATAACTTTGTTTTAATCTATCTGGCTGTTACTTTATCCCATTTCAGGTTTGGTACCTTTGACCTTCTTATACTTTCTTTTACTTCTTCTATCCATTTAGCATTTTTTTATGTTCCACAGGATCTTCATAAATACTTCTCCAAAATGTATCTATTTCTTCTTTTTGGGTGGTTTTTCAATTCCTTTTATCTTGTTTCCCAGTTTTCTATAAAACTTCTTGGGGGTCATCAATAAATTGCTTATTTTGTACTTTTCCTTTATATTGTCAGTATAAAGATGTACATGGTATATAAGAAAGCATTTGTTATTTATTTCTGTAGTGTAGTTGATGTATTTGGGAACAATTACAGAGAGACCATGTTTCAAATGCATGGTTGCAGGTAGCACATGGCTACAGTGTAAATATGTGTTCTTTCCTTAAAAATTACCTTCCCTTTGTGTTTTTCATGTACTTTCATGGGACAAAAACTAAATGGCTGGTAAACATAAGTAATACATGCTAATAAGCACTTTCCAGTGCACCATGAGCAGCTGGTTTGTGTGATTGATGACAAAGTGTTTGTGCATGCAAGATATACATTTATACTACTTTCCCCATTTGCACGTAGATAAGCAATGAACAAACATGAGCCTCTGCTTCATTGATAAAATTATGAAAGTTCTATTGGTTTGCTTGCATTTGCTTAAGCACATTCATAGGTTCATAGATTAGAACTAGGCTATCTACCTGTGGGGGCCATTTTAAGACTAGCCAAGTATGTCTTGTTAGAATCAAACCCTGCACCTTGTGTCTGTAAAAGGCAAACACCTTAACCATTAGGCCAATCTCCCACCCACATTACGTGAAGAAGCATGGCAGCCAGCAGTGTGGATAGTACTGAGTGTAAAAAACACACATGCAGATTAGCTGACTCTATAGCAGCAGGTTTACATACATTAAAACATTTCTTTATATTTTTTTGAGCCCAGATGATACAGGGTTTGAATCCAGGTGTATCTAATAGTTTTAAATATGTATTGCTAATGCAATGATACAATTCCTTATTCTACATTTACTGTGTGTTGACTTAGTGCAGCTTGTTTAAACAGCATTGTGCGGAGGTAACTGCACCATTGAAGTACTGTTCACCATCACTAGGCATTAGGGCACAATGCCAACCTCAGTGCAAACACAGAGTACAAAAATTGAAGGGTTTCATTGTTTTTTTTTTTTTACTTGGGTGTGTGGTGTGTGATTCTATAATTTGACCAAATTAAAGGTCTTAAAATTGGATATATAGGAAAATAGTGACATGGAGGTAATCAGGTGGAAGAACAAAGGGAAAGCAATATACGAATGTGCACCAGGGAAGTAGGAAAGAACCATAGCTAACCAGTTCTTCAACAGTGTTAAATGAAAATATGTGCAGAATATTAGCTGAATTTGGAATGTCACCTCAACAAAGAGGGGTGACAAAAACACAATCACGTTGTATGACCAATTGGACCAAATCAAGTTTGTCAAGAAGACACGTGTGCAAAGTAGAGAGCTATGTATGGGACATTTTTTTGTGTGACAGGTGTCCTTTTTATTTCAGTAAGACAGGAATGTTGGGAAATGGATGCAGATAGTTCTGGGTCAGGTAAATAGGGTAGGTAAAGAGGCAGATGTAAACATACAGGACAAACAAATTAAGATGCAGGGATGGTGAGGGACAAGATAGGTTGTTGGACACAATAACTGGTGTTAACTTTGTAGCATTTCTGAAGTCCGGTGTGTTTTTTGTGGTATGGAGATTTTACTGTTTGATTTCAGTTTCATTAAGGAGGGGATAACAGATACCCATGTTCATCAAACATAGGGACAGTGAGAATCTAGTCCACACCAACAGGACTGTCATCACTGTCCCCTTACTTTGCTAGCAGTTGGAGTGCTTGATATCATCTCCTACACAACATAAAAGAGAGTTTGTTCTCCATCTGAAGTAGGTACACACCAATGCTGCTGTGCACGACCCTACACACCAAGCCTGGGAACTCCTGGCAGGTGATAAAATTCCTACCTTTGCCAGTACTCCCAGAGTTTACTACAGCACCAGCTGCCAGGGTATTGTTACCTGATCTGGAGGGCACAGGTATTGCAGGGGCAGCAGAGGCAGTACTGCCAGGTTGTGTCCCAGATGTACTGGGCATTGGTGAATGAGGCTGTGGAACAGGGGCAGGCTGAGCCATGGGAGTTGGCCTACTTCCCTGTGCTGTAAAGCATTTTGTGATTTGTCAGAGATGGACAACATGGAAATGTTTTGACAACATATAGAAAAATGAAAAAAGAAAGATACGGGTTGGGGTAAGGAAAAAAAGAGAGCTTATCACCATCATATATGACATACAATGCATTATCACAATAATTGTGTTTTGTCTATACTTCTACATTTAAGTATACATCTTAACAACTATAAACTCTTAATGATTGCTGAAAATAATCCTTGCAGTGTGCATATATTGCACATTTGCTTGGTCATATTATACAGATTAAGTTAACAGCAGGGCATTTATGCCACTTCTGTTGAAATTAAATTATGTAATATTTTTAAAGGAATTTACTATATATTCATTATTTGTGGTATGTGAACCCACAGTGTCTGACTACAGTATTATGCTTGACTCCTACAGGTGACTTGTACTACAGACTGAAGCATGCAAGCTTGATTTTACAGTTAGGATATGCATGCTTAATTTGCTACTACTGTACAGAAGAGGAATACTTTAAATAAAATAATAGTTGTTGTGCTGCATACATTACCTGTGCTTCCCTCAGTCTCTCTAGAAGCTCAGCATGGGCATCTCTATTCACCAAAGTCTCTTTGGTGGCTGTGGAATAAAAAGAAGAGAATAAGGGAAGACCTTTATGCATATCAGTCTTGCCTAAATAAAGCTTTATATCTTCTATAAATTCTCTTTATCAGTGCACTTACACAACTGTGGGATGTCAGCAGTCCTGAACTCATCCAGCCATTGGTTAAGTGTATCCTGCTTGCACCTTTTAAGTCATTAAAATGATGCCTACACTATTCTCCAGTGTGTGGAATGCCAGTTGCACTGGAGACAGCCCAGACTATTTCATGCCTTGCCTTAGACTTCTAGTTAGAGGCAGTATAGTCCCTGTGCAGCTGTGGTGTTTTACACGGAGTCCAATGAAGATTCTGGACTCCTGAACATCCCACCTCTGTGCCCTAAATTGGGCACCTTTCCTGCTACCACCAGACATGTCCAACTAGGGAAAACAGAAATAGGTCAAAGTAATTTCCTGGCAATGCATGTTATCTAGTTTACTGGTAGTGTGCAGACCTGAACAATGTTGCCAACCTTGTTTGTGTGATGTTAAGTGGACAGCAACAGTGCCAGATAGGAAAGTAGGTTTTGAACTTGGAAGGCTAATATTGCACTTGACATTAGTTTGAGGATTGTTTGCTGCTGTAACTGTTATGTGATTTAACTTTGCAGACATATACTGGGGACATACATTTTATGTCCTGACACATTTTTATGTGGCTTTACACACTGATAAAATTAATTTTTACAATGCAGGATTCAAACATATGCATAATAAGCAAAACATGTTCTTCCATAGTGTTGATTTTTACCCTTGCCACAGAAGAAAGTCTACACAGACATACTCATGAATTGTATATAAATATGCATGACAGACTGAGGTGTTAACCATGTATGTGAGTGACCTGAAAAAGTCCTGATTTATACATTCATGTATGTATGAGTATTATTGAAGTCTGAAGGTCACTCAAGACAGGGAACACAATTATACTTACAGAGACAGAATAGTATACCCTCAGTCACACAAATAATTCATATGAGCTCCCTGCTATATATACTTATTGCTATTCATAATTATGTTTATTTTTATGTGTTTATTAAACATGAGTTCACAGTCCTTAATAAAATTTGGAGTGTGTAATATTTTCTTTTCATATGAATGTTAATATGGAGCAAACTGGAACAATAGTAAAACTATCTGGAATTCACTGTATTGGAGCCCTGCACTTACACCTGCTGCCACAGGAAAAATTTCCATATTCATTATTAACTTATGTGTTTTAAATGTCATGCAACACCACTTAGTCTGTTTTTGCAGTACTCAACATACTTGATAGAATGTATCTTTCTGAAATTGTCTACTGTCTGCTTCCTGTCTGCAGGTGATCTAGACCTGCAGGTGTTGGGTGAGGTTGCTAACTGCCATGCAATGCAGCTTTGTGGATTTGTGAGATGGAAAGCAAAAGATGCAAGAATGCATTCTTTTTCAAACAGAGAATGTATGCATCCTGTCTGCAGGTGTTCTGTCTGCTTAATGTGTGGATCATTAGTCCAGGTTTAAGTGAAGTTAACATGCAAACATGACAAGCAAAGTTCATCTTGTTTTACCTTTGTGAGTAGTGTTTATTAGGTTTTATCCTTAAAATACAAATGCGAGACTTGAATCAAGATATAAAAATAGCACATACTGTGTGGATCGCCATGTTTCACAAATGTGCTGTACACACACACACACACACACACACACACACACACACACACACACACACAATTCACAAGTGTAGTTTATATATTGGTTATCGTAGAAGAACATTACATGACATGGATTGCATTTATCGATTTTTGTGTTTGCACTAAGCTGCATGCAGAGCAAATAGTGGTATTTAAAAAAAATAAAAAGTAAAATAAACAACATTACAAAATAACTGTTAATACTAATTAATTTTTTTTACACAAGGCTGGATTTGAACTCTCACATCAATGAACATACAAAACACAGTAAATATGTCTTATTCCTCTTTGTCACAGAAGCTGTTTTACAGCAGGGATGAAAATCATTGTGCATGCAAGTCCCAAATCATCCACAGTATTAACAAGACATAGGGCACCTGTACTTTTCTGAGTTGTTTGTGAATGTGTTAATTTCAGATGTAGTGCAATGAGTAATCACACAACCATTTATGGCTATTGTCTGCAACAATGCTGCCCTGTCTTATCTTTGGTGTTCATTCTTCTCTTATCTGGGCAGTAATCTTAGACATGCAGTCTGTAACACATTTTGTATCAACTGTTCTTAAAATGTATGTTTGTCTTTTTGGCTTTTCCCGGTTAGGGGTTGCCACAGTGGAACTCCGGTCGGCTAATGATTGGCAGTCCATTTTTATGATGCCGAGTTGCCAGTTCGATGCCCAACCTTCAGCAAAGGCACACCCATTCACACATGTCTTTCGGAGGCTACTCGACCGCGGGGAGGACATACAGACTCCACACAGAAGGCACTTTAGCTGAGAATCGAACAGGAGAACCTCTTGCTGTGAGGCAACAATGATACCACTGTACCACCGTGACTTAAAATGTATGAGAATATTAAATGGCAATAATATTCAGTTTTCAGCAAAGGTAGGGGAGTTTGGATATTATAGAACAGAAACTGAAAAATGTGCGCTTCTTACTTACATTTAATACCTTGATACAATTACTTCTACACTTTGTAAGTGTAACCTGGCTGACACACCCACTGGAGTAAGGGAGTCTGAATTGCAGTTGTGTTTTCCTTCTTCCTACCAGTAATCATTTGCAATTGCAATCCATCATCAGCAAACAATGAGGGAGTGCCTGCACTATGTTTACATCTGCTTACTGGAGCCAGTAATTTGGGATTCAGCAAATCTTATAAGTTCACACCTCAGTTGCATGTTTACCATACTCATAGGCCTGAATTTACACTATAAACAATAACTGTGTAACTAGAGAACCTGAAGATGAGGACAGCTGTGTATGCAGATAACACAGAAGAAGATTGCTATTACTTTGGATTTATCTGCACAGAAGACTACTGATCATGATAAGATATGCTTGAATTTTTCAATTATTTTTAATTATATACTATGTACTGGATTTGCATGTAATTAGGAAAAAAAATAAGATATATATATATATATATATATATATATATATATATATATATATATATATATATATAGGTCTACTTTGATTCATAGAAAACTCATTTCACTGAATTTAAATTCACCCTCAATAAATGCTGAAAGCTTAAATCACTGAAAACTCATTTTACTGAAAGTAAGTACTGTTGGGCAAATAAAATGTGTATGCCATTTTTCCCACTGTAGTGCAATCCTGGAGTTAGTATATATAGTTAAGGGGGTATGGGGGGTGCAGCCCCCACCTACTTAGCTTTTATATTTATGAATCTCATTTCACTGAAAGCTAACAATATAAAACCAAAAGCAGGTGGGGAACTATGCCCTCCACACCCCTAATGTGGGTGGCTGTGCCCCCCACACCCCTTAACTATATTTACTTACTCCAGGATTGCAGTACAGTGGGAAAATGGCATATATGTTTTATTGGCCCAACAGTACTTACATTCAGTGAAATGTAATTCAGTGAAATGAGTTTTCAGTTATTTAAGCTTTTAGCAATTTGGTGTGAGTGTATTTACATTCAGTGAAATGAGTTTTCTGTGAATCAAAGTAGACCCATATATATATATATATATATATATATATATATATATATTAGGAAATGCAACTTTAATCTGTATGCGCTTCTTAGAAGTTTACTGATGGCACAGGCATTTTTGTCAGGGCATTTTACATTCTCAGATACATAGCCTTATTAACTTTTGTCACAAGTGTTACTGTTATGACTGTTTCTCTTTACACTCTTCTATGTTATTTCAGTGAAATGCAAATGTCCTTTATTCTCAATTACACAGGGGTGTTAGCCTTCTAGAATGGCCCATAGACACCTCTAGGAAAGTGTCAACCAAGTTTCAGTTAAATGCATTTTTATTGGACATATAATGGTCAAACAAATTCCCCCGAGTCATTGTTATTGTGGTAATGGTGTCCTTACATTTTTGCTTAACTTCTTCCTAGACCATCCTTCCTAGCAAGTGTGTAGTCATCTGCAGATAGAAAGCTAAACATTTTTATTTCAGTACTGATGAGCATTTGACAGAAATGTGCACTTATCTATATTTTTGAGGTTGGTGTCAGGACTGTGTGTGTATTGCTGTATTGTCTGTTTTAGTGGCACCAGTGTGGATTTGTTAGCATATATTAAACTGTAGTAGTGTAGCTATTACTTTCTTTCCTGAGTTTGTTGATTATTATCACATGTGATTCTAACAGTGGAAGTGTAGGACACTTACCACCTGATGTCAGAGTATTGACAGACTCTGATGATGATGGTGGCCAAACACAGGCACATCTGGGGGGTGCAGAGGTTGAATCTGACCCTGAGATTGACTTTCAGCCATCCCCTGTAATTCCATCAGGCACATCCAGTAGGCCTATGCAAACCCATTCCAGTGAGCCCTCAGATATTGGACAGGTGGATGGTGAGGGATTCACTTCATAACACTGAAAGCTCAAAACACTGAAACTCAAAACACTGAAAGCACATATCATACATATACTGAGTTTAAACAACATAACTCATAGCACTTACCACCAAGTGTAAGCAGGGGTGCAAGCCCCCCTGCACCCCCATTGCACTTCACTACACAAGTGCAATCTTGGAGTTGATATATTTAAGTAGCAGGGGGTCTGGGCGGGGCACACTTGGTGGAAAGTGCTATGATTTATGTTGTTTAAACTCAGTATATTTATGATATGTGTTTTCAGTGTTTTGAGTTTCAGTGTTTTAAGTTTTCAGTGTTTTGAAGTTTCAGTGTTTTGGTCTTCTATATTATGATGTTTTCTCATTTTCAATGTTTTGAGTTTTCAGTGTTATGAAGTGAATCCATGGTGAGACACTTGATCAGGCTAGTGTGATTACTGTGGCTTCAGTGCCTGTTGACTCTGGCCATAGCCAAAGTGTGGGCAAGGTGCCACACAGGATAGTTTTTAGGGGTGCTCGGATGAGGCCTACTGTCTATCCTCCACCTAATCCTGGTGTGTCTTTCTGTGCCACTCGACATATGCTTAGTTCTGTCATGGAGGCACAGGCACATTCCAGTAGGGCCTCTGAGGAAATGCCAAGGGTTGTTAATGTGGGATTGACTGATATGCATGATTGCCTCCACATTTTTGCTTATTCAATGGATCAGATGAACAACATGTTGGAACGGGTGGTGTCTGTGATGGAACACCTGCTGGGAGGGGGATGGCATCCACATGGAAGTAGGTCAGTCATATCATCTTATGATAGCCAACATGGCTTTGTCTGATCATGCTCCTGTAGTGACACTACTTCCACTGCTCCATCAGTGGTTGAGGTATCCACATCCAGACATGGCAGATCATGGGGTCATAGTCCTGGGTGTACTCATGAAGAGAGCTCTTCCAGCAGACATCAGTCAAACTCAGGTAGCAGCAGTGCATCTGACCATGGGCATGAACATGTCAGTGCAACTCCTGCTAGAGCCAGTTCTCATAGTCTTGGATGATAATGAAGAATTTTCACCTCTATCATGCATGCCTCACACCTGTCCAACATACCTGGATGTAGAGATAGCACAGAGCTTGGGTGTGTTCTTGCAGACACTCACACACTTTCATCTGGAGTGCTCATATAGATGCACACACATAAATGCTACATGGGTCAGTTGTGACGCTTACAGCTCATTCTGTTTCGGTGGCTATTTGATACTTTATCCAGATGTCTATTTTTCTTACTTACACTCACTCACTACTTTTGTGTAAGCCTTGGCCTCCTGACCCCTCCACCCCTCCCCACACACACAACACCCTATGTAAATGATGATAACTATGCCATATCCTTCTTTTCTATATTTTGGATTCAGGTTTACATTAGTCAGATGCAGTGGTGCAGTGGTAGCATTGTCACCTCACAACAAGAAGTTCTCCGGTTTGATTCGTGGCTTGAGTGCCTTCTTTGTGGAGTCTGCATGTTGTTTGTGTGGGTTTTCACTGGGTACACTGGTTTCCTTTCATGCTACAAAGACATGTGTCTGGAGCACTTCTCCCTGGGCCTCAACTGAAAATTGGCTTCATTCCAAGTCAGACATTCCCAGTAACCAACTTTTAAATGCAAATAAATTTTCTATGATGTTCAGGGTGCATAGCTGACTTAGTGCTTAGTATATCTGTGTTTGTGATTCTGTTTTGCAAATTGTACTGCTTTCTTACAGTTTTTTGCAACGTGTATATCCCTCCTAACCTCTTAGACTAACAAAGCTGGATCAAGCCATAAATAAAAGTGTGACAAAGGGCCAACAATGGGTAGAGCTTTTAAAAATGATGGTCTTACAAACTTAGTTAATAGAATAACAGGTTTTACTATTTTTGTTTTGTGTGTGGGATATGAAGTCTGAAACTGAAAGGTGTGTCATTATTTTCTAATTTCATTCCTTAATTATTTGCCAGTACAAAAGTATGTGGCCAAACTGTGGACATTCTGTGAAAATCTGTACATTTAAGACATATGAATGTGTGAATCTTTGATACATGAGGCCTAGTATTTGATAGGGAGCATGTATTCACATAAGTCATTGCTGTCACATCCTTGTGTCATTGCTGTAAAAATCACCCACCTTATACTTACATTGCCTAGTAACAGTATGCAAGTGTATACCATTCCTTTGCATTCTTAGACATTTATTTTTTATTCCAGGTTCAGAACTTGCATTCAAAATCCATCAGTTGCAAGAGTTAGTTCAGGGCTGACTCTGTCTGATGCTAACAGTACACAGCCATTACATGGGTAAGTAAAGGGTCTGAGTATTGCTTGGCATCAATGTTACTGTCTGTGCATAGTATGAAGGTTTTAGCTCCTTAGGTGATGAGTGTGTGTGCTATCTGTTGCCTCTTAGCCAGTGCGATGGCATATTGTGCACACCTATGTCTGTCTACACCCACAAAGGCTGATGGTTCTCCCTCTGAATCCTCACCTGCATGTGGCTGTGATGACCTTGCCAGTGGTGGTGGGATGTGTGGCCCTTCCCCTTGCATCATCAGAAGCTGCCAGATGACCTAGAATCTGGAAGTAATTGAAAAGCTGCTCAGCATATAGTAGATACAAACACAACTTTTTAAAAACTAATAAATGTTAGTTCATTGAGTTAACTAAAGTAAAAACTATCCCTGGGATTCAATAAACTCTGTGCAGACTTCACACAAATCCTACATGGAGTTTACATGTGTGCACCATGGTGCATGGCGAGCAGCAGCGGGCATGCATATTCATGCCATGCATTGTGTTTAAGTGAGGTTTTGTGGCTGGCAACAGTGTTGCCAGCCAGGAAACCGTGTAAGTGAATGTGGATAGCACACCTTCTAAAACCAAAGTACTGACGGTCCTTGGTTTTGCACAGAATGCTACAATGATCACCATGGCTTCAGAGATAGCTCTCAATCTCTGAGTGTAACACATCTGGACAAAGACCAACATAATGGGGGGACAATGTCCCAGAAATAGGGACATATTTGATATAGATGCCCTATAAAATTGTGCTAGAATTACCAGGGGTTTGTGCTATGATACATGTTCTGAAGGATTTGAAGTATGAAACTCAGACATACCTATTAACCTCTTAGAGCAAGAAATCTGGACAAAACTATAAATAATAGGGGGGCAAAGGTCCAGAAATAGGAACATTTTTGACATATTTTTGATATATTGCTCTTAAAAACTTAGAAAGTTGAATAATAGGTTGTACATAAGCATGAATTTTTTGAAGAGCTTGAAGTTTAAAACTCAAATGTCTGTCATTATTTACTGACTTCAATCCACAATGACATGACTATAATTTGCCAGAAAACCAGACTTTCATGAGGAAAAGATAAAAAAAATAAGGGAAAAATCTGGACAGTCTGCAAAAATTGGACAGTTGAGAGGTATGAATGTGATATACATGGTCCAAACACAGTACAGGACAGTGTAGCTACAGTGCAGATTATTCTGATATCCCATTCCTGGCAATCTGTACTGAAGCTGATCTGTAATGGGACATGGACTGCCATGTAAAATGAAGATCCAGGGGAAGTGTGTGCATTGAATAGGGACACACAGATGAATTGTAGGAATGAACACAGGTAAAGAGGACAGGTGAAGGAACCTAATGTACAACAGATGAGAGCATGTCAAGGGAAGATGGTCATAGCAGCATCAATCACATATCTATACTGTACAGTAGGGATTGCACAGTGAAAATGTGTATTATGTGACTTCCACACAAGGTGACAACTATGGGGAGGATGTATGTGTGAGATAAGCATCCTTAGATGAATAATGCAGAGGACATATATTAGGGGATCTGACATACAATTGGGATAGGGTGTATATTGTGAAGCTCTGCAAACTGATTTGATTCAAAATGACTGTAATCTCAGCAGAGGTATCTAGTAAGTGGTACACAGGTAAAGGCTCATGGGCTACTTTAAAAGAACCAACCACAATCATGGACAATATCATAATAATACCACCAGTAACCCCATGCCTCTGACATAACTAATGTGATCTAGAATGATCAGAGATGATTCTGCACAAACACACTTGTACAACTATTATGATACATCCATACTCTATGAGGGTGGCCACGCACACTGTCCTGGCACTGTAACATCTGCTGGAGGTGTTAGAAGGAATACTGCTATATGTGTATGTGACATCATGAGCAATATATATAGGTAGAGAGAGAGAGAGAGCACAATGCGCACTGTATCCATGCAATTAATGTTGTCAAACACCTATGCATGTAGTGTGTGCATCATCAGAACAGGCAGAAAACATGCATCTGGTGTAACAAGGTGTTTCACACCATCAGATAGTCATGTTTATGCCACATAAATAATACCTGGGTATGGCTGATAAACTGTGTGCCAACTCACAGTGACAAAGGTGGTACACTTTAGTTACACATTAGTGGAATATGTGTAGGGAGGTACATGAAGAAGGGTGCATTGTACTCAGTTATTGGTGTGATTAAGGCTGGGAGCTATGGATATTTATGACATCAGATGTGTAGGTCCATCACATACTCAGTATTTGTGTTGCATATAAGGGAGTAGTCAGCACTGTGACCACATGGTGATGGATGTTCCACTTACTATCTTCCCCAGGATACAGGTTACATACCTACTGGTCTGATTATAGGGTGTGATGGCTACACTATACTTGGGTTGTGTGCTTGTTTTCCTGATGTAACAAATCCCCCCATGTTTTCTTGTCAATGCAGATGATGTCATGGCTGTGGCAGCAATTTTTGGTATGTGTTGATACTGTCTGTATTAAACTAATACCACAGTTGGAGTCAATAATCGTCCACAATCTGTAGACCTTCAGGCAGCTGTTTGGACACAGGATGTGTATGTCATCTGTGATGTCCATTAATTAAATAATGGACAGGAAAGGCCCTAGCAGACAGCCTTGCTGTACAGACCTGATCACTGGACCTGAGATATAGGTCACTTCACACATTTCAACATATTGAGATGCCATGTATGTGATACACTGGTCTACCCACTTGGTGGTATAGCTGTTTATGGCCACATCTGACAGTGTTGATTCAATACCTTAGTGTGGATTTGTGTCAAATGCCTTGGCCTGGTCAAGGTCCACAGGATGATAGTATTGTCATCGTACATGTCCTCAATGACATCTCTGAGGATATCAGTCAGATGTAACAGACATGATGTAGCTTTAACAATTCACACAGGTTTGTTGCAAACAGCTTGGATATTACTAGTGTCCATTTAGAAAAGGTCTATAATGACATGTTGGTCTACCTCACAGTTGAGGAGAGTCAGGATGTGTCTACACATGTATGCATCAGGTGCTGTCACCTCAACTCAGATGGATGTATGTTGATGTACGGCCTTCTATAAGAACATAGTCGAGGTGGAGGGTGTGTTGAAGTGTGTATTCAACTGTATCAGGAAGGTGTATATGCTGAGTCATGTCATAGGTGATCTGTGATGTTGTCATAGCCCATAGATTCTGTGTGATAGGCCTGGATGAAGGTAAGAGAGTGCATACTGCCTATCTTGAATTAGCCCGAGGTTTTGACACAATTCCCCATGCAGGTATTATTGAGAATTTCTTCCATCTGGGAATTAACCCTTACCTCACTAGATGTGCAACCACCTGGCTCACCAACAGACCACATGCTGTGAAAGTTGATGAATCATCCTGTACCAGTAGAGTTGTCACCATTGGAGTACCCCGAGATCTGTGCATTGCCCTTTACTGTTTGGAATCTATTTCATGACAGTTCAGGTTAAAGTATATGGCCTTTGTCTTATCAAGTTTGCTGATTATTGCATATTGGGTGCAATAACTGAGTTCACCAATGATGATAGCATACTACAGGAGGAGCTAGCACAGCCAAATTATTGGTGACAAAGCCACATAATCTACAAATAAATGCATAAATATGTCTTTATTTTGTCCTGAAAAGTGGAATTCCATGCTAATTACAACATTGGCAACAGTTCTGCTATTCTGAAACCCAGTGATGCAAGCTCTAGGAACATATGTAGATAATGAACAAAAAATGTAGAAAACAACCAGGCTCTCTCACCACGAAAACTATGTGAAGTCCCGATGTGTCCAGCCCGGACTTAAGGCTCGCATGAAATACAACAGTCAAGCAATAAATCAGGAACAGTAGCGTCGCTTACTCAGTGTGCATTAAGCATCAGCATACAATGAGCATTAAGAGTATAACAAAAAGTCATTAAATCAGGAACTGTAGAATCACTTTCTTGCAGTAAGTAACAGATAATCCAGTTTAAAAGACCGTGGTCACCACGCTTCATCAGACAATGCATATAAAGTTCTAGACATCTATTTATACAGATAAATCAAAAAAGGCGCCAAATTAAAACAAGCAACTCAGGTGATTTTCCAATTAAAAAGTTAATATGAACAAATTAGAGTAATTAAAATGTTTTAAAATATTCATTCCATTTAAAGAGAGCCTGAATATCCAGGAACACTAACATGTTCATACACCACATTGAAACCTAATGGTCAGTGTGATTTTAAAAACTTTAAACATTGCTACTGACGACGAGTGTTTTCAGGAATAATATAAGTTAAATTAAACCAAACTGAGATAAACTGCCTAATATTGCAGACTAGGTAAAGCACATTTAAAACACATTCAATGTTAAAACATATTCGATGTCAAAACATAATAGCCTATATATTGAGTATTGTTCTGTTATAGGCTGTTTTACAGCAGTATTTAGAATAAAATATTGCCTAAATGAATAGATGAATAATACAACATATGTAGATAGCAATCTGAACTTCAACCACCAAGTGTCCACACTGGTATTGAAAGCCTATGTTGTGCACATCATAAGTCATGCCATCATATGCAGATCTGAGGATTGTATGACAGCATTGTACTCAAACGTCATCAGAACCCTAATAAAATATGATGCTCTTTTTTGCATGTACTTCACCAGACACATGCACCAGCTGGAGAGACCACAGGGGTTTCTCATCAAGAAAACACATGTCCTACAAACCGGGCCACAATGCATGTGGATATATTGAAATCCATGTCACTGTAATCTGTATTGTATAGGATGAGGTGACTTCTACCTGGCCTCCAGGCTAGCCTGTCACCCTGCCCTGGTGGGAATTGTGCATATCCACAAATCAGATAAAGCTGATGACATCACCAGTGTTTGTTGAGGAGAATATGGTAATAACAGTGTCCCACATGCTGGTGTAAAAGGCTCTCTGTAATGTCAAGCAAGGTGCAGAACTCAGTACTTTATGCCAGTGCCATAGCTGAAGTCTGACTTGGAGTGTCTCAAACAACACTTTATAGCTGATGACATCAGCAGTGTCAGTTGAGGAGAATATGGCAATAACAGTGTCCCACATGTTGGTGTAAAAGGCTTTCTGTAATGTCAAGCAAAAGCACAAATACACACAGTTGACTGCTGTGAGAATAGATCACATACCTATCTAAATGCACAGACTACAAACCTCTTTATTTAAGGCATGTGCCACAGCTCAAGTCTGACTTGGAGTGTCTCAGACAACACTCTATAGCTGATGGCATCAACATTGCCTGTTGTGGAGAATATGGCAATATCAGTATCTCATATGCTGGTGTAAAAGGCTCTCTGTAATGTCAAGCAAGAGCACACACACACACACACACACACACACACACACACACACACACACACACACACACACACACACACACACACACACACACACACTGTTGACTACAGTAAGAAAAAAATCAAAGGAATAGATGTTTATGAAAAATACAGTTCTAAAGTAATACTATTTGCTGAAATATTACTAACATTATCTAATACAAAAGAGACATTAGAAGAATTAGATATATTAATTGACAAATTTCACATGACATCAGGACTCCATTTCAATAAATCAAAATCAACATTTTTATTTTTAAATAAAAAAAAAGAACTGCAGACTAAGGGGGATCACATCATAGGGAAACAAGACTCTACCTTAAAATATCTTGGAATTGATTTATGCAAGGGTAATAATGAACTAGTCTAAAAAAACTACAATAATATCAACACAATTAAAATGTCTGTGGAAAAATGGAATAAAATAATATTAACATTTGAAGATAGACTACAGTTAATAAAAATGGTTTACTGTCCAAGATCCTATATATAGCCTTGGCAATACAACTGTTACCAGAAAGGAATATACTTAAAGAAATAAATTCATGCCTAATAAAATTTGTATGGTTTCCCAAAAGAAACAGAATAGCTTTAATACATCATATCAGACCATGGATACATTTAGGATTAAACTTTCCTGATATAGAAACATATATAAAAGCATCAATATCTAAAGCAATCTCAGATTGGATAAGTCCAAATTACTCTGCAAATTGAAAAGAATTACTGACTGCAATATCAATAAATGAATTTGATTTACAAAAAAATATATATCAAATAGACAAAACAATTTGCCATGGCACATATATATTAGCATACAATATAACATAATTAAACCCACTAAAACTTGTATGATTAATTATTACAGCAAAAAAAAGTTGACGACCAATAAAACACTAAAACCGGAATGTAGCAAAGGACACCAAAGGCAAATTAACGTACTTTATTAAGAGCGTTTTCGCCACTGTTAAACAGTAGCTTCCTCAGACGATTAAAAATAAGGCATCAAAGTGCTTTATAACAGTTAAAACACAGTCTAATGACATCATTTCCTCTACAGGTGAGGCTCATATTCATCATTTAGTTAAACAAACGCCAAGATACAAGTAAAGTAAATATTTTACTTGGCGTTGTCATCCTAAAAAGCTAAAACATAGCTAAACATGACAAGAACAAAATCCCAATACTACAAACCCCATATGCTAAATATAAACAATTTTTATGTCTATTGTAAAAAATGTAAAAGTAGATAGTAAAATATACTCAAAAGGACCTTACTAAAAAGTAGCAACATGGTGTCAATATACCCACCATGTCGAAATGAGTATAAAATATAAAATTTAAACATTAACGAGCTGATGAATTGTTTGTCGATACACCAAAAACAAACAACCAAAGTACAGTATGTCAGATAACTTGCGACCATACAGTCAAGATCTAAGGTAACTTTTATGTTTTAATATTACCGAAATGTTACATGCTTCATTTAAGCCTGGTGGAGCAAAGGCGTTAAGTAGCAGTTGCCATTCCAACTCTTTTATTTCCAATAATAAAGGTTGGGGTCCTCCTCTTATTCCTAAGGTTACCATATCAATTCCCATGAAGCAAAAACTGTGCCCAGGATTTTCCATAACATGCTTTGACAGGGCATTGTCAAGTTTCTGCTTTTTTATGGCATAATTGTGTTGGTAAATCCTGTCCCGTAGTCTACGGTCGGTTTTACCAACATAATATGCCTTACAGCAATTGCAAAAGGCAATATACACCACAGACCTAGTCTCACAGGAAATTCTATATTTGATGAAGTATTTTACATCTCTAATGGTAAAAGAGTTCCCTGCCTTTATTAATCTACATTGGTTGCATATGCCACAAGTAAAAGTACCCGTTTGTCTGGATGTTATATTTTGTGTATCCCAAGTTTGCAACAAATCTTTGAGGTTTTTGCCCCTTTTATATACAAATAGAGGGTAAGTACCCAAAGCCTCAAGCAAATATGCATTATTTAAAATGAACTGCCAATTTTTTCTGATGATGGAACGCACTGTACTAGCATGGTTTCCATATGTGAAGATGAACCTGGCCACCTGATCATTAAAATTTTGTAAAGGCTCATCAACATTACAGGAATAGACACCAATTGGTGAAACGTCCATAGATAAGTCAACCAAGTCAAGAATCTGTGGGGTGTTCAAATTACCTCCCTCAAGGAGGGGTTTATAAAACCCTGAAGCCCTTTTCATGGAGACTTCGTCAATCAGACTATCAATCAATTCACACGGGTAACCCCTATTTAAAAACATGTTCTTGAGGGTGGAACACTCCTCGTCGAAGGCCTTAGATGTGTTACACATGCGAGTGGCCCTAACAAGTTGGCCCTTAACAATCGATCTTTTTTGTTTCCATGGATGACTGCTAGTGAAATGCAAGAAAGCATTACAATAGGTGTGCTTCCTGTAGATGCTAGAAAGAATGCCATTATTGGAAGGATCTTTTGTAAGTTTGACATCTAAATAATCAATTTCGCTGGTAGAAAATTTATAAGTGAATTTTAAGAAAGTACAAGACTCATTCATCTCCTCAACCAGCTTAGTTGCAATGTCAAGGTCGCCCTGGATGAGAATGAACACATCATCCAAGAACCGGGTGTAAAATTTGTTAACATTTTTAAATGTAAGGTTCTTGAAGAGAACGTTCATTTCCCAGTAGGCGACCACTAAGTTGGCTACACTGCCACCACAGGGTGAACCCATAGCGATTCCCCTTTTCTGTAGGTAGTAGGAGTTGTTAAAGATGAAAAAGTTTGAGGATAAGATGATATCCAACAGTAGGGTGACTACTTCAATTTCATCCTTCAAAGCATTTAATTGAAGTAAAATTAACTCAACCCATTCCAATGCTTCTTGATGTGGTATAGACGTGTATAAGTCTACCACATCGATGGTAAGGAAGTTATTGGAAGGTGAGTAAGGAACATCATTTATAGCTTGAAGGAAAGACCAGGAGTCCTTGCAAATTTGTGGTAATAACTTCAGATATTTTCCTAAAATATGGTCAACAACTTTAGAACAAGGGTGGGTGATAGAACTTCTCCCATCAACAAGGGCACGCATAGGTGGGTCCACTAAGTTTTTATGAATTTTGGGAATCCCAAACATGACAGGGATTTTGGGGAACGAAATATTAATAAAGTTAAAGGTGTCAATGTTTATTCTTCCCTCAATAAACAAATCCCTGAAGTACCCTTTGATTTTATTGTATTGCCCTGATGTTTCATTTAAAGAAGATGGTTCATAGGCAGGGGAGTTCAAAACTTTAAACATTCTACCATGGTAGTCTTCTTTATCAAGAATGACCAAACCCCCACCCTTGTCTGGTTTCATTACCCTGATGGGTAAATTCAAGAACCTTACATTTAAAAATGTTAACAAATTTTACACCCGGTTCTTGGATGATGTGTTCATTCTCATCCAGGGCGACCTTGACATTGCAACTAAGCTGGTTGAGGAGATGAATGAGTCTTGTACTTTCTTAAAATTCACTTATAAATTTTCTACCAGCGAAATTGATTATTTAGATGTCAAACTTACAAAAGATCCTTCCAATAATGGCATTCTTTCTAGCATCTACAGGAAGCACACCTATTGTAATGCTTTCTTGCATTTCACTAGCAGTCATCCATGGAAACAAAAAAGATCGATTGTTAAGGGCCAACTTGTTAGGGCCACTCGCATGTGTAACACATCTAAGGCCTTCGACGAGGAGTGTTCCACCCTCAAGAACATGTTTTTAAATAGGGGTTACCCGTGTGAATTGATTGATAGTCTGATTGACGAAGTCTCCATGAAAAGGGCTTCAGGGTTTTATAAACCCCTCCTTGAGGGAGGTAATTTGAACACCCCACAGATTCTTGACTTGGTTGACTTATCTATGGACGTTTCACCAATTGGTGTCTATTCCTGTAATGTTGATGAGCCTTTACAAAATTTTAATGATCAGGTGGCCAGGTTCATCTTCACATATGGAAACCATGCTAGTACAGTGCGTTCCATCATCAGAAAAAATTGGCAGTTCATTTTAAATAATGCATATTTGCTTGAGGCTTTGGGTACTTACCCTCTATTTGTATATAAAAGGGGCAAAAACCTCAAAGATTTGTTGCAAACTTGGGATACACAAAATATAACATCCAGACAAACGGGTACTTTTACTTGTGGCATATGCAACCAATGTAGATTAATAAAGGCAGGGAACTCTTTTACCATTAGAGATGTAAAATACTTCATCAAATATAGAATTTCCTGTGAGACTAGGTCTGTGGTGTATATTGCCTTTTGCAATTGCTGTAAGGCATATTATGTTGGTAAAACCGACCGTAGACTACGGGACAGGATTTACCAACACAATTATGCCATAAAAAAGCAGAAACTTGACAATGCCCTGTCAAAGCATGTTATGGAAAATCCTGGGCACAGTTTTTGCTTCATGGGAATTGATATGGTAACCTTAGGAATAAGAGGAGGACCCCAACCTTTATTATTGGAAATAAAAGAGTTGGAATGGCAACTGCTACTTAACGCCTTTGCTCCACCAGGCTTAAATGAAGCATGTAACATTTCGGTAATATTAAAACATAAAAGTTACCTTAGATCTTGACTGTATGGTCGCAAGTTATCTGACATACTGTACTTTGGTTGTTTGTTTTTGGTGTATCGACAAACAATTCATCAGCTCGTTAATGTTTAAATTTTATATTTTATACTCATTTCGACATGGTGGGTATATTGACACCATGTTGCTACTTTTTAGTAAGGTCCTTTTGAGTATATTTTACTATCTACTTTTACATTTTATTTTTATTTTTTTTTATTTATCATTTGTTGACCGGGAAAGTCCGACTAGGTTCCACAGAGCCTGTTTTCATGGAGAGCCGAGGGAAAAATGCCAGATGATGCATGTCTTTGTGGGAGGGGAAACCGAGTACCTGGAGGAAACCCACGCCACCCACACATGAGAGGATGCAACCACACAGAAGGCACCCCAGCCGAGAATCGAACCGGAGAACCTCTTGCTGTGAGGTGACAATGTTAACCACTGCACCACTGTGCCGCCCTACATTTTTTACAATAGACATAAAAATTGTTTATATTTAGCATATGGGGTTTGTAGTATTGGGATTTTGTTCTTGTCATGTTTAGCTATGTTTTAGCTTTTTAGGATGACAACGCCAAGTAAAATATTTACTTTACTTGTATCTTGGCGTTTGTTTAACTAAATGATGAATATGAGCCTCACCTGTAGAGGAAATGATGTCATTAGACTGTGTTTTAACTGTTATAAAGCACTTTGATGCCTTATTTTTAATCGTCTGAGGAAGCTACTGTTTAACAGTGGCGAAAACGCTCTTAATAAAGTACGTTAATTTGCCTTTGATGATTAATTATTACATTGACTCATTTAGGAAAATTATTAAGGCAAATATTGATTTAAAAATCTGGTTTGATCTTTTAACACCATTTATAGTCAAAAAGAACTTTCCACATAAAATATAGAGATAAATTATTAATTCCTGGTAACAGAAAGGATTTGTTTGTTGGCTCCAATGAATCAAAGAACTAAAAGTTTTAGATATGCAAGTAATAAAAACAACATACAAAATTCCACAACAGGACTGGCTAACTTTAAAGAGTATTCTGTCATATTTGCAATATTTAAGTAAAACAATTAACCATTCTTCATTTAAAGAAGTACCTAAATTTATGAAATACATATATGAAATCATATATAATGACTTTGACATGGGAAACAGTATTTCAAAATTTTACAAAATATCGATAAACTATAAAACAACACCCAAAATATCATATTGGAAATAAATAACAAAAGGACATTCAATACAGTTAACTGAAGATATTAAAACAAATATCTTATTATCAATAAAATATGCATCCTTTATACAATACTGGGAAGTTTTAATTGGAAATGCTTGCACAGAGCATGCTTAACCCCAGACAGAAACAATAAAATTAGTTCTTCCATAAAAGGAATATGTTGGAGATGTGAGCAAGTACACAATGGAGATTGGAATAATATTTTTTTGATTTTGTTAAAATGAAGCCATTTTGGTATGATATTAATAACTTTCTACAAGCTTTATTTAATGAATCATTTTATTTAACTCAAGCTCTTGTATTATTAAATGTGAACGAAGGTTCTCATTTGAATAGGTCAAACATGTATCTAGTATGGACTATACTTGCAATTTCAAGGAAGTGTATAACAAGAAGATGGAATGCAAACACAATGCCAACTTTGGAAGACTACTACAACCTAATGAAGACTGCATTATTGGAAATTAAAATGAAAGAACTAAGAATTTATCCAAAGCCATTTATCAACAACCCTTCGGGAAAAGTCTTACCGTTGATTGACATTATATAATAATTGATCAGACACTCTGATAATGGATTAGACATACTTATAAAGTAACAAATGCATAGGAAGACACAGA
This sequence comes from Protopterus annectens, assembly GCF_019279795.1. Taxonomy (NCBI): domain Eukaryota; kingdom Metazoa; phylum Chordata; order Ceratodontiformes; family Protopteridae; genus Protopterus; species Protopterus annectens. The sequence continues at coordinate 564,645,201 of NC_056744.1, read as the reverse complement.
GACAGCTGATATATCCAGTTCAAAACTTTTACTGTAGTGCAACAAAACACAAGCACTTTCGCCAAACAGGCATCATCAGGTGTATTACAAAAGCACTAAAAACACACCCCTATTTATACATCAAATGTCACATGATACAAATTCAAATTTAAAACAACAAATTTAAAGACACAACACATATGAAAGACATATACATTTAATTTAAAAACATATATAAATAATGCATACCAAAACAATACTTCAATACTAATAACTACCTTCTTAAGGGTCTCTTCTTAATTTGGATACTAATGGAACTGATTCATTAAGCCCATGTCCTACATCAGCCCTAAACCTCACTATTCATGAGGATTCCAAATCCTCGGTCTTAGCACGTATATCACCCTGCCTCACATTCTCATAAACCCTAGCAATTACTAAAAATGTAAAACCATGACTAGAGTCAGTACTCAAAACATGCTTTGTCAGTGCACTAACCACATTACCTTTATTCATATGGTAGATATGTTCTCTTATGCGTTCTCTGAAGGGATGGTCAGTCTTACCTATGTAAAACTTTTTGCATACAAAGCAGAGAGCTAAATAAACAATATGTGAGGTATCACATGTAGCTGCTATTGTGAAATGATAACATCTACTTTGGTTGGGATGTTCAAATTTGCAGCTGCTGTCAATATATACACACCAGTTGCAATGACTACATGGTTTAATTCCAACTAAATGAGAATTCCTACTTGCATCCTTTGGGTAACACAACCTACTTCTCAGTGACATACTGTTCTTATATAAAAAACACGGCATTTCAGGTATGTGCCTAGAGATATCGTTATCAGTTCTAAGGACATCCTAGTGTCTTTTTAATGATATCATTGTAACAGCCTATATCACTATTAACTTTAAACCTCAAACCAGTGTTATACTTACTTTCTCGCCTCCTAACAAACTCACTATTACCTGTAGAAAAATATGGTCTAGCTTCATTCATCTTTTTATCAAAAACCTTAACTGCATTGTTTTGCATAAGATATTCCTCATAACCTCTCTCCTTCAAACTCATCTTCACGTTATCAACTTCACCAATAAAATCACTATCCCTAGCATTTGATCTTGAAGCTCTATAAAACTGGTTAGAAGCCACACTTCTAAAAACATAAGGAGGATGAAGACTGTCCCTATGTAATAAATGATTCACATGACAGTCTTTCCTGTGCAACTTAGTGTAAATAACACCAGTTTCATCCATAATAACAGAAACATCCAAGAAATCAACTGCTAATTCTGAGGAGTGAGATGTAAACTTCAAATAACAGGTACTCACATATTCCATAAAGGAAGCAAATATATCAAGGTCTCCCTTCCACAAAATAAATAGGTCGTCCACAAATCTACGAAAAAACAAAATATGTTCATTGAATGGCCCATTAAATATATGGTCATACTCCCAAATGACCATTCCACTGGTAAGTGGTCCAGTGGTGGAGGTATAGTCCCCGACTTTTACAGTGTATGTTCGTTCTCCATCTAGTAATACATGGGTTAATTCCCAGTGGGAGATTTTCTCTATGATACATGAATGGAGATAGTGCTGAAGGCCTTGGATAGGCAGTATGTATGCTCTGTTATCCCTCATCTAGGTCTTTGAGGTCAGTATCAGAGAAGTCCACTTCATTTAATAAGCAAGATCTACCCTTGACAGAACCAATATGGGTCAAGTAAAGTGTGTTAAAGGTCACCTATGTCCCTGTGGATAAGTGCATGCTGATTCATTCTGTAGCCTTGCATATAAAGCTTTTTAGGCTTATTGTTCAATAGTTCTAGTTCTGCATGTAACCAGATTGATCACAGAACACTGGATATTAATTGCTGTAGTATAGGTGATATATGTGTGGGGAAAAAGTACTGAGACACCACAGTTGCAGTGTTTGGGGTGAAGCAACCATGGCTGTTTTGTAAATATGTGACATATTGCTAGATAGAGCCTTCAATTTGTTATGTTTCCACATGTAATTTCATGTCATAGACAGGAAATGGACTGTAAACAACAATAATACATATTATACCATGACCCCCCCATTAATATTCCAAAACGTGCACGCTGATTGGCCAGCGTGCACGTTGTAAATCAACTTATACTAATGGAAAAAGGTCCGGTCGGCCGGACTTTTTCCATTAGTATAAGTCTTTTTTAAAACACTGTCTCACTATGTTAAAGGAGTTTAACATAGCAACACAGGTTTAAAAAAAGCAACGGAGATCTTGCTTTCTCCGTTGCTTTTTTTTTTAAACCTGTCTCGCTATGTTAAATGGGTTTAACATAGCGAGACAGCTTTAAAATAAGCAACGTAGATCTCCGTTGCTTATTTTAAAGCTGTCTCGCTATGTTAAACCCATTTAACATAGCGAAACAATTTGTAAAAAGCAACGGAGATCATACTTTCTCCGTTGCTTTTTTCAAAACTGTCTCACTATGTTAAATGGGTTTAACATAGCGAGACAGCTTTAAAATAAGCAACGGAGATTCTTTGTTGCTTTTTTTAAAGCTGTCTCGCTATGTTAAACCCATTTAACATAGCAAAACAGTAAAAAGCAACGGAGATCTTGCGTTCTCCGTTGCTTTTGCCCACAGCTCTGGTGTACTGCGTAGGCATGCGCAGTACAGCAGAACTTCATGAATACCAGACAGCTGCGGAAGGGCAGCAAGGAGGCATTATACAATGCCATTATTTAAGAAAAGTAATTATTTTTTTTCTTAAATAATGTCATTGTATAATAGCAATAACCCACTTCTGGGTGTGGGTAATGCTGGATTTACCCACGGGTGGCTTTGTTTGGTCCCGAGAGCTTTGTCCTCGGGACCAGACCACGCCAACCGTGGGTAAATCCAGCATTACCCACACCCAGGCATGGGTTATTGCTATAATAATATTCACTTTTCCATTTCACAACAAACAGCAGGTTTGTGCAATGGTTGGCAAAGTGTTCATGCATACGAGATACACATTTCCAAATACTATTAATGTTTGTGCATAGCTAAGCAGTGCACAAATGCAAGCTGCTTTACTAAAGACTAAGAGTCCATAGTGAGTCTATGAAACACACCTGCAGCTTAACTGGCTCTGTGGCAGCAGGTATAAATGCATTGTCACATTTCCTTTTGAGCCCAGATAATACTAAGTTCAAATCCAGGTGTATCTAATACTTTTAAATATTTTTAAATAAACATTGATAATGCATTTTGTATAGTGCATGTGCTGCTGTGTGTTGGCATAGCACAGCAGGTTTAAGAGGCATTGTGTGGAGGTAAAAGCCATATTTTGCTGCTGCTCACCTTCATTGAGCATTGGTGCATGATGTGCATCTCAGTACAAACAAGAAGCCCAAAAAGTGAAGGGATCCATTGCTTTTTCTGATACTTATCTGCTTTGTAAGTAATTCTATTTTTTGACCAGATTAAAGTGGTGAAAATGGGGTAGCTAGAAAAGTGGTGAAATGGGGAAAAAGCAGGGGGAAGAACAAATGGGAAGCAGTATAGAAGTGTGCAGGGGGGAGGTGAGAATGAATCATAGCTATCCATTCCTTTCACAGTGTAAAGTGAAAATATGTGCAGAATATTAACTGAATTTGGACTGTCATCTCCACAGAGAGGGTGACCACAATGCAATCATGTTGTATTGCCAATTGGACCAAATCAAGTGTGTCAAGAAGATGTGTGTGAAATGGAAAGCTATGTATGGGATGATTTTTTTTTTGTGGGACAGTTACCTGTTTATTATTTATTTCAGAGAAATAGGAATGTTGGGGAAGGGATGTAGGTATGTCTGGGCTAGGTAAGTTTGGTAGGTGAGGAAGCAATTGCAGACAAACAAGTCAAACAAGACAAGAGACAGGGATGGTGATGGACCCAAATGTTTGTGGGACACCATGTTTGGATTGTGGGAGGGGACAACCCAGGCCCATGACTGTCAAGCTTGAAGACAGTGAGAATCAAGTCCTCTCCACTGGACTGTCATCACTGTCACCTTACACCACTGGTGGCTGGAGTACTTCATATCTCCTCCTCCTCCTTGTACAGAACATGAAGGAGAGCAGCATATCCAGCTGGAGTAGACATGCACCAATGGTATGGTGCACCACCCTATGCACCATCCCTGGAAGGTAACTGCAGGTGATGAAATCAACACCTCTGCCACTGCTCCAGGAGGGTACCACTGGACCAGCATCTGGGGCAGGACTAATTCAGGCACAGAGACTGCATGGGCAGCAAAGACAGTGCTGCCAGATTGGCTCACAGCTGTGCTGGCAATGGTGCCGGAGCCGGTGGTGCAGGGGCAGGTTGATCCAATGGGGCTGGCCTAAGTCACTGTGCTGTGGAGCATTTAGTAATATCATACACATGGATGGCATGGACACATTTTGACTACACATAATAAAATAATAAAATAAAAATATTTAAAAAAAATAAAGCAAATAAAAAGAGCGATAAAGGTTGGAATGAGAGAGGAAAAAAGAGATAAAATTAGTACCATCATATATAACATGCAGTGCATTAATACAATTATACAAGTCTTTTATCTTAAGTTTTGCATTTAAGTATACCTCCTAACAGATGCACACTGTACTACAGATTGTTGCAAGTAATCCTTGAAAAGTGCATATATTGCACATATGTGTTTTCCAATTATACACATTACAGTTTACAGCATGGCATTATTGCCACTGGTATAGAGTTTTTAATTTAATGTACATATTATTATAGAAATAACAGTATTGTTTAGTTGTGAATTGTGGTATTTGAACCCACAATCACTGACTAAAGTCTAATATTGGACTCTTACAATTGGTTTGTGCTACAGGCTAATGCATGCATACTTGTTTTTACAGTTAGGATATGCATGCTTAATTTGTCACAACTCTATAAAATACCAAAAAGCTATATTTAACTTTTAATTCTACAATAACAATTCTCTTCTGCTGCACACATACCACTTGCTTCCCTCAGTCTCTCCAATCTAGGTTCATTGGCTTGGAAAATGAAAACACAATCCCTGGCAGCTTGGGAAAGAACAGAAAAGAAGAGAAGAGTATGCATACCAGTCTTGCCTATATGAAGCTTTCTAAGTCTTACAAGTATTCTTTTTAATTGATACTTTCACAGCTGTGGGACGTCCACAGTACTAAATTCCTCCAACCAACAGTTGCAAATATCCCTTTTTCTCCTCTATAGGTAATTAAATTGATGCCTGCATTGCTCTCCAGTGCATGGGATACCAGTGACACTGGATAAACTCTTCCACTCCTCAGACTTGTACTGGGAGCCAAACAGTCCCATAGCAGAAGCCTTTGGATGTCATGCTCTACCAGGAGTCCATTAAATATCTTGGACTCCTGGACACCCCACCTTTGTGCTATAAATCTGGCACCTTCCCCACTAATGCCAGCCATGCCTACCAGCAGACCTAGAGCAATGGAGACTGATACTTTCCCGTCAGTTCCAGTTATCATATTTAATGGGAGTGCACACACCCGAGTAACACATTTGCACAATGGTAAGCAGAGACCAGCAGTGCCAAGCATTGAGGCATTAAATACTTGCCACTGGAATGTTACAGATACTTGGCCTTAGTTTTAGAGGTATCTACTGATGTAGACTTGAAATATATATTGGAAACTGGAAGGTGACTGTTAGGCGATTTAGGTTTGCAGACATTTATCGGGGGCATAAATGTAATGACCTGAGGCATATATTTTTACCTTTATAGACTGAGAAAATTGATTTTTCACTATGGGATTCAAACCTAGGAATAAGGGACAAAACATTTTTTTCTATCTTGTTGATTTTCCATCTTTGCCACAGAAGAAATGCTGCTCAGGTATAGTCTGGAATCATACATAAATACAGCTGAGCTGTTACATGTGCATGTGTGTGACCTGATAAGGTTACTGGATATAGATCCAGTTGTGTACGTGTCTTAGGAAAATGTGAAGGCCATGCAAGTCCAGATAGCAGAATTATACTTACAGAAATATAGTACACAGTATATCCTCAGTCATACATCTGAAAACACAATAATGGTGTCTCATCCCTTATACATATAATTCATATCAGCTCCACTATCTAAAGTGTTATAAGTGAGATGGAATATAATAGTGGAACAACAGTAAAAAGTGCATGGAATATCCTGTATTAGACTCCAGGACCTAAGAAGTGCATGGGATGTCCTGTATTAGACTCCAGGACCTTGTGCATGGCAGTCCTACAATTACACCTGTTGTCACAAGAAATTTGAAATAACACTTGTTTATGTTTCAGTTCACTGCTACAAATTGCACTGTCACAACAGTAAAAAAAGGTTGTACACCATTTACTAGAGCCCAGGACTATCTGTACTTCAGCCCTACACTTACACCTGTTGCCACAGAACTAGTTACATGATATATCCTAATTTAATAATCAATCTTAAGGTCTTTGCATTAACTGCCACTCAGTGCCACTTAGAGGGTTTGTGCAGTGCCCAAAATAATTAAGTGAATGTATCTGTTTTTTTTATTTTTGTCTGTCTGGGTCCTGTCTGCTTCCTTGGTGGTCCAGTTGTCCAGTTTGTGCACTGCCACACCGTGCAAATGACATAAGCACAGCCAAAACTGCCATTCATTTCCTCCATTCCTGTAATTGTGCTAAGCACTGCATCATGCAAACACTGCCCCCCCAAAAAAATATTATAAAAAAAAAGACAGAAAATGGAAAAAAGACAAAAAAGAGACAAGTAGTTGAAATTAGGAAAATCAATCAATGACATACACACTAAAAATGATGATTCACATGAGATATTTTTACACAGATCTGTATTTGAACTCCAATGAACATTCAGAACACAGGATGGGTGCCTTATCCCTCTTTGCCACACAAGCAGCTTTGCAGCAATAAAACTGAAATAATTTTGCACACAACCAAATGCAACTTCATCTACTGTAATATGAAACCATACAATAATTATCTGTACATTTTTTTATTTTTGGATGTACTGCACTTAGTGATCACACAACCTGTTATGATTATTGCTTGCAAATATACAGCTCTGTCTTACCTCTCTGTGTTGATCATTCTTCGGTTATCTGACCAATAATCTGAGACATGCAGTCTGTAAGCCATTCCATATCATTGGTCTTAAAATGTGTGAGGATATTAACTGGAAATAATATTGTATGCCATTACCAACAAATGAAGGGCAGGTTGGATGTTAATAAACACAACTTGTGAATTGTGTGCTGCTTACTTACATTTCCAGCCTTATATCTAACACTTTGTAGGTATAAACTGGCACACTTGCTTTATATAAGGCAGCCTGCAGTGCTGTTGTGTTTTCCGTTTCCTAACCAGTAATCATTCACAGTTGCAATCCATTAAAAACAAACACTGAGGGCATGTCTGTACTCTATCTTCTACATGGAGCCAAGTATTTCTGATTCAACAATTATAATTAGTCTGCATCTCATTTGCATCTTCACAGTGCCAACAGCCCTAAATCTATGCCATTTAAAAGGCAACCATTTAGCTAACAAACTGAAGATGAGGAGACTTGTTTGTGTGGAAAAGACTGAACATATGCTACTACTTTGTGATATATATGCACAGAGGATTATTGAACTTCAGAAGGTATGTTTGCATTGTGACAGATAAATACTGCATATGCTGGAATATAATTAAGAAAAATCAAAAGCAAAGGCTTTTACACTTTTATTTGCATGCATTGGTTAGAAGTCTACTGATGCTACGGGTATGTTTGCCAAGGCATTTCACAAGTATACATGATTGCCAATACCTTAAAATGGAATGCTCTGTGATACATATGTACAAATGTTTCAGGGACAATTCATTTGATACACATTTAGCATTTCAAAATGGCTTGTTAGCAAAATGTGTCAGGCCCTCCCTCAGTGTTCTTTTGGGGAGAGAGCACAGCTGCATTTCCATTATGGCACAAACAAGGATATGTTGCTATTGTTGCTCTCCTATTTCGCATTCAGTCTGTTGTTCATATTTCACATTTCTAGACTGTTTTATATTTCTACAGTGGGTAATACTGATATGTTACCTTTTTTGTTTTTTTTTTGGGAACAGTTATTTTGTAGTTATGAGATACGTATGTATATTATCCTTCTGTTGTCTTTTTGGAGACTTAGGAGTATGCCAACCAGGCATGTCAATCTTCTAATACCACCCTTCACTGATGCTGAAAATCACGTGACAGTGGATGCTTTTGGGCAACATGTATTTTTGCTTTAAATGGGACAGGGAGATATAGCACGCATTTGGTGACAGATTTTGGATTATGTGAATGCTGTGGGTGGTCATGGCAGTAAGCAAGTGTGCCATATGGCCATTGACATGATCACATCTGCATGGTGAAGAGCATCTGCAGTGGGCCATGCTTGGGCAGGTATCAGGGAAAGGCATGTTATGGAAACATGACTAACACCAAATGAAGAGTTCTTATCCACTGTTAAGGATCCAGACAGCTCCCAGGAAAATCCAGAGCAGCACGTAGTCAACATTGGTGCAACAGTTTGTTTAAGGGACAGCAAGCATGTCCCAGGAGGAGCTTCTTGGTAAGCTTTGGTATCTCAATTGTTAAATACTCTTGCATAGTAAAATAATTGAAATCAATATGTTACTTCTGTGTCACAAGAATTTTTTTGGGGGTGTGTATTGAAGATTGCTACAGTTAATAGCACATTCCAATTGATTAGTTTAGGGTGGAGTTATCAGCCAAGTTCTTGTTGTTAGTATAGTTAATGGACATATCTGTGATACTGTTAATTGTGATGATGTTGCCCTTACCTTTTGCTTAACTTCTTCCAGGACCATATGACTTCCAGAGGAGAACCTCGTCTGCAGATGGTAAACCAACATTTTTATTTCAGTACTGATGAGCAATTTAAATAAATATTTTAGTGTATGACATTGATGTCAGGGCTTTTGTGTGTATTTCTGTACTGTCTGTAATAGTGGCACTACTGTTAGTTTATTAGCATATATTGGACTGTAATAGTGTATGTATTAATTTTTTCCTGTGTTTGTTGCTTTTTATCACAGGTTGACAGTGGAAGTGAGGGACCTCTACCATCTGATGTCAGTGTATCAGCAGACTCTGATTATGATGGTGGACAAACAGAGGTGCAATTAGAAGGGTTCAGAGGTTGAATCTGATACTGAGATTGACATACAGACATCCCCTGCAATTCCACCAGACACAGCCAGTAGGCCTACACCTACCCATTCCAGTGATCCCTCAGATATTGGATAGGTAGAGGATGAGACCATTGATCAGGGAAGTGTGGTGACTGTGACTTCAGTGCCTGTTGAGTCTGGCCATAGCCAAAGTATAGGAGAGGTGCCACACAGGAGGGTTGTTAGGGCTACTAAGAGGAGGCCTGCTGTCTCTCCTTCACCAGATCCAGGGATCTCTTCCCATGCCAATCAACATATGTTTAGGGCCATCATGGAGGCACACACATGTTCCCAAATGTGCTCCACACAAATGCTCAGGGTTGTAGATGTGCCACAGGCTGACATGCATGACTGCCTTCAATATGTCACCAATTCAATGGATTGGATGAATGACATGTTGGAATGAGGGGTGTCTGTGATAGAGTGAGGGGTATCCATCATGGAATGAGTGGTGGTTGTGATGGAACATCTGCCAGGAGGGGAATGTTATCCTTGTGGGGAAAGTTCAGCCACATCATCCATTGTTAGCCAATGTGGCCATGCCTGATCATGCTCCCCTAGTGGCAGTACTTCCACTGTTCCATCAGTGAATGAACTGTCTACCCCAGACATGGCAGGCTATGGGGTTGTGGACCTGGACATCCCCATGAAGGGAGCTCATCTAGCAGACATCAGTCAGGTTCAGGTAGCAGCAGTACATCTGACCATGAGAGTGGATATGCCAGTACAATTCCTGGCAGAGCCAGTTCTCATGGTCGGGGACAACAGTGATGAACTGCCTTCTCTACCATGCATGGCTATCACCTGTCCAACATACCAAGATGAAGAGCTAACACAGAGCTTGGCTGTATTCATGCAGACACTCACACACCAATTCACCTGGAGGACCCTTACAGACACACACATAACCGTTACATGATTCACTCATGCAGCTTAAATCTCATTTTGTCTCACTGGCCATTTGTTGGTTTATCCAAATGTCTGTCTACTTCTCTTTCTTAGTCACACACATTCACCGACCTTTTGTGTCAGCCTAGGCTTTTTGCCCCACCCTTCAACACCCTGTGCAAGTGATGGTAACTGTGCCATATACCTGTTTTGTATCTTTTGGATTCTGGGATATATAAGCTTTGTGTCTGATGCTAAGGGGGCATAGCAGACTTAGTGCTTAGTATATCTGCATTTGTGATGTTGAGCTGGTAATAGTACCTTTGACTTATATTGGCCTTAGAAAGTTAGACAGTTAATAGCATCAAAATTTCCCAACTTTATTGTGAATGATCTTGTAAGGGGTGTGAAGTCTGAAATTACAATGTACATCATTACTTTCTAATTTCTCTCTTTAATGATTTTCCAGTACAAATGTATGGTGCTAAACTGAGGGCATGCAGTGATCATCAGTAGTTTTGAGAGGTAGGACTGCGTGAATCTTTGATGCCTGAGGCCTACTACTTAATAATGGACACATATAAGTCAAACAAGTCTCTTTTGTCACAAGTTAAGGTCATTTCTGTACAACTCTCCCACCTTTTAATTGCTTACAGTACCAACTAATGAAATACAAGTATATGCTGTTCATTCATATTATTACACAATATACTCCAGGTTCAGCACTTATCTTGTAAATGTAGCAGTTGCCACAGTTTCAGTTCAGGACTGATTCTTTCTGATGCAAGCAGTACACAGCCAATACATGGGGAGGTAAAGGTTGTGAGAGTTACCTGGCATCAATGTTAGTATATGTATGTGCATTGGAGAAAGGTTTTAGGCCCTTGGCTGGTGACCGTGTGTGCTATGCCTTGACTCTTAGCCAATGTGAGGGCATATTGAGCACACCTATGTCTGCCTACACCTACAGCAGCTGCTGGTTCCCCCCTTGACTCCTCATCTGCGTGTGGCTGTGGTGACCTTGGCATTGGTGGTGGGATGTGTACTCCTTCCCCTTGCTGATCCTGGTGAAGCTGTTTTCTCACAATGATGTTGTGTAGCATGGCACATACTGTGAATATTTCAATACATAGACATGGATTGTACTGCAGGGCTCCCCCAGATGTATCTAGGCACCGGAACTGGCACTAAATAAGCTACTAATTACTACAGCAGTCAACTTTCCTCACTCATCTAGAGGAAAAAAGTTTTTAGTACTTAATAAATAGCACCTATCCAGGCATGTCTAAGGGTCAGCTCACAGTGTTTTCTTCTGTCTACCTGATGAATCTGGGCATCTTGGGGCAATGCAGCAATTGCCTCATGTACACAGACAACTCACTCCTCCTACCACTCAACACTACAACCTGTGAGAGATGCACTTACATAGTCAAACTGGAAGCAAAGCTCTCTTCACCCAAGACTGGACTAGACAGTCAGGAGGAGAAGGTAAGCACTTGCACCACACCACACTCAGCACATAGTCCCTCAAAACCTACACCACCAAAACACACACATAGAAAAACAAAACACATAGCTACATTCATGGAGGCTCTTAATAAAAACCTGCCCAAGCAATAGAGCCCTCCAAAGCAGAAATGCAAGCAACCTCCACCCCCCCAACACAAGCCAAATGACACATAGCCCACAAACTCAGTGTGCCACTCAATCACAGCCCATAAGGCATAACAACGTACCCAATATTCTGGTCATAGGTGACTCCATAGTTAGGCACACTGACGCTCCACTCACCAGGCTAAACAAGGAGAAAGTTACTGTCAGCTGCCTGTCAGGTGCCAGGATCTGCCACATACCGCATGCATTCAGGTCACTCCACAACAAGTACAAATATGACTCTGTCATTGTCCATGTTGGTGTGAATGACCTGAGACGTACCTCCCTGAACTACATGAAAAGAGACATGGAGGAGCTCTCCAATCTTGTAGCCCAGGCAGGTATGACCCTAGCCCTGAGTAGCATCCTGCCATCACACAGAATGATACCACAGTACAAGGACAAAATGATTGACTTCAACAATTGGCTAAGCTTCTGGTGTCATTCTAAGGGGATCCAGTATCTGTCTGCCTGGGATGACATGATCGACAGACCACGATGCTTTGCCAGAGATGGCCTGCACCTGTCGCCCTTGAGATTCTGGATACTGGCTAAGGCTCTTGCCACCCCAAATAGTGACTTTTTTAGGCAAGGTTCAAATGACAAATTCACCACCATAACAGGTACAAGCAAGCAAAATCTGAGGGTATTGCTAGTCAGTGCTAGAAGGCTAAACCTCAAAATGCACTCACTCGAGGCACTCCTTAAACTGGAGAACATCGACATCTGTGGAGTGTCAGAGGCCTGGTTCAAGGCTCTAGAGTGCACCCCTGCATTACCAGGCTGTAATTCATACCACACCTTTTGGCCACCTAAACTAGACCGAAACACTAAAGGCGGAGGTGTGTCCATATTCATTAAGGATATCCACACCTCCAGGCTAGTTGCTCAGCATAATGCATCCGAGATTATCCAAGTGCAACTAACTCTGGGCAAGTCCACAATCCAAATTGCAGCTTGCTACAGACCCCCACTATGCCCCAGGATTTCCACTCCTCATTTCTTGATACACTGGAAAATATTAGGGTATAACCCAATACCCTAATAATGGACAATTTCAACTACCCCACCATTAACTGGGAAAACTACTCATGTTCCAACTCTTTTGCTCAACGTTTTCTGGAATTCATAACTTCCAACACCTTGGATCAACTTATACACCCCCCCTCACCAGGGGCAGCAATATCCTAGACCTGGTCATTACCAACATGGGTGACCGGTGTTCCACACCAAAGGTCAGTTCCTCATTGGTCAGATCCGACCACAAGCTAATCACCCTACACATCCACATCCTGGCCCCACCCCACTAGGAAAACTACCGTAAAAAATTTCTCCAAAGTCAACTTTATGCTTCTTAAGACAGAAGTGGCAAACTTTGCGACACCCATGCAGACGGACAATAGAGGTACGACTGCTGAATCCTACACAAATGCACTTTATAAGCACTTACATGAGTGCATGGATCATGCTATCCCTAACAGAACCAAGATGCTATTCACTAAAAAAATGAAGCCAATTTGGTGGTCCCCTGCCATAAACAAATTTTACAACGGAAGAAAGAAACTGTTGCAAAAAAGAGTAAAATCCCATGACTGGAGGAACTCCCTGGTCAGCATCAGTAAGAAGTTGAGATCCCTCATAAAATCCTCCAAAGCTAGTTACGAAAACAAAATTGCCATGGATTCTAAAGACAACCGCAAAGCATTCTATAGCTATGTCAAACATCTAAATGGCAACACTGAGATCTGCTCTGAGTTACAGCACAATCGAACTAAATATACAGAACCAACTGATATTGCCAACATCCTGGCAGATAGGTTCAGTGCTAACTTTACCCCCCCTCTCACCGCCTAAAGGACCCATCTCTATACCAAAAGAATGCAAAGTTCCTACATCACTGCTGCACAGGTAAAAACCACACTCTTCAAAGACAAGAACTCAGCATCCATGGGACCTGACAACATCCCAGGCTCCATTCTACATGAACTACAGAATGAACTGGCACCCCACCTAAGTACCATGTTCAGTCATAGCCTCACCTCAGGCTTTGTGCCCACTGAATGGTGCACAGTGATGGTTATCCCACTCCACAAAGGAGGAGCCACCACGGACCCTGGGAACTACCACCCCATTATCCTGATGAGCCTGGTCTGCAAGGCCGTGGAATGTATTATCATCATGGAACTTATAAAAAAAGACATTGGTAATCTCCAAACTCTGGACCCTACCCAGTTTGGGTTTGTAAAAGGCAGATCATATCTCCTAAACCTGAAAGACTTCTTTGAAGCAGTCGCCAAAGCTGTAGACAAGGGTAAGGTGGTTCACACAGCCTATCTAGATCTCAGCAAGGCTTTTGACACCATCCCCCACTCTGGAATTATAAATAAACTCACTAAACTAGGTATAAATCCCTATGTCACAAGATGGGTTGCCAACTGGCTCACTGACAGAACCCACACTGTGAAAGTAGCAGATTCCAAATCCGACTTCAGAACAGTGACAAGTGGAGTACCACAGGGTTCAGTCCTGGGTCCTCTCCTGTTTGGTATCTATTTCTCTGAAGTACAGGCTAACACAGAAGGTCTTTGGCTAACAAAGTTCACAGATGACTGCAAACTAGGAGCCATAATCGAAACTCCAAACAATGTGGACATCCTACAAAGGGCCTCGCTGAGACAGATGCCTGGTGTCAAAGCCATGGCCTCAAGCTCAATGCCAAAAAGTGCATTGTCATCCCTTTTGGTAAAAACTCTGTACCCATGAACTACCACATAGGCAGTAGTCTACTTAACACTGAAAGTGCGATAAGAGACCTTGGGACACAGGTGGACAGTAGTCTCTCTTTTGATAATCACATTGCCACAGTAGTCAGGAAGTCCTTTTACATGGCACACCTCATCACAAAGGGTTTCTCATTCAGGAAAAAAAAGGTCATTGTTCCCCTCTACTCATCACTCATTAGACCCATTACAGAGTACAATGCCCCTTTTGGTATGTACCTCACAAGACATCTACAACAACTGGAAAGGGCACAGAAATACCTCACAAAGATGATTATCGGTCTCAACAGATGCCCTACGCAGACTGTCTAAAAAAACTCCAGCTTTACTCCGTTGCATATCATCGGTCTCAACAGATGCCCTACGCAGACTGTCTAAAAAAAACTCCAGCTTTAGTCCGTTGCATATCATCTACTCAGAGGTGATCTCTGCCTAACATGCAAAGCTATGTCAAACCCAGAGCTGTTGGACATGCTCCACTTAAAGAAATCTCAATCCCTCTGAGCTACATGCTCTAGGGACCTAAACCTGGTCACCACAATAAACAGAACATGCTGGAGGGATAGATTCCTGTCCCAAAGACTCCCAATACTCTGAAACAAACTACCTATCTTTATCAAACAAAGCTCCTCATTAGCACTCTTTAAGAAAAATCTTGATAACTGGATGGGAAATAGGAAATTCACCCCGGGGATCACTTCTGTGGCTCTGCTCAACAGTGGCACAGGAAAATAATTTTCTTGGATGGAAAAACCCAGGGTACCTTTTTGGCTAGGTTTATATAGGCTCTAGGGCCAATAGCCTAGTACTTACCTATGAACCTACGAACCATGACTTTAGCAGCCCAAACACATGCTCTATGATATTTCTGGTTTGAGTGTGTGCTTCATTGTGGCATTCTAAAGTGGGCGTGTGTGCATTTCTGATGGGTGTCATCAGCCATGGTTCCATGGCATAACCTGCATCCCCCAGTAAATGACCCTGTAGGTATACCCCACACACATCTGATACAGTTGAGGTGTGCCAGATATGAGTTGTGGTAACTGCAAGGGTTTCCAGCACATACATTCAAGATGATTACCTTGGCATTACACAACTTGGCTATAATAGAGTGGAAGCCCTTTCTGTTTATGTAGAGTCTTCCCTGTTCCCTAGGTGGTGCCTTAATTTCTACATGTGTGCAATGTATGGCACCTAGTGTTACAGGGTAGAACTCCTGCATATTTCTGACCCTATCCTCAGAAGAACGGGGAAAATATATGTGGTTACTGGCATGTTGGAGCATAACATTCAGAAATTAATGGAGGATCCTGGATGCTGATACCTGTGACACCCCTAGCATGTCCCCTGTTTGTCTTTGAAAGATACCTGTAGCTAAGATTCTAAGAGCTACACATACCTTTATGTCTACTGGAATGGGTTCCCCTCAGTTTGCCCTGGCTCTGAGTTGAGGATGGCAGAGGTTGCAGAGTTCCTGTAGTGTGTATCTATCCATCCTGTAGCACTTTAAAATTTCCACATCATGTAGGTTATTATAATGGTCTCTGAAAACTCTTCTCCTTCTTGGTCGTGGTCTATTAGCAGCAGCAGCATAGACTTTAGCCTGTTTCACATACAAATGAATTAAAGCAAAAGCAGCCTTTAACATTGTTTCTGTGTAGACTCTTTTCAGTGGCTATATTCCAATAGTTTTTGGAATTTGCAGGGAAAACCAGCATGGAGTCTACATGGGTGCTTTAAAACTTCTTGAATAGCTCCTCTATGTTGGACTGGCTAAATAGCATACAGTTCTGCTGCTTATGCTGTAATCATCATGCCACAGTGTTTACCTTGTTTGTGCAGTGGTGAGCGCAGCATACTGATTACCCATCCAATTGTTTGAAGAGGGCAAATGAGGTGCTCTGTTTAACATGAAGTGGGAGTCTGTTCCAAAGGTGTGGTAACCTCTGTGAGACATATCTGTCCCTCCAGCAGGTTCTTTTAATATCACATGCCAGATTAAGGTCTTTAGAGAGAGTAACCTGTATACCATTTGACTTACGTAGATGCAGCATTTCCAATAAAGCAGGGTCAGAAATTGCCTTGTATGCAAGGCAGAGATCACATCTGAGTAGTCTGTATGAAACAGAATAAAGTGCCAATGATTTCAGAAGATCATAGGCCAGATGCTGAAGACCTTGAATTTTCCTTGTGAGGAATCTTTGTGGCCTCTCTAATTGCTGCAGGTGCTTGGGAAGGTGCATACTAAAAGGGGCATTGTACTCAATTATTGGCCTGATAAAGGAAGAGAACAGGGAGGTTAAAACTTATTTTTTCTGGAGTCAATGCTCTTACTTATGAGAAAAGCGGTACAGAATGCCCTTCTTACCACTATGGAGACATGGTGGTCAAAGGTAAGTTTGCTGTCAACCTGTGTGCCCAGGTCTTTCACCTCTGAGTGCATACTTAACATATTGCTATTGATGTGCTAGTTAGCAAGAACATTGCCCTTATTGAAAGGGATGATAATACATTCTTTTGCATTGAGTTTAAGACCTTGACTTTCGCACCAATCATTTATTTGTGTAAGACCCTCTTGTAGGATGTTGACATCATTTGGAGATTCAATGACCACTCTCAGTTTGCAGTTATCAGCAAACTTTGTCAGCCACAGACCTTTAGTTTTTGCTTGTACTTTGGAGAAATAGATTCCAAAAAATAGAGGTCCCAGGATTGATCCCTGTGGAACACCACTGGTTACAGGTCTGCTGTTGGATGTGGACTCCCCTATTTTGACTATATGGGTTCTATCAGTGAGCCAGTTAGTGACCCATCTAATGATATAAGGATTGATACCTAGCTGGATGAGTTTGTCAATGATGCCTGAGTGGGGGATAGTGTCAAATGCCTTGGCTAAGTCTAGGTAGGCTGTATACAGATTTCCACTCATCAAGGGCCTTGGTGACAGTCTCGAAGATGTCTGCCAGGTTTAACAAGCATGATCTCCCTTTGACAAACCCAAACTGAGTAAGGTCAAGTGTTTGGAGATTATTTATATCTTTGTTGATAATGTCCATGATGATTCACTCCATAGCCTTGCAGATAAGGCTAGTCAGGTTAATAGGTCTATAGTTCCCAGGGTCAGTGGAAGCACCACCTTTGTGCAGGGGAATAATAGTGTCTGTCCTCCATTGAGCTGGGATGAAGCCAGTGCTTAGACTATGATTAAAAAGAGTACCCAATGGTGTTGCTAATTCATGTCAGAGCCCATGTAGGACACCACATGGGATGTTATCAGGTCCCATAGATGCTATATTTATGGCCTTAGAGAGAGCATTTACGGCCTTCTCTTTAGAGATACAAGGTAGGGGACAGGTGGTTTGGATGTCATGGTGTACATGTGACATGGACAGGGGAGTGAAGTTTTCATAGAACCTGTTGGCCAACATGTTAGCTATGTCCACAGGCTCAATATATGTGGTATAATTAACTACCAGTTCTGCACAAATCTGGGCCTTTCATTTTAGGTTACGGATGTAACTAAAGAACACCTTATGACTGTCTTTAGTTGAGGAAACACATTTGGATTCATAGTTTGCTTTGGAGGACTCCACAAGAAGTCTCATACAGGTGGTTGTATAAAGCATCGGTGCAGAAGTCAGCATAGTTGTCATTTTCATCTGGGGGAGGTGCAGTGAACTGTGTAGGCTTTATTGAATTTGGCTGTATTTATTTTAAATTAAGAAAGCCCACTTTGTATGATAAGAGCATAATTACAGAAAAAAGAAATGGTAAAGAGAGAAAGTGTGAGAGAGAGAGAGAGAGAGAAAGCAAACTATGCATGTAATGTTTAAGAGCTCAGTGTCTTTGTCTCCTTTTAATCTGCCATCTGTGTCAGATAAGTCTTCATGCACTTTATTTGAACTTTTCGTCACTGTAACACGTTTTTCTGATGTTCAGTTTGCTTGTAACATTTTTCTTGTACAAAATCCATTCTTGTATCGAACTGCTCCATTTTCAAAGATAATTCCTGTAGAGAAGTCAGTATCCCTTTAACTCTTTTTCTTACAGGCATTTCTTGTTGCGAAGATCTAAGCATGCTCATTTTCTTATGTTGAGCCAATTTGGCTAGTTCTGGGAAAGTCAATAAATTAATCACAGAGCTACAAGGTCATACATCTGACAAAACTTCTGTAAAATAAAGTTCTTACAGACAATAATTCACTGAAATAAAGCTCTTAAATGATTTATCTTCCTTTTCAAATGAGTAATATGGGACTTTTCTTTCCAAACTTTAAGTATCTGCAGTCCTTTTTAAAGTACAGAAAATAATTTTAGAAGTGGCATTTTGACATGTAGTGAATATTTATTCAATGGAATGTTAGATGAATTTAGGCCATAAATCTGCTTTAATTTTTGATGTATTGATATACCAACAGCTATTTTTTTCCTTCACTTTTACGTCTTTATATAAGGATTTTAGGATTTCAGATGCTAGAATTGGTTTATAAAATCCCTGCCCTGCAGCAATCATGTTAGTTTCTTAAAAGGGAACAGATCCTGAACACAATGATGTGTTATGTGAATTGTACATGTGCTTTCAGGTCCCATATTCATGTTGAACTGGCTTATTAAAAATCTGACAAGCTTATGTAACGTTATGCTCAGACTGCTGACTCACTTTCCCCTGAACTGAAAATTTGTTGATTTTCTAGAAAGACGAAATGTACTGCTGCTGTTTGCTGTATTTTAATGAACACACATAGAGAGCTGTGTAATGGCAGCTGACATCAAACAATTCTGTCTCTAGTTAAGCTGTGTGTTCAATGAAAGAATGAAGGTCAGAAAGAGTTGAATTATTCAATTGCTGGATTGTTTTGTTTTTTCACACATGCTGATATCACTGAAACATTGCTATTGTCAACTAAGTGTTGTTGTTGTTGTTGTTTGTCTTTCGGCTTTTCCGATTAGGGGGTCGCCACAGCGGAACTCCGGTCCGCTAATAATTGGCAGTTGTTTTTTATGGTGTCGAGTTGCCAGCCCGACGCCCAACCTTTAACAAAGGCACGCCCATTCAACGCATGTCTTTTGAACGCCCACTCGACCCAGAGGAGGACATGCAAACTCCACACAGAAGGCACTTCTGTCAAGTAAGTGTGACATTCTATAATCAAAACCAAAATAGAATTTACTCTAATGGCAAAGCTATATCTTGGATTGATGTGTCTAATGTTGCAATCATAGAAGAAGAGGAGAGAAAAAGGAACATTATATTGTTGTATCAGCTCTAACCATTCCCTGGTTTTCTCACACTGAAATTAATGGTGCATCTTATGTCATAAGTGATCATGCTTTTCTTGCATTCCTATTGTGCAGTAGATCTGTCAAAAATGGTAGAATGGCATGAAGCTATATCAAAATGTTTGTTATATTATTAATACTCATTTATTTCATATTAAAAAGATGACATAAGAAAAAAAAAACTGAATTTTTAACAATTTTCAGGTAGCTATCATAATGTTATGTGAAAGAATTACACTATAAAGTGGCCTCTTGTAGAAACGCTGTGAATCAAACCCCAGGGGTTCAGCTCTGACTACAAAATGGTTGCCCTGCAGCTAAGGTAAAGAAATGCTACTCTTTGCTTGTGTAGTCTCTGCTGTCTTTATCTTCTTCATATATCATCAAAGACTGTCACAATTAGGCATATGTAATTAATAATTTAAGAGTAAAGCAACCTGCTGATTGCATTTAAACTTCAGTTAGCGGTACTTGCGGCCTGTTTTAAGCTCCAATGAAACATTAAAAAGTGCTAATACATCCTGCCCATGGATCTTAAAATGTAGGTTAATAGCATTCATTGGTAATGTCCTTTTCATGGTAGACAAATTAAGCACGTCTAGTGGATGAAAAGAATGCAGCGTACATTCTATATATTGACGAGTAAGTGGCTTTAGGTTCCAATTACCATTAGACACTTAGAACTATTATTAATGCTGACACTGAAAAGTACCTTATGCTATCACGTACCTCCTTTTGTTTACGATGTGAAACTGCTTCTTTCCTGCCTGTTCTGGGAATCATACAGATGGAAAAGAATGATGTGTTTTTCATCTTTTAAAATGACTTGTGGATTTCATTCAGACTACTTTTTAGATTTTTATGCACTTTTCTTTAGGAACTGGAGTTTGGGATTTGGGATCTCAGTCTTCCCAATTTGGCAGAAACTAGAAAGAATGTAGAATTGCTAACCTATCTATCCTTTTAAACTAAAATAAATTATATAAATATAATTAAGCACCATATAGCTGCATTTGTAGTTATATATTATAACACATAAAGTTTCATCTGAAAGGGAAACTAATAATGCAGTTATAATAGTTTTTGTTTTTATCTTGTTGCAGTTTTAGTAATATATGTTGGAGGAATTCTTTGCTTAAATTAAAAATAAAAATAAAAATATGAAATACAAATAGCAGCAAATATCAATAACATTTAATTACTTGATGTGATTACTGAAATAGTGTTAAACTACAAGCACTTTAAAATAAGCTTCAAAATATGAATGTTAGGAAGGAGTAGATTGTCTTCTTATACAGTTTACATTTTTCACTTTGTATCATTTTACACAGTAAATTCTGCAAACATTCTGTAATTATGGACGGACAGCTATTTTTTTACTGCAGCACAATATTCTCTTTCTTTTCAAAATGACATGAGATTTTCCTCTCCAAAAGATATTGGAGAAATTGGATCAGTCGTTCATTCAGTCTGGACTCAAAAGATGGGTCTGAGTTGTATCATTACTCAAAAAGTGTCTAGCTACACAAAGACTATTTTAATTAATGAAAAAAAGAAAATGTCATATAACAAAGCAAACTGAAATGATTGACAACGGAAAGGATTAAGGCTTTGTATTGTTTAACAGCTACTTCCTACAAGCAAAGGGTACATGCTTTGGATTCTTCCACTACCATTTGCTTGCTGTGTGATTCTCACCATATCACATAACCTTCCAAAGCTGTAGCTACCTGGGTTGGTGCCCCTTCAACATATTTGATGGGAGCAAACCAAATTATTTTATTTGTTTGCAAACTGTAGAAAACTGCTTACTACATTTGTAGGAAGCAGACTGCTACATCTTATACAAACATTCTGAATCTCTCTTCAGCACTGAGCATACATTCTGATCGAATCATGTTATACCTAGCAGCATTCCATTGTACAGACAGCATCAAACGTCCATTGTCTGAAATAACAAAAAAATAACATTGACTTAAGAATAGGGAAGCAGAAACTTCCACAAGAATACTGTGCCATGAACAAACACATATCCTTATTAACCTCTGACTAAGTAAATAAATACATAATCACATACTCCAAAAGACGTCTCTAAGTAAATAAATAATCCCATACTCAAACAGCCAGCAAAAGAAACAGCCAGCTTAAGAAATACAAAATAATAAATAATTAATATGCGATTATAATATCAAATTTGAAGGGAGTACACCTCAAATTAATAAAAAAAGACTCCTGGGCTGTATTTAAACCCGTAATATACCATTATACTAGCAAGCTGATGGGAAAGCTGTGCTGCAATATTTTACTTCACTTTTACTGCCACTCATGTTGCATAGTGGGGCTTTATATATTTAGTGCTATTTCTTGCTTTTCTGGTTCTTGATGTTGTACAGAGGTGCCGATGTGGACAGTCAGTATTCTCTGTATGATAACAAGCAGTTCATAGTGCTATGCTTCAATCTAAAGTTAGGAAGCCTGCAAATACTCTATTTGCATTCATTTATGAATGCTGGTAGTGTGTTACTGACTGATCTGCATCTCCTGATTGTGCACCCTAACACCTTGTGCCCACAGCAACTCCCTTCTTCTCCATACCCTAACTATGCCTCTGCTTGTGGGTTGCCCCTGAAAAAGGGATGCTTGTGCTCAGTGGGCTTAACATATAAAATAAACTATATATATATATATATATATATATATATATATATATATATATATATATATATTGATAGATAAACATTGATAGATAAACATCCATATAGATAGATATATAGATGTAGACAGATAGATAGATATAGACAGATAGACAGATAAATAGATATGGCATTTGGCTTCATTGGCCTGAATGCATCAATAAAAAAGTAAAAGTAAAAAGTTATGGACATTGAAAAGCCATATAGTTGAAACACTGGTATGTTCTTATGGGTAATTTGCATATATCACGTGCCTCCACTACAGGAGGTTTAAGGTATTACACAGTGAAGACTTTATCTTTGCTTGATCTTTCTTAAGAACATTTTTTATGCATGTAGCAGGGTAATCCTGTGGGCTAGGCTTGTAAAGGCTCCAGGGCCATTGGCCTAGTACACACCTATGAACCTATGAACCTAGCATGTGACCCATTAACCGAACTATGACTAAACTAAGCATTCTGAGATGTAATGGAGGTTCTAACTCACCAAGAGAAGGAAATGGCAATGTTCTCCATATTATGTATCAAAACCACACTGCAACCTACAGAGGCCACATGCATCCTGTTTCATAGTGCTATTCACTGGCAATGAGAGCAACAGCACCGTAGGTTCATAGGTAGGTACTAGGCTATTGGCCCTAGGGCCTATATAAGCCTAGCAAAAAAGGTATCCTGGCTTTCGCCACCCATGAAAATTATTTTCCTGTGCCCCTGTTGAGCAGAGCCGCAGAGGTGATCCCCAGGGTGAATTTCCTTTTTACCATTCAGTCATCAAGATTTTTCTTGAAGAGTGCTAATGAGGACTGTTGTTTGACATAGATAGGTAGTTTGTTCCAGAGTATGGGAAGTCTCTGGGACAGGAATCTATCCCTCCAGCATGTTCTGTTTATTGTGGTGACAAGGTTTAGGTCCCTAGAGCATGTAGCTTGAAGGGATTGGGATTTCTTTAAGTGTAGCATGTCCAACAGCTCTGGGTTTGGCATAGCTTTGTATGTTAGGCAGAGATAGCCTCTGAGAAGGCGATATGCGATGGAGTAAAGCTGGAGTTTTTTGAGACAGTCTGCATAGGGTATCTGTTTGAGGCCGGTAATCCTCTTTGTGTGGTATTTCTGCGGCCTTTCCAGTTGTTGTAGATGTCTTGTGAGGTACATACCAAAAGAGGCATTATACTCTATAATGGGTATAATGAGTGACGAGTAGAGGGGAACAGTGACCTTTTTTTTTTCCTGGATGAGAAATCTTTTGTGATGAGGTGTGCCACGTAGAAGGATTTCCTGACTACTGTGGCGATGTGATTATCAAAGGAAAGACTACTGTCCACCTGTGTCTCAAGGTCTCTTATCACACTTTCGGTGTTAAGTAGACTACCACCTATGTGGTAGCTCATGGGTACAGAGTTTTTACCAAAGGGGATGACAATGCACTTTTTGGCACTGATTTTGAGGCCATGGCTTTGACACCAGGCATCTGTCTCAGTGAGGCCCTTTTTTAGGATGTGCACATTGTTAGGAGTTTCAATTATGGCTCCTAGTTTGCAGTCGTCTGCAAACTCCATTAGCCAAAGACCTTCTGCATTAGCCTGTACTTCAGAAAAGGAGATACCAAACAGGAGAGGACCCAGGACTGAACCCTGTGGTACTCCACTTCTCACTGGTCTGAAGTCGGATTTGGAGTCTGCTACTGTCACAGTCTGGGTTCTTTCAGTGAGCCAGTTGGCAACCGATCTTGTGACACAGGGATTTATACCTAGTTTATTGAGTTTATCTATAATTCCAGAGTGGGGGATGGTGTCAAAAGCCTTGGCGAGATCTAGATAGGCTGTGTGAACCACCTTACCCTCGTCTGTGGCTTTGGTGACTGCTTCAAAGAAGTCTATCAGGTTTGGAAGACATGATCTGCCTTTTATAAACCTGAAATGGGTGGGTTCCAGAGTTTGGAGATTACCAATGTCTTTGTTTATAAGTTCCATGATGATAATACGTTCCATGGCTTTGCAGACCAGGCTCATTAGGCTAATGGGGCGGTAGTTCCCGGGGTCCATGGTGGCTCCCCCTTTGTGGAGTGAGATAACTGTTACAGTGCACCATTCAGTGGGCACAAAGCATGAGGTGAGGCTTTTATTGAAAATGGTGCTTAGGTGGGGTGCCAGTTCATTCTGTAGTTTGTGTAGAATTTAGCCTGGGATGTTGTGAGGTCCCATGGGTGCTGTGTTCTTGGCTTTGGAGAGTGTGGTTTTTACCTGTGCAGCCATGATTACATGAACTTTGCATTCTTCTGGTATAGAGATGGGCCCTTTAGGGGGTGAGAGGGGGCTAAAGTTAGCACTGAACCTATCTGCCAGGATGTTGGCAATATCAGTTGGTTCTGTATATTTAGTGCCACTGTGCTGTAACTTGGAGCAGATCTGAGTATTGCCATTGAGATTTGTGACATAGATATAGAATGCTTTGTGGGTGTCTTTAGAATCAGTGGTGATTTTGTTTTCATAACTAGCTTTGGAGGATTTCATGAGGGATCTCAGCTTCTTACTGAGGCTGACCAGGGAGTTCCTCCAATCATGGGATTTTTTGCAACAGTTTCTTTCTTCTGTTGTAGAGTTTGTTTATGGCAGGAGACCACCAGATTGGCTTCCTTTTTTTGGAGGATAGCATCTTGGTATTGTTAGGGATAGCACGATCCATGCCCTGGTGTAAGTGCTTATAAAGTGCATTTGTGTAGGATTCAGAAGTTGTACCTCTATTATCTTTCTGCATGGGTGTCGTGAAGTTTGCCACTTCTATCTTAAGAAGTGTGAAGTTGGCTTTGGAGAAATTCTTTACAGTGGTTTCCCCTAACGGGGGGGTGGGAGCAGGATGTGGATGTCTAGGGTGATTAGATTGTGGTCGGATCTGACCAATGAGGAATTGACCTCTGGTGTGGAACACCGGTCACCCATTTTGTTAATGACCAGGTCTAAGATATTGCTGCCCCTAGTGGGGGTGTAGATAAGCTGGTCCAAGGCATTGGAATTTATGAATTTCAGAAAATGTTGAGCAAAAGAGTTGGTACATGAGTAGTTTTCCCAGTTAATTGTTTAGGCCTAGAGCAACTGTTTAGGCCTAGAGTAGCCTGACACATCCTGATGAAGGAAAAACTGGTTCACTGTACAATAGGGAGTGACATACAACCCTCTGCATGTGGCATATAAAGGGAGTACATGCCTCCAAAGGGGAGGCTATCAGTAACAACAATGTGGGCATTCTAAAAGCACACTAGCTATACACTTGGCATATGCCAGGTATCAGCATCAAGAATCCTGAACTGCTTCCAGTATGCCAGTATAAGGCATATCAAGAAGCAAGTCATGTTATCTAAGATGGTCGGTGGATGTTGCAATAGCAGAGAGAGAGAGAGAGTGAGACTGCACTCAGTGGTAGGCACACCATCTATAGAAGGCACCTAATAGTGCATCCGTGAGTGTATGACTACAGCAACTGACACAGTGGTTGGGTAGTACATCAGGAACAAATGGCACCATTATGTCAGTCATCACTTTTTCTGAAATGCATGCTTAACAGTGACAGTGTTTATTGTCCTGTAGCTGCCCAGCCACTGTGCAAGCCTTGCCTGTATGGCACAGTTAACACATGAACCTCACTAATGAGTGCAGGTCACCAACATACAGAGTACATAAACTATTAGTTAATATAGATGGGTAGGTGTGCATTTATGATGTAGCATGTATTAATCTCTGTTTCTCACATAAGCAGCTCCAGGTACCTACTAGGCATGGGTCATGACAGTGGTATGCCGTTCATGAATAGTAAGAGAGATTGGGTATAAACAGACACATGCAGCTGAAGTTCCACTTCAGATGCCTGAAAACATTGTTGAAGCACTGCAATACACTCCAAGCATGTTCAGCAAGATCATCGTGGCATATAGAATGGTTTCCAGTCATAACACTGATGATACAGAATGTCAAACTACATATAGTTAAGACCATATGATAGATGTTTTGTAACACTGAAAAACATAGAAAAAATCTGTCTTTGAGGCAAAAATCTGTGTTTTAGTGTGTGTGGGGGGGTTGCCTCCTGCACTCCTACAACCCCACTCTAAGATTGCACTACAGTGGGAAAAGAATAGATTCCCCGATAATTCCCCGATCCCCACTGTACTGTAATCTCAATAGAAACACTCTGACATTTAGAAAAGTCATTTAGATGGTCCCTGAATCTTATGAAGGGAGCCTATTTAGAATACTGAACAACATGCTGAACTCCAAGAGAATAGAACAGGGCCCCTGATATAGGCCATTTGCACCACCATCCAATGCAGCACGAGAGGTGGATGATGATCATAAGGAACATCAGCCTTTAAAGGCAGCTAATGTCATACAGCTGTACAGACAAGTACAGGTACAGTCTGCATGAAAATGTTACATGAAATCCTGCAATGAACTGCTGATTGGAAACTAACAGTGTGTAGAAAATGCCATAGCATGCATTACAATGGACTATGCAGTCCTGTGATTATGGATAATGTAATCCAGATGTGCAAACATTTAAGAAAGACTGAGTTCCATGGCAGCCATAATTTATGCAACATATAACAAAAACAGTTGACCATATATGAGACAGAGATGTCCAGTACAGCTATGAGACAGAGATGTCCAGTACACCCACACACTGTGTACAGTAGCTGCATCATGCATGCATGTGTAGATACATAGCCATGGCCACTAACTGGGATGAGCAGTCAGCCAAGGAGAAGCCATCATGACCTGCAACATCTGGGAGGGTGTGGCCTTTAGGATGGACATGTTCAGGAATACTAATAATATTACTACACTTTGGTATGTTTTCCCAGGATATAGTAATGATATCAGAAGACAACTGCAAAATAGTGCTATTGATCCTGCACTGTCCATCCAACATTGGAAGAATACAGAAAAGAAAATCAGTCTGAAAAACTATTAGAAAAGTGAATGAGCTGAAACAAGAAACACAACGTCAAACCAGATCAGGATATGAGTTATAGTATCACTAACAATAAATACATCTCTGTGAAGGCTAAAAAAACTTAGGAGACATACTGAGGAATGTAAAGAAAGGATACAAAACAAACAGTTTAGGGATGACTCAAAGAAGTGTTACATGGAGCCAAAAAAGAAACCGGAAATAATTGTGACAGAACCAAGAATAGAGACAATTAATGCATTCTTTCAGAAATATCTATGAGGACCAGCTGAGTGCAAAAATAAGATGAATTGATAAAATAAGTAAAAGAACAGCTAAGAAATTTTGATACAGAAGATATAGATTGGAATGATATAACTGCTACTGAGATAAGGCTAAGAAAGGCTTCTAAGTAGAAAAAGGCAGATCCAGATGCTGCACCTAACATTTGGTTAAAGGTAGTAACATATTTATGTTGTAATTTAGCCTTGAGTAAAAAACTACTTACATGTACTCCCTGAAATGACACAGGACTGACTAAAATGGGGAAACCATATACTCATGCTTAAAAGTGGAAATGTAAATCACCCTATGGACTATTGTCTAATAATAAGAGTATTCCGTTTTTAAGATAAAAAAGTCAGTCATGGCCATTGAACGGAAGGGGAATAAAAGAGATCCATATGGAACAAAGATCATCTTTTGTTAAACAAATCCATATGCAGACCTGTAACAACAAGAATCTCAGTATAGCAAACAGATATTACATAAAGCATTTGATAGCATTCCTCACTCCTGGATTATAGAATACTTATAGATGTACAAAAACAATCACACAATGGTAATTTTTATTGCAGTTACTCTGAAGAAATGGCAGACCACTTTGCAGTTGTACTGCAAAAAAAGGGCAAATTGTTATCCAGGGAGTGAAAATCCAGCATAGAATATTTCAATGTGATTCTTTGTCATCATTAATATTTTGTCTTTGTCTCGATCCATTAAGCTGCTAGTCTTCTGCATAGATCACATATTCAGTCTGACTCTCCAAAAAAATCAATAAGTCAAAGGATATCTTATCTTAATTTTTGCAGATGATCTAAAATTGTATAGTCCATCAGATAAACCCCTGGAACAGCAGTTACAAGTCAATGAAACCTTTTCAGATGACACAGGAATGTAATTTAGTCTTGGAAATGTGAAAAAGCAATATTTGAAAGTGGAAAACTGAAGAATCAAGAACTTGTAAAATTTGGGAGAAATGTGATATAAAAGGTTTGGAACGAGAAGAAGTGTACACATATTTTGGGCAGTGATACAGCATGACAGTGAGAACAAAGCTCAGTAAGGAATATTTTAGAAGACTAAAATTAATACTGAAAACTGCTTTAACATCTAGAAATAAAGTTCAAGTTATAAATCAATTAGCTCTTTCTGTTATAACTTACAACTTTGGGGTGATTGATCAGCCTCAAAAAGAGCAGCATGAGCTTGAGAGGAAAACAAGTAAATTCCTTCATGCCTATCAAATGATATACAAGGATCAGTATTTGCCAAGATTCTATATCCAACAGTATGAAGGAGGCATGAGCCACCTTGAAATTGGCTATACATATAGGTCAGTGATTATGGGTTGGCATACATATTTATTGTTATCCCCTGATCCAAACATACTGAAAATTCTAAAACATGAACAAAACAATATTACCTTTTTACTTAGATTAACAGAAGCATTTGGGAAACAAGCAGGCAGGGAAATCCAATCAAATGTGGAGAAAAAAATCAGGTCGCTACAGAAAGTGAAAAAAAGCAAAAGAAAGAATGCAAAGATGGGATTAGGAAAAAAAGAAAAGACAAATAAAAAGATAACAATTGTAGCAAGAAGTATACAAATCTACTGAAACAACTGGCTATCGATCAAGAGTTGGCATATAAATGGCTAAGGCAAGGTTAATTTAAAACAAAAGATGGAAGGTTTATATTGGCAGTCCAAGATAATATATTATGTATTAGGTGGGTCACAAAATTCAAAGAAAAGGTAGAATATGCAGACAAATGTAAGTTTTGCAGTACAGAAGTATAAACAGTTACACATCTTTTTGCAGGTTGCAATACACTCATGGCTGAAAGTTTGTATCCTCAAAGACATAACAATGTTTCAAGCTTGTTACACTGGAGAAAACTTTGTAAACATTACAACACAGAGGGAACTGAGAGGCATTGGAAACATGAACCAGAAAGGATTGTTGAAAATGGCAAAATAAGGATTATGTGGGATCAACCCATTCCAGCAGCTACTGTGGTAGAAGCAAACAAACTGGATATTGTTTTTCAAGAGAAATGGAAATATCATTGATTATTAAAAATGGTACACCCAGTGACTGACTACAGTGTCTTATGAACTGAAAGACATAACTTTGTAAAATATCAAGACTTGTAGTCAGAAACTAGAACAATGTGGAATAAAGATATGCAGATAGAATTCCAGTTGTAGTAGAAGCAACTGCGGTAATAAGAAAGTATCTTCAAACATATGTTAATTTGCTACTAGTAAAAGAACCCCTTATGACTTGAACAAAGAGGCAGTTCTGGATGTTAATTCCTACTTATAAAGACATGCGTCTGGAGCATTTCTCCCCGGGCCTCCGCTGAAAACAGGATCTGTGGAACCTAGTCGGACTTTCCCGGTTAACAAATGTTAAATAAAATAAATAAAAATAAAAAATAAACTTATGAGCAAGTGACTGGATGCCACTCCATAGACACTACAGGGATGAGAAAAGGACACCCAGTTGCAGAACAAATGGTCAGATGCCATCTGCTCAGGTCCCACATACTGAATACTCTGATTACCAAGTATTACTGGAAATTATACCAGCCAGCGCAGTATTGATTAAATCGATATACTATGGAAAAGGTCTTTTCCATTAGTATAACTCTACTTTAAAACACTTCTCGCTATGTTAAATGGGTTTAACATAAGATCTCCATTGCTTATTTTTTGCTAAACCCATTTAACATAGCGAGACAGGTTTTTAAAAAAGCGGAGAAAGCAAGATCTCCGTTGCTTTTTTTACTGTTTTGCTATGTTAAATGGGTTTAACATAGCGAGACAGTTTTAAAATAAGCAACGGACATCTCCGTTACCATGGGTAAATCCAGCATTACCCACACCCAGGCGTGGGTTATTGCTATATTATACACCCTTGTCACTGTGCAATATTATTTCCTCATTTGTTTGCCCAGAAACACATCATAAAAACACAGAGAAGAGGAAGCATTCAATATTACATGCTACCAGTCTTCATAAGATCATTGACTTATAGGAGGCTACTAGTCTAACAGCCCTACAGCCTTTTTAAACCTAACCACTCATGCCCCAATGTTCCCATTACCGATACCCAAAGACTAGAATGGCTTTGGTATATCCCTGTGCCATGGGGCATCTACAAGCTGCCCTTATCCATAAGGGACATCGGTAACAAGGCAGGGGTGAGTTTGTGATTTTTATTTGAATAGGCTTAGGAAGGAGCTCTGCGTCACATGAATGGGGACCCTGTTCCAGAGAAGGGATAATCACTGAGACACATACTTGTCTCTCCAACATGTTTTATGTCACAGACAAGATCTATATCCTTAGATCAGGTGATTCTAGTGTTGTTTGTTTTATGAATGTATAGCAGACCAGTCAAGGCTGGATTGGAGAATGCCTTACAGATCAGGCACAGATCTCCCCTCAGTACTCTGTAGGAGACCAAGGACAGGGATAGGGCTTTGAGGTGGTCCGCATAGGACATGTTATTAACTCCCTATTTACTTTTAGTGAGGAACCTCTGTGACAACTCCAGCTGCTGCAAATGCCTGGTCACGTACATGCCAATGGGTACATTGTACTCAATTATTGGTCTAATTAGGGCTTAATATGGTTAGATCTGGATGACACATACTTACATATAAGTTGTGCCACATAGAAGGATGTTCTCACTACCATAGACACTGGTGATCAAAGTTCAGGTAACTGTCAACCTGTGTTCTCAAACCTCTTACCACAGGGTCTACTCTTAGGGAAGTGTTATCAATGTTGTGATTTGCAGTGGTGGTATTCTTCTCAAAGGATATAATTATGCAGTTTTTGCACTGAGTGTTAGGCCATAGCTCTTGAAACAGTTATTTGCCTGTGTCAGACATACCTGAGGATATCTACATATTTTAGAGGATTCAGTTATTGCACCCAACTTATAGTCTTCAGCAAATGTGGTCAGCTGAAGTCCCTCTACATTTGCTTTGACTTCAGAGAAGTATATTCTGAACAGCAAAGGTCCCAGTACTGAGCCCTGTGGGAAATCACTAGTAACAGGCCTCTTAGTGGTGGTGGATTCCTCCACCGTAACTTCATTTATTCTATCTGTGACTCATTTGGTTATCCATTGGGTGACATAGGTTTATGCCTAAATTTGTGAGTTTGTCAACAATATCCTAATGGGGTATTGTCTCAAATGCCTTTGCTAGGTCAAGGTTGGCAGTATGTACCATTTTGCCCTCATCCATGGCTCTAGTGACCATCTCAAAAACGTCCACCAAGTATAGTAGGCATGACCTGCCCTTGACAAAAATAAACTGAGATGGGCCCAGTATTTGAAGAGTTCCTATGTCTTTGTTTATCAGGTTCACGATAATTCTTTCCATAGCTTTGCATATAAGACTAGTCATATTTATGGGCCTGTAATTCCCTGGGTCTGTTGATGGTTCCCCCCTTTGTGTAGAGGGATGACAGTTGCAGTCCACCATCCACTAGGGATGAAGCCTGTCTAGAGTCTGTGGTTGAATAGAGATTCTAGTGGGTCTGATGGGTCATGTTTCAAGCTATTTAGGAGGCAGCATGGAATATTATCAGGACCCAATGATGCAGTGTTTTTAGTTTTGGAGAATAAAGTGTGGACCTGTTCTTTAGAGATAGCTAGGGGATAAATGATAGATGGTATTTCCTGGGGGGGGTCTAATTGGGAGTGATAGGGGAGTGAAATTGGACCTGAAGTTATTAGCCAGCCAATTTACTATTCCAGTTTAATATAGGAAGTTCCATTTACTATTAGCTCTGCACACTGTTGGGTGTTCCCATTAAGGCTGCATTTTCCGTTTTTTCATATATGTGCAATTTCAAGTTGTGGAGTGCAGGGTAGGCATCCTGTAAAATGAAAATGTATTTGTTTTTTACACTGACATGGTCAGTCAATTAGAGTTTATTTATGTGGAACTGATTTTCTGTGGTGATGCAAGCAAAGTATTTGATGTATGTGGTCTTTCATTAGTTGGCTATGATGCACTTTTCCCATCTAAGTCTTCATTAATGACTTGTCCTATAACCAAAGAGACATACTCCACTTTCAGATCTGCATCACTCCCAACACCTATAACCTGTCCCTCTCCATCCTGAAGTTATGGATGGCTATTGCCATCCTTCTGCAGGATCTCAGCAGCTGCTTTCTTACTTGCAGTGTGTAATTCAGGAACAACCCTCAATGAAGAAGTTGGATGCAGCAACAAATGAGAAAGCTAAGTGGGTGAAACAGGCCTGCCACTGCTATGGACAGAAAAGCATAGAGAAACCTTTAGTGTGCCACAAAAAGCCTTGTAGTAATGTGTATGCAGTCATAAAGTATTCTAATGTCCACTCCAGCACATCGGTGGCTCAGGGTCTCATGCACCAAAACTGCAGGGTCTTGTGTACCAAAATTGCTGGCAAACCTGAGGAGGCACATTCTATTGGTGCTGCCAATCTGAAAAGATCAGTTTATCTGTATAGCAAACTAGGTGGGCTGCTGCATGTACAGGTGGTAATATATCAACTTGCAGAGATATACAAGCACAATGTGAATACAGGACAGGTCCAACTCTACTACATAGAATGTTACAGCATATATGCAGACTGCATGAGGAGTACATGTCAAGAACCACATATTAGCAACATGAACATTGCAGATGGTATTATCTCATCTGTTTGGTCGCCAACAAAGTTACATGCAGAGTACACACATAGTGTTTATGTGGTCACCTCCACATTTGTACAGTCACTTGGAAGACACACACAACCGATGTCAAATCCCAAGATGTCAGATGCTTTACACGCAGTACATCCATCATCCACGTATTTTATTTAAATGGAGCAGTGCTTACCATAGTGGCCTAAATGCATAAATGCATACCAACTTCCATCACATTCTGTGGCATTTCCTTCGTATCACTTTCTTAGTGA
Source organism: Protopterus annectens (assembly GCF_019279795.1). Lineage (NCBI taxonomy): Eukaryota > Metazoa > Chordata > Ceratodontiformes > Protopteridae > Protopterus > Protopterus annectens. The sequence continues at coordinate 564,611,489 of NC_056744.1, read as the reverse complement.
GTTTTGCATGTGGTAGGACGCCCCCCCCCAAATCTTGATACCTGCATGCTACACATGAAGATTTACACATCTTTAAGTATGGTCATTTTTATACAATGGGTATCTATAGGTCTGCAAGCTACATCATTGACTCCCCATACGACTGACCATTACAGAGATGGTAACTCACAATCTGTCCATAATAACACCCTTACTACCTACTGTCCTAATAAGGAAATGTCATAACATCATTCTCCTCTCATTGAAATGATCATGATTCCCCCCTTCCTTGCCTGATTAGCAGCTGCAGGAGACCCAAGGAAGTACAAACATGTCTTTATGTGTCTTAAATAACTGTAACACACCAAGAATAATAAGCACTCATGCACATACATATACAAAGTTTTAGAAATACAACTACTCCCACATGAAAGTAATGCATAGCAAGACACCTGTGTAGCAAACAGTGCATAAAGCTCTTCACTATGGCCACTGTACAAATACTCGTGACCACCAAAAAAAAAAATTGCAAGAAGAATCTGTCATGTGCAAAAATAGATGGTATTTCTCTAGTACTTTGAAACTTATGCAATAAAAAAGAAGTTCAAGCATAGTAAATGCTGCCAGAGAAAGCTCCAAAAGACCTAAGGGTAGAAACTATTCAGAAAAATTGAGTATGAGCAAAATGAATGTTTTGTATTAAGCATCTCTATGTTTTCATATTGGTGAACCAGTTACCATTGTTGTCTCACACTATTTGGTAATTCTGTTAATTTTTTTTTTGACACTTTTCTTTTTCAACTGCTGCCACTGAATTTAGGCTCATCTATAACGTTGGTCTTTGATACGTCTCCTGCTGTGTTAATTCTCTGGTTTGACACACACTGAGGAATGATCTCCCCTTTCAGGAGCTGTGTACAGTGGGGTTACCTAAGTCTCTTATTGTGGAATCATAGGGCTTTTTCCACCAAGAAGCCCCACATAGGATGAGTCAGGAAGATGGCATCATACTATAGCACACAGTGGTATTTTTCTTCTGGTTTTACCCAAGGAGTGCCAACATATATCTATAGAGAGGGCAAACAATATCCTTCCTGGATATGCAAGCCCCTTTTCCTGTCAGCACTATTAGACACTCAAGACACCAACAAGACTCTGGTGACATGGACTCTCAGGGCTTCATTCCACTGTGTCAAAGGGTGGCTCCCTGTTCCATTTCTTGTTTAGATGCCTTCAGTGCAGAGTCTGCAAGTCCATCCTGTATCCATGTGAATATTTTCCAGGGATCTCAAATCCCAAAGACACACACGTTAAATAGATTCTAAAAAACCTCTGTAAGGGTGTGTGGTGCGTGCGTGCGTGTGTGTGTGTGTGTGTGTGTGTGTGTGTGTGTGTGTGTGTGTGTGTGTGTGTGTGTGTGTATGAATATGTGAATCATGCTGTACACAGGCATTCTATCTATCTATCTATCTATCTATCTATCTATCTATCTATCTATCTATCTGTGTATATTTCTTCATGATATATTTTGTTAACTCTTTAACCACTTTGGAGGCAAAGATTCATAAAAATTCAGGTTACATATGAAATACAAACTGCCTACTTTGGCTTTGTATGGTTAATCACAGAGGTATTTATAATATTTACACAGTACATTAGATGCCTGTTGTTAGTCTTTAGTGGCAATTCTACCAATTTAATTCCATGCAGGCACAGTCTCACACATTGCTTCCAAGAGTCAGGCTGCCAATTACAGTTCACAGCTATAGGTCTCAGCTGGGACTTTATTCCACCTCTATACAATCTCTAAACTTCATCCTCTTTCATGTCACATTCACAATATGCCTCTAACATACCTTTCAACCGCCAAGCATTAAAAATCATAGCACTGACCTTAGACGACTGTAGAAGAGAGAAAAAGGAGTGCTTTCTTATTTTTAATAGACACACATACAGATGTGCTTTCTATGTCAGATCTTGTGCAGTATAGGATAGGAAATCTCTGTATAGGCTTATTTGTTTATCTAATAAGGTATTTCCCCATAAGCTGATCTCATTTCAGGAAAAAATCAGTAACTCTAGTTGAAGCAAGGCTAAATCTGAAGGTCAGAATTATAGCTCTATGCCTAAATAATAGCAAATTAAAGGAATGGCCCTAGTTAGACTATTCCACTTCAGGAATCATGAATTTATAGGCAGAACAACAAGTGTTCAAACCCAGGATGATCCTCCTCTTTGAGGAACCAACATCCTGATTTTCCGCTTTCTAGCTACAGCTGTTTATACAGCACTAATAAGCAATTAGTGTTCTGGTCCCTTATCTAATACAATCAATTACCTCACTAACTACTGTGAGAATAATAAAAACACAAGTTGCAGTTTATACACATTTAAAGACCTAGTCCACATTTCCATAGACAGTATATATATATATATATATATATATATATATATATATATATATATATATATATATATATATATATATATATATATATATATATAGGTTTACCATCATAAGGTCGACCGGTGGATGGTTGAGCGAGTATGTCTGAAACGCGTGCGGCAACATCCCAAAATTGCGATTGCAAATGTTGCAAATGCCAAAATCTCATCCCCTTTTTGACCCATGTTAGCACTCTTTTTTGGGTGTAGAGTGGTCAGAAATGTCGATTTTGGTGTTTTTACAACATTCTGACCATTCTGCATTATGGGATTCATTGACAAAAAGTCACTCCTAAGTAGAGATGAGTAATGTGCGCTCAACCTTATGATGGTAAACCTATACACACACACACACACACACACACACACACACACACACACACACATATATATATATATATATATATATATATATATATATATATATATATATATATATATGTTTACTGTTAAACTGGCAAAGGGCCTGTGCTCAGCTGGCATGTGGTCAAAAGGCACTTTTCCAATGGCCAATGGGCAGAATGCCGAACCAGAAAACATCTACTATGCTACAGCGAATGGGTAGTGTCGGTCGATTATCTGAATTCAGTATTGTGAACGGAGATCGCAGTTCAGTGAGGAACAGGGAATTAACCCATTTCCTTACTGTAGTATGATCTCAGAATTGGTATATATAATTTGCAGGTGCATGGCGGGATGCAGGGGGCTTGCCCCCCTGCAAAATAGTCAAATACATGGACGGTTGAGTGTTGAATGTCACGATACATTAAGCTGTATGGCATAGGTAATTGATGTCACCTTCTGCTATGTCGAATACATCAAACTATGGCTGCTGATGTATTCAGTTTCGACTTGACTGCCTTTTCGACAGTACAGATTCAGCAGTTTGGGTGGACATTGTGACCGGTTGACCAATGCAGTTTCATTAATTTAGTAGTGTGTGTCTGTGTGTGTGTCTGTGTGTGTGTATCTATATATATATATATATATATATATATATATATATATATATATATATATATATATATATATATATATATAGATTCACTTTGAATCATTGAATGTTCAGAACATCGACGTTCTGATCCTCGAGACCATCGAAGGTTCAAAATGAACCACACAAACACCAAAAAACTTACAAAAAGTATGTTATGCAGGGGGGCTTCACCCCCTGCACCCCCCATGTGGGGGACTGCTCCCCCCACACCCCCCTACTTTAATATACCAACTACGAGATCACACTACAGTGGGATAAGGGAAATCTCCCGTACCCTACTTGCAATGCCAACACTCAGATGGCACACACACACACACACACACACACACACACACACACACACACACACACACACACACACACACACACACACACACAACATGCAGGGCACCTTGCTGCCCTACATACACACCCAAAATTCTACACTTTCACTTACCTAGCAGTTCCACTTTAAACCTTCGATATTCTGGTCTCGATGATCAGAATGTCTATGTTCTGAACATTCGATGATTCAAAGTGAATCCATATACATATCTATGGGTCTATATTAGAGCACCAATGTCTTAAAACTTTGAATGTTCTAATATCGACCCCTATTCAGCAAAAGCTTAAAATATCAAACATGCAGAACAGCAAATTTTTTCCAGGGAAAAAATTTGCTGTTCCGAAACACATACACACAACACAAGCACACCAAAAAAACAGCAATCCACACACATACACAAACTCCTACATCTAACCCTACACTAAACTGTACATACACTACTATCTATCCACTTACCTTAACCCAAACCCTAACCCTAAGGTCCGTCACTATCGCACACTCACCTCACCCGCACCCTAACCCTAACTCACCTACCCCGTCCTAATCCTAACGTCCGTCACAATCACACCTGACCCGCGCCCTAACCCTAACTCACCTAACCCGCACAGTAACCCTCACGTCCACACAATCATACACGTACCTGAACCCGACCCGTAACTTTCCACCACAGTGCTGAAAATAGCGAAGTGACAGAAACGGCCAATCAAATTCTTTCCCTAGGAAAAAAATCAGTGTTCTGCACCTTCACTATTTTCAGCTGAACAGGGTTCGATATTAGAACATTCAAAGTTTCAAGACTTCGATGTTCTAATATAGACCATACATAGCTATATATATATATATATATATATATATATATATATATATATATATATATATATGTAAAATTCCCCAAAGCAGAATAACTTATATACACATGACATCATCTCAAACAGCCTCAAGATCCACTTCCCTAAGGCACTAAAATATTATTGCTTCTTCATGCAAAGCATGTTTTGTCTACTGGCCCTGAACACAACTTTGTCTTCCAGGTATTATGTGTGATAAGCCCAGGTCTGCGAGGTGGTGACATAGTGACTCATATTGAGGTGGTCGAGTTGGAGTGGATCTTAAGGCTGGAGGCACACCTAGCTATGGGGTTGAATGATCATGATCCCATTAAGCCTGTATTAGGGAATAAACAGCTGTAGGGTGTTTATTGTTGTTTGTTTATTTATTTATGAATATTTTTCATGTTTTATTTATTTGTGTTAATGTTTTTATCTTTATTTTTTATTTCTTATCAGATTTTATGCTAGTAAATATTATCTACTTCATATGCCTTTAAGCTGAGAATGTGGCTGCATGAATGTTTGTTCTATTGGCTGTTAAGCTGTTTGAGATGATGTCATTTGTATATAAGTTATTCTGTCCCCATTCATATTTGTCTGAAGAAGCTGTATGGTATTACCATGAAAGGGCTAACTTTCTTTCTCTGCAATAACGTTTTTTGGTACGATTACTTGCTGGTTCATAAGTTTTTGGATTTAGCTGCATATCGACCTGTCTTCTGCCTGCTTTGGGGGATTTTACAGTTTTACAGTTTCATTTGGTTGCTGCAGTTGGGTTTGTTTTTGTTTTTATATATATATATATATATATATATATATATATATATATATATATATATATATATATATATATAGACATTATATATATATATATATATATATATATATATATATATATAAAAAATGTGTGTGTGTGCATGTGTGTGTGTGTGTGTGTGTGTGTGTGTGTGTGTGTGTGTGTGTGTGTTTGTGTGTGTTAGGTCATAATGGCTGATAGTAAACATTTTCAAAAGTTCTTTATGTTGTATGGAGCTATGAGCAAGACAGTGCAAGTGGACAAGCAATCAAATTTGAAGATATAACATCCTCTCCAAACAGAAAATATGAGCCCTCAGGTGGAATAAGGGTCAGATTGTCTGATTCATCCATCTTGCTGAGAAGCGGATTGAACTCATAACTGACAGAGCAGAGAGCTTCTTTACTACGCTTGGTGACAGAATGGAGAGTATTGCTTGGCTATATTGCTTACCTAAGTCACTGGTCTTCTGTAGATAATGTAACAGTGCAAGACTTAGTGGAATAATTTATAAGATGACAGATCACTGAATGTAACTCCCCAGACAAGTCAAATATCAGTCCCCTCTCCCTGCATACACAGTTTGGACAATATGCTACTTATACGCATTCGCCAATTAATAAAGCAGATAACAAATGTTAGTTCTGATGAATATGCCATTTAAAACCTACGTACAGACCACTTAAAGGAAAAGGATCTGCCATGTTTGCTTTGATGGTAAAGCTGCTGCCACTTAACATGATTCCTGTAATGCAAATAATACTTAATGTGGAGCTTTTCTCCCAGGGCCTCCGCTGAAAACGGACCTGTGTCCAGTCGGACTCTCCCGGTCAACAAATGTAAATAAAATAAATAAATAAAATAATAAAATAAATAATACCAGGCATCCATTGTCATGTTATGCCCAACTGTGTCTTCAGCAAGTTTATTCCAGCCACCACCATCTTCTCCTTAAAGTAATATTTTCACAAGTGACTTAGTGCTTGACTCTTATTTGCCACTTAAAACCTACTACAACTCTTTATTATACTTTAGACCTTTCAGGTTTTGTTTTCATGTAATCTTAAAACCATAAATCATGTCTCTCATTTCTATCCCCCTTCTCTAGATAAAACAACCTGGCCTTATGCTGCCTCCTTTCATAAGTTACACACTCCATCCATTAGAGCATTTGTTTTGTCCTCTTCAGCCTGTAACTGGTCAACACCCCCAACCTTCTTTTCAAGAACCTCTTCATTATCTTTCCAAGAATGAAGATTGAGGTTTGCCGACATCCTCATGGACCCTGAATTTTTTTCTGCCTTGGTATTTCCTCAACATCTTCCTTTATTTGGTATTAGATGCTTTGTTCATGATAAGTTGCATAGCTTAGAAGCTCATACCCTTTCTAGCTCCTTCGCAATTGTCAAGGAAACATTGTCCATTCCTTGTGCCTTGTTCTGTTAGGAATTTCATTTCCTTCTCTTCACTTTCCCTAGTTATTACTCCATCTTTCTATGGAATGCTTCTTCCCATTTCCTAATTCTCTTTCTGTGATGTCATTGAAAAGTAATCTTTCAGCTAGTTAATTTTCTGTTGGATCATCTCTTACTACACCCTTGCATATTCCAACATTTTCAAATACTGTTTCATACTACACCCTAGTATACTCCAACATTTTTAGGTTCTATCTCATAACACACTTTAGTGTATTCCAGTATTTTCAGGTACTATCTCTTATTACACGCTAGTGTACTCCAGCATTTTCAGGTACTGTTTCATACTACACCCTAGTGTACTCCAACATTTTCAGGTACTATCTCATACTATACCCTAGTATATGCCAATATTTTCAGGTCCTGCTTACTCCCCTTACTTTTTCTTGTATATTTCAGTAATATATTTTAGTGTCTCCTTTTCTTGCTTACTGATGAGTTTTGCTTTACGCCTGTGTATATGCTATTGTTCTTGAGGTCTGCTTCCTTTATCATATCATTCTGTATCCCTTTTCCATATTCACCTGCATTCCCCTTATCCCTTATTATGTTTTAGCAGCATTTCATTAAATATAATGAACAACAGTGGCAATAATAAAAGTGTTTGTAATGCAAATTACCGAGACTTAAACCTTTATATAGCATAAAAAATTATATTATCTATTCCTGTAGTTCTGACGTTCTTATTCACCCAAACTGGCTGCTTGTTCTCAATTTCCTCACAATTCTAAATTATTTCCTTATGTATTTCTATATTTCTTCAGTTGACTCCTCTCACCCTGACCACACAAAAAAAAAAAAAAAAAGAAAAAATCAACATGTGAAATACCTTTTATAAATTCAGGACCCTTCATACTTAACACACTACTTCCCTGAAAATCCCTATTTGTAGACCTTTTTAAATGTAGTTGTTCACCAAGCTACCATTTAATACGTTAAATATTTACTGTGTTTGTAAATACATATTTATTTACTATGTTTTTATATACGTTCACTTTACAGTTTGCTATTCAGTGTCCATGCTTTCCATACGCCAATTCTTCTATTAACTTTTGTTTCTGCATTCATATTTGAGATTGTATGTGCTTGTACGGTAAAGTCTTAATCTGTTTTTGTTTTCGCTCTATATTCTCTCCTAAGCTGAGGCTGAAAATAATCCATTGAAATCAATGCTCTCCCCTGTATAACACATATGAATCAATCAGTATCTCCAATCTACTAACTTCTTCACACATTTGTTTTCACTTTTACACGCTGTGTCTCTGATATTTCTCTTTGTTACACTTCCCTTGCTCTGTTTTCTACTTGAAACTGAATGGTTTTATGGTCACAGTTTTCAGTCAGTTTTTTAATGTCCATCTCCATTACCAGTTCAGCCTTCTTTGTAAGATGTTGAAGTTGTTGAAAATCTTCAACTAATATCTTTACTCCTCTATTTTCTTATCCTAAGAGAGATGTAAGCATTTCCTAAGTTGTGTTCACTAGTCCTGGCCACTAGCTTTATGACTTCCTTGTAATCTATGTCAGATGACTAGTAGTTTATGTCATTCCACCTGACTTCCTCTCCTTAGGCCTTCACTTTTTCCTGTCACATACTAGCCATCTCATTGACCATTCCCATCCCATGATTCCACTCCAGTCCTTTACAGACAAAACACACCTTATCTACCTTTTTCTTCTCTATCCTTTATAAGCAGATTGTCCTCATCCACTTCCATACCACAGACCCTAAACGAATTTCCCCATGTTTTTGCCATCTCTGTTAATGCAATGGTTCCTTTCGCCATTTTTGTCTTCAGTGCTTCCATTTTATTTCCCAGATGTCTAGAATTGCATCTCCTATGTAGCGTTATTCACAGATATACTGCTTGCTTCTAAGTGTGTGAATACAAGCAAGAGACTACATTTCTATTGAGGATGAAAGATCCTGCTTCAACAAGCACACATTTCAAGCCCTTGGTATACTGCTGTGCCTGAGAGAAAATTTCAACAAACAGCGGCATTCACAGGCAGTCTTAAGGTACCTGTCTTGATCCTGCAATCACAATTAAAGTACTAATCTGTTAATTTGCCTGTGTTTGATCCCAGCTTCTGTCAGCGACCTGCCTTCAGCTTGCTTGTCTTTTGTTTTGTACCTTTCTCTGTTACTTTACCTTTGCCTGTGTTCCTTATCATTTTCTCTTTAGTTACTGTCTGTCTACTCACGTATGCCTCGCATCTGCTATTACATCTTTCGTAAAGTTCAGCCTTTTCATCCACATCTATGCTACATACTCTGATCTTTTTTTCTGTGCTTCTGAATGAATGCCTTCTTCTGCTTTTTGTACCTTATGGCTTGTGGCCCTGACCCAGTCTATTTGCCCCCTGCCTTCCTGTCTCATGTAGTTGCATAATTCTCCCACCATATGTAAACAGTGGGCTGGGAATAAGTTTACCTGGCAAACAACAAGCTCCTCAACACTGCATTCTCTGTGTGAGTCCCATCATTTCCCAGATTTTTATCATCTGCTAGAAGATGTCTTTAGTAGCAACAATCCAGGATAATCCAAGGTAGTCTGGAGCTCTACTGAGTGTGCCCAACTGATTAAAATTAATGCTAGCAGTACCTGAGTACCCAACCCTAGTCCCTCTGTGTACCCACTTCTCTGTTCATATTATTCATTTAGCTACTCTCAATTACATCATGGCTTACTGTTTCTCCAGTTGCACACTGTTCCTCACTTCTCCATTGCTTAACCATTACTAAAATCTCTTCCCTTACTCTACTCCCTAATTAACTCTACCTACATCTTTTGGTCTATGTACAGTTTCAATATTAGATTAATTTTCTCTGTCACTACAGCAACCCTCCACAGCTGAATTAATAATACCTTGTGTAGTTCAGAATGCAAGTGAAGTGTGCTGCAACTTTAAGAAGCATGTCAAGACTGTATGTGCACATATAAATTCCAAACACATGCAATCCCTAGTGCCATTTTGTAAGAGCAGCCAGAGTGAGAGGATGCATGATCACAGCTGTTAGCTTGTATATAAGTTAGTTAAGTTAAAGTCAGTAGACTTCTATCCTGATGTGTTTGTATAAAATAAAGCTGCTTGAACAGAACCCACGAAGACTCTTCTATTGTGTCTAAAGTAGGAGAGCAACATGGTGTCAGAAGTGGGATCGAAGAAAATTAGATCCATAACCATGAGGTACAGAGATGACAGTGAAGGTAAAACTAAGAGAAATGAACACAAAAGGAGCCAGAAAAGAATCAGAGGTAATGAGAAGTAGCACAAACTGTTTGATAGAAGAGACAAAACAGGGCATTACAAGGGCACAAATGGCATTACTGAGCAAACGGAAGGCACGAAAAGTTTGTTGGCTAAAATAAATGTTTAAAATAAAGGTATCTGATGAAACAATTAACAGTAAAGCAAAATGAGCATGTTTAAACCAAAACGAGTATGTTTAAAGATAAAATTAAAATGTTTAAAGAAAAACAAGTGTGTTTAAAGAAAAACTGGGCATGTTTAGAGTAAAACAAGCACATGAAAAGTACATTGGGCATGAGAAGGCCTTAAACAAGCAAAACGAATATAATAAGGGCAAATAGGGCACATTAAGCAAGGCGACTGCATGTGTTTTGGCAAAGTGCTATGTTTGGCATAACTACGACTTAGCACTGTATCAAGGGCATGACTAATGTTATTCGAAGTATCTCAAAGTGTGTAAAAGTACTTACAGTGTGTGCTTATTACTGTGCATGTATTTCAAAGAGTTTATTGTGTGCGAAGTACAACTATTTTGTGAAATACAGTCATAGTATAGCTGTTTTGAAAAGTTTCTTGTGCTGGGTGTGTCTATTTGCAAAGTGCCAGCATTACAGAGTGTTTCTTGCACTGTAAAAAACTGCCTAGCAAGGTATCACCATTTTGGGGACAATTCAGTGTGCTGTGGGCAGTTATTCGCAAAGTGCAACTACTTCGAAATGTTATTGAGTTTTGGGCAAGACAGGTCCAGTTTATTTGCATCATGCAGTTATTTGATATGTTTCTTACACTGATAAGAGGTGATTTATTGCAAAACGATATTACAAGAGCATTACAGTGCCCAAGAGTTTGTTTCATTCGCATCGTAAAGTTGTTTGACATGTTTCTTAAAATGATGATAAATGATTTCAGCATCATAAAATGATATTACAAGAGTGTTAAAGTGCCCGAGAAGTTTATTTTGCAAAGTTTAATTATTCAAAGTTACTACAAGTTTGTTCATCAGCATAATTTTGCAAAGCTCAAAAAGTATAAATTCTGAACCACAAAGGCATTAGACAAAGTTACAAATACTGGCATACGTTTCTGGCATATGTGCATGAGTGTATGTTTGTGCTTATTTGCAAAACCCTTTACTGGTATGTGTTAATATGGCAGATGGATTTCAAAAGCTCCTGCCGCTTGTATTTGATCAGAATATTGCAGAGAATTGGAGAATATTTGAGCAAGAGTACAATATTTTATACAAGCAGCTTATGCAGATAGAGATTCATGCACCATGGCATTTGTTTTGCTAAACCTAGCTAGGTCAAAGGCCATAGAAAGAGAGCATTCATTTGTGTATGCACTTGCAGTATATGAAGGAGAAGGTGAAAACTGTCATATTGTTGTGCAGGCTGAATCAAGACAAGGCCCCAAGTGTTTGAAGCGCAAGTTCAGAGAAATGTGTAACCCCCAGACAAATATTACATTAGGGAGGTATTTGTTTTACATGAACGATCAGAAACCGGGGGAACATTTGCAGCTTATGTAACTGACCTGGGAAACAAAGCTAAAATGTGTCAGTTTGGTGATTTAAAGGATGAGCTGATAAAGGGCAGGTTTGTGTGTGGTATTAACAGTGCTGCATGAGAAAGATTTTCCTTTGTGACAGTGATTTAACATTGAGCAAAGCCAAAGAGATTTGTCAAATTCATGAGGTGAAAGAAAAACACACAAATATGCTTGTGAGTGAGAAGAGCATGGCTTCAGTTGGCTCCAGAGCAAATGTAGATAGTATGCAACATGTGGCAAACAAAAGCAAGCCCAAGCACATGGCAGCTACGAGGTTTCCAGGGAGGACACATAGCTTTCTAATAACTTCTAAGAAAGGAGCTTGCTCCAACTCAGTGCAGTACAATCATGAATCAGCAAAACCCAAGTCTAGCTTTATTGTTAGCTGTCACAACTGTGGTGCAAATCATGAATCTAAAAGAGAGAAGTGCTTAATATTTGGTCAGCAATGTTGCAAGTGTAAAAAATGGAACCACTTCCAAATGTTTTGCAAATCAAGTAAGCGTCACACAGTTATAAAGAAACTATAACACAAAGAAGCAAGTTGATCAAGTAAAGATGAAGCAGTCAGCTTTCTATGTAGATGGTGTATCAGTGTTTGATGAAAGAGTTGATGCAGTGAATTTATTAACAAGAAGCAAAATGTTTTGTACTGTCCGGATTAATGGAAAAGTCACAGAGCTTAAAGTAAACACTAGTTTAATGTGTAATGTTATATCAGCAGACACATTTGTTAGAGTGAGAACTAATGAACAACTCAATGTAGCTATCATTGCGAGACTTGTTGGTTATGGAGGTGAAGAAATTCAAACAGAAGGCTTAGTGATGCTTTCATGTTATTTGGCCGAGAACTGTTGCAACTTGTTATTCTATGTAGTCTGAAGACTAGTGTAATCTTTATTGGGTCTCAATGATAGTTTAAGAATGAATCTGCTTTCTTTTGCTAAAAAAGTTCATCATGTAAGCGCATTTCCGAATTCGAATTTTTATGAAGTCATTTTCTCAGAGTATGCTGATGTTTTCAAAGACAAGTTAGGCAAAACTTCCAGTTGTGTATTCCATGAAGTTAGACCCAGAGGTCACTTCAGTAGTCAGACCAACAAGAAGAGCTCCAATAGCTATGCAGGATAAAGTTAAGGCTCAGATGGATAAAAATGGTGCAGCAAAGTGTGATTTGTCCAGTCACAGAACCAACTGAATGGGTGTTGTCCATGGTAACAGATGAAATCAGAATATGTATTGACCCAAGAGATCTGAACAAAGCATTGAAGAGACTGTAACTTCCAATGCACAGTCGAAGAGGTCACAGCCTTAATACTGAATGCCACTGTTTTCTCTATCTTGGATGCAAAGAGTTCATTTTGGCAAGTGATGTTTGATCGCAAATCTTCATTTCTAACTATTTTTGGTACTCCATTTGGCATATACAGATTCCTTAGGATGCCATTTGGAATAAATTCTGCAAGTGAAGTCTTTTAGCATGCAATGGAGCAAATTTTTTTAGGTTGTCCTTGTACCATAATAGTAGATGATTTATTGGGTGGAGGCAATGGTGAAGCAGAGTATGACAGAAACTTCAAGAAAGTTCTAGCTAGAGCACGTGAAGTAAACTTGAAGCTCATTACTCTGAAGTGCAAATTCAGACTTCCAGAAGTTACATATGTCGGTCATTTGTTCACAAGTACAGGCTTGAGGCTAGACCTGACCAAGCAAGCACCTATTCTTGAAATGTCAGCACCAGATAATGTACAAGCTGTACAATGTTTTCTAGGCATGGTCAGGTATTTAGGCAAGTTTATGCCAGACTTCAGTGAGTTGACAGCACCTTTAAGAGAGCTAACATGCAAAAATGATGCATGGCCATGGTTGGAACAGCACCAGAAGGCACTTGAAGTCCTTAAACAGAAAATTGCCACCCCACCTACATTAAGATACTATGGTGTGAACAAACCAGTTACTCTTTCCTGTGATGCTTCAAAATTTGGTCTTGGCACAGTTATACTTCAAGAGGGCAGACTAGTAGCCTATGCATCTAGAACACTAAACCAAACTAAAATGCATTATGCTCAGACTGAGAAGGAGCTTTTGGCACTAGTATTTGCATGTTCCAAGTTTGATGATTATATTTATGCTCGAGCTATTCAGATTGAAACTGACCACCAGCCTGTAGTTACTATTCTAAAGAAGCCTATGGATTCCCTTTCAGCGAGATTACAAAGAATGATGCTGAAATTGCAAAAGGATAATTTCAAAATGGTCTACACAAAAGGCAAATTGCTCTTTCTGGCTGATACCTCATCCAGATCGCCCAGAAATATGACAGAACAGCTTGACATAGAGAATTTTGACTTTGATGTGTTGTCACTGTGTAATTTTCCTACCACTACACTTGATGAGTTAAGAGTTTACACTCAGACTGATCCAATTTTGCAGAAGCTCAATCACTACATTAATGTTGGATGGCCATCAAAAGAATCTAGTGTATCACCTGAAGTGCAAACCTATTTTCCTTACAGAAGAATTAGTATTTTGGCCTTCATTACCAAAAGACATTGATAGAGTTCTTTCTTCTTATTCAGTATGCAATAGTACTCAACCACATTTGCAAAGAGAACCACTTCAGCTAAGTCCAGTTCCTGAGCTATCTTGGTCAACAGTTGCAACTAATATCTTTGAGTGGAAGAATCAACACTACTTGGTTTTGATAGATTCTTATTCAAATTGGTTTGAGATTGATCTACTACCTAACCTAACATCCACTGCTGTTATTACTAAGTTCAAATGTCATTTCTCAGTTCATGGTACTTCACACAAAATTCTTTCTGACAGTGGTACACAATTTACTAGCCAGTTGTTTCAGAAGTTTGCAAAAGAATGGGACTTTGTACATGTTACTAGTAGTCCTGAATATCCTCAGTCAAATGGTCTAGCTGAATGTGCAGTGCAGAGTGAGAAGCAGTTACTTGAAAGGTCAAAGCGTGACAATACTGATGTGTTCTTGAATTTGCTTAATCTCGGAAACATACCCCATGATGACATTCTTGGTTCACCTGCTCAAAGACTACTTTCCAAGCAAACTCGAACTATGCTACCCATTACTTCCAGTTTATTGAAGCCTAAACCTAGGAACAATAAAACCATCAAGGCTCAACTGGTTAAGAAATGTAATATCCAGAAATCTAGTTACAACAGATCGAGCAGATTAGTTTGTCCATTGAGGGAAGGACAGACGGTACGAATCCAGACAACCAAAGGTTTTGAACAAATTGGACAGATTACAGGCATCTGTGCTGAGCCAAGATCCTATCTGGTAGACTCAAAGGGGGTGGAATATAGGAGGAACCGTAAACATCTTATTCCTGTACCAGAATGATCATCACCATCATAACATTGTTTCTGCGATGCAGACTTCAAATCTAAGAGTGAATCAGACACTGTTCTCATACCAGAATGTATTCAAAATTCTGATCCAATTCCAGAAAATGTTCCAGACATTCTACAGGTCAAATATTTTGCAGGGACAGTTCCAGTTGCTAAATCTAATTCTCAATTTTATGTCACATGATATGGACAAGCATCAAAGCCTAGTGTGAAATATGCAGCAACATGGACTTGATTGTATATATATATATATATATATGTGTGTGTGTGTGTGTGTGTGTGTGTGTGTGTGTGTGTGTGTGTGTGTGTGTGTCTGCACTTAGCATCGTATAGTGCATGACAAAGCATTACCTGTGATTTATGCAGGCTTAATAGACTCATAGCGTTATATGATCTATTTCTCAAAGAGGGAGGATGTATATCCGAATGCAAGTGAAGTGTTTAAGAAGCATGTCAAGGCTGTACATGCACGTATAAATTCCAGACACATGCAATCCCTAGGGCCATTTTATAAGAGCAGCCAAAGTGAGTTAATGCATGATTGCAGATGTTAATTAATGCCTGGAACAACCTTCCACTTCAAATTAAACTAATAACTCATCCCAAACAATTTAAATCAGCTGTAAAGGAGCACCTAAAAGTTCTCTGGTCTTGCCACTGTACTCATCCCCCATAATCTACCTCCCCATGTATTTGTCCACTTTTTTTCCTCCTCTGTCCTTGCATATCAGTGTCCGACTAACTTCCTTTTCCTATCCCTTAGCCTAACTCCTACATACCTCCCCTGTTCTCTCACTTCCTATAACTAACTAATATTTAGATGGAACTAACACGACATGGCTGTATGAATATGTTAGAAGGTAGTACGAATATGTCTAGTTGTCCATTTGTCTCACATTACCTGTAGTATTGATGCTTTGCTTTTAAAATAATTATAACTTGTATAATGTTGCATATATCAGCATAAACTGTAATTGCCTCTGTAATTGTTTTTACTTGCTATTGTATAATGTTTCTGGAGCTTTTCTCCCCGGGCCTCCACTGAAAAAGTGCTATTTTGTACCTCAGTTGGACTTATCCCGGTCAACAAATGTAAAATAAATAAAATAAATAAATAAATAAATAAAATATAAGTTAGTTAAGTTAAAGTCAGTAGACTTCTATACTGATGTGCTTGTATAAAATAAAGCTACTTGAACAGAACCCACAAAGGCTCTTCTATTGTGTCCAAAGTAAGAGAGTGACACCTTGCACCACTAGACAGGGTAAAGCCTTAGTTGTAATAACATAAGTGACCAATATATATATATATATATATATATATATATATATATATATATATATATATATATATATCCTGGAACTGACATCAAACATCATGAATAAACTGCACAGTTTGTTCAACTTAATATTGATATTTCTTCAGCTCTGTCATATAATAATACTAGCACTATGTAGTAATGTAGTTAACATATACATGCCAAGACCCACTGCTGAGTATGGATATGACTTCAACAAAAACACATTTCTAAAAGTACTTTTACTGAACTATGGCTTCACATTAGCTCACACAGAAGAGAAACTTAAAACTGACAACTTTAAAATGCTTAAAACAGAAATACTTTGGCCAAATACCACTAAGCGTCACTACTCAGAGGCTATAGATACCATCTTACTGAAAATCAGCAATTGTGTAATTGCTGAAATTAAATACAAGTCAAATATTCTGCTTAAAAGAGATGTAAACCTCCACCCACCCCAATGTGGGGATTGGAGTGGATCTTCTATTAGACATGTACGAGAAGGGATTTGCAGGACTTGAAAGTATGCACATTTTAATCAGGAGTTTTCTTTAGGAATCAGAAGTATTTTGACAGATGAAAACATCTGGCTGTCCTGCTTGAAACAAACATGTTGGGGTTCAAGATGTCCTTATTTTGTAAATTGCAATACTTTTATTATTGTGCAGGACTTATACTCCTTCCTGTGATTTTGAAGTAGTGGGATTAATTAGTTATGAAATACATTTGGTAATCTCGTCTGCTGCATTTTGGGCCTGTTAAATTTGGAGGCCCTAATGTGAAGAAATATGCTATGTCATTGCAGTTGGTGATTTGGCTCCAATGGCAAAAAGTAAAACAACAAATGCCATGAAAAAGAGTGGAAGTTGCACTTTTCTCACAGCTGTGGTTAGTGTGAGATGTGTGAGATAGAGGGAAGAAAGAATTATTTATTTATTCATTTATTTATTTATTTTTATAGAGAGTACACTAGAGACATATAAGAGACGGTAGCAGTCCTGGGAGATCACCAAGGACATTTGTCATATATTCCAACAATCTTTTTATAGAACTAATTCTTTGAGCTTTATTTCCCTGAATTAAAATTGTTGTGGGATAGCTGATTGGAGTTGCATCTGAGGAGAGGATACCAATTACTTGGACCATATAGACTAAATTTTTTTCAGGATCTTGTCAATGTATTTTGTTTACCGTATAGGGATTTCCGTAAATACCTGTAGGTTAAGCATTGGATCCAGGTTAATAGCTTGCAGTGGGCTGATAAGAATAAGCAACTGAGCAGCCTGGCAACATACGTACTGGGACAACTGACATAAAGGGCATAATAACCAACCTGGTGAAATGCTTCTGCTATGTTCCACTCAGGCATAGTGAAAAAAACTAAATAAACTGGGAAGAAACTGCTATGTCACCTACTGGATTTCCAACAAAATCACAGATCAGATGCAGGATATCAAAATAGGGAAAGTTACCTCCAAAAGGAAACCAGTCACCAGTGGAATCTCCCAGGATTCTGTGCTGAGACTTCTCCTGTATGGCATCTACTTTTCTAATGTAAAAGTCAATACCAAAGGGCACTGTCTGGCTAAATTTGAAGATGATTGAAAGCTAGGAGCAGCCATGAATCCCCAAATGCAGGAAGATTTGTTTCAAATAAATAACTGGTGCCATAATCACAGACTGAAACTAAATACCAAAAATTACATTATTGTATCCTTTGAGAAGTCATCTATCCCAGGGAGCTACCATATTAACAATAAAACCCTAAGAGTTGATCCAGCTATTTGGGATTTGGGAACGTATGTGGATAGTAACCTAACTTTTGACCATGTCCACTGTTGTAAGAAAGTCCTTCTATATCACACAGCTTTTAAACAAAGGGATTTTTTCTAGATTTAGGTATGTCATTGTCTCCCTTTACTCAGCCCTCATTAGGCCAGTTATCAAATCATTGAATATAATTACCCCTTTGGAATCTATCTGCCCACAGAGATACCTTGCTAAAAGGATACAAGGCATGTCATATATGGACTGAATTAAAGCTCTGACACTATACTCCCTGTCCTACAAACTGCTAAGAGGTGTCCTGTGTCTGGAATACAACGCATCCTCAAATCCATTACTGATGGATTTACTGCAGATCAGCAAACCAGATGGCATCAGAAATACTTGGTCTATGGATCTAAACCTCTTCTGCAACATCAACAGAATGGTTTGGGGAGACAGGAATATCTTGCAGAGGATACCACTGTTGTGGAACCGACTCCCGATCCACATAAAACAAAGTTCACCCCTGTCCATATTCAAGAACAATTTGGATCTAGGATGGGAAACAGAAAATTTACCTCAGAACTGCCTCCTGTACTACTATAGGCAGAGGCAGCTCTTAAATGCTTTATCCCATGCATGGTTCCCTCAAAGTATCTACATTATGACCCCAGTTATTCTCATTAGGGGTGATATATAATTATCTACCAATGGATAGGTAAGAAAAATCTCTAACCAAATGGGGCAGCTTAATTTGAGCACAAAAAGGGAAACTGGCAAGATGTAAAATGGTCCTCAGGGGTAGCTAGCCTAATACTTACCCATGAATGTATGTAGAAGGGTTTAGCCCAGTCTTCTTCTGGTAAATGTGGGAAAAGATGTTAGATGGATAGCCTGAGGAAGACAAAGGAGAGCAAGTGTTTGGGCCTTGGAAATGTGCTCTGTTCCTATGATACTTAATTTTACTAAGAAAACAGATGACTGGAACAGCGAACAACAATTATAAACCAACTCTGAACGATATGTACTGTTCCAAGTGGACTAAAAGAACTTTAATCACCAAATTTTAAAAGTATCCAGTTAAGCGCTTTCATCAATAGACTTCATCAGAACTAACTCATAATCAAACAGTTCTCCATTTAAACAAAATTGGGTAGGTACAATTTAAATAAGGAGGAAGTAGGTGTATTGAAGGAAGTACAATACAGAAATAAGATTAATGGTATCCTGTTACAGTCTGGAAAATACAATGTGTCCTCAGTGAACGAGGTCAATATAGGGCACCACAAAATAGATTTATACTTGGAAGACCTACTGATGGACGGAAGGATTGACACCAACCTATATCAATTTCTCAAGGTGAGATATCCCATTTTAGGTACTATTGTGGGTATCCCCAAAATTCATAAAGATCTCAGGGACCCACCATTTTGGCCCATCATCTCTGGGAGCCAGTCCAAGACCTTCCCTTTTGGAAAGGTTATAGACAAGTGGTTGAAACCATCAGTCAAGAAAATCCCACACCTGGTTGTGGATTCTTGGGATTTTCTTGGAAGGTTGGAATCTGGACTAGCACAAGGGGTAAAATGGATGGTGACAATGGATGTCATTGATCTCTTTTCTAATATACCCAGGGATGAGGGCTTGCGGAGATTACAGGACAGCATTATGTGGTCCAAAACACTATCTTGGGAGAAAACACTACTTATTATGGGTTTTATGGAAGTGGTATTAAGCCATAATTACATATGGTATGAAGGAGAATACTACAAACAGGAGAAGGGAGTGGCTATGGGGGCAGCTTAATATGTGTTTAACACTGTTTGGTACCAATATATTTCCTGTTATTTTCGATTTTATTTTGTGGAAGGGTGACTTAGAACTCTTAAACAAGTTTTATGAATATCTGAATTCTTGCAGTGAACACTTTAAATTTACAATGAACAAACATCAAGAAACTATACCATATTTGGATGTGCAAATTACATTAAGGGACGGAAAATTCAAATCCAACATTTTTAGGAAGAACACATTCAGTAATTCCTACCTCCATTATTCAAGTAATCATCCTTGGGCCCAAAAAAAGAGTATTATCAAGGGTCAGTGCATACGGGCGGCCAGGATGACTTCTGAAAGGGAAGATGTGGACATAGAAATAGAAAAAATAGGTAGATTTTTTAAGGAAAATTGATTTGATAATTGATGTTACTGGATATGTTCGAAACCAATGGGGTAAACTATACAAACCCTTATTAGGAGTGGGGCTGGAAAAGCCAACGGACGTGGATACAGGCTGTAATGATCAAGAAGGAACAGCCAACAAATATGGTATGGCATGTGTATTGCAATATAGCAACTTTAGTAGGGATGTTAAGAAAATCATTCTGAACAATTGGAACACCTTAAAGGTGGACGATAGGATGTTCAGAATAGTGGGGGAAGAGCCACATTTCGTCACAAGAAAGGGTAACAACATTAAAGCTTTATTGGAAAGGAAAATTTGAAAAGGATTTGGACACAGTATATTGTTGAAAAGGAAGAAGTAGTGCTTTCCAATTACAATAAAAAAGAATTAGATATCAGAAGGGAAACTGTGGACAAACAATTTAGTGTATTTGGCCACTTGTAATAGCTGCCCATGTTTCACGTGGGAATGATGACCACTGTGTCTAAGGAACAGGATTTACGATAATTTAATTATAATCATTATGGAAACATTTACAAGACAATACTACATGTACAGAGTTTAGGTTTGGAATACTGGAAGTTATTAAAAAGAATATGAGGGGAGGTGACATCAAAAACAAAATTTGTGAGAAGGAGGTCAGGTGGCAAATTAAATTGAATGCTTCTACTTACCCTGGATTAAATGAGCAGATCTCAATAAAGCCAATTTTAGTAGGTAGTCAAGTGTAGAACCAACTTGTAAATGAAATAATTCTTTTTAAAATGTTTTTTAAAATGTTTTTTAATGCATTTTTTAATTATCAACTATTAAAGTTAATTTAATTCCTTTTAGTTATAGCATAAAAGTATTTATCTGTGACATATTAGGTATGTAAAGGATATAAGTATGTATGTCAAAGTACTATATGGTTGGCATCCACTGTTTATGTATAAGAGCAATTACAACGGACACTAGCACTTTAAGAATGTATGAATGAATGTCATGTGATGTAAGAATTTTGTTTAAATGGAGAACTGTTTGATTATGAGTTAGTTCTGATGAAGTCTATTGATGAAAGCGCTTAACTGGATACTTTTAAAATTTGGTGATTAAAGTTCTTTTTTTGTTAATTCGAGTGCTGGTGTTTTTGGGAGTCCACTTGGAACAGTACTTAATTTTACTAGTTAGAGAAAGAATCTACATTACAAAGTAATTTTGGGACTGGATTAGCGGTAACAAATGAAATGCCTTTGTGTAGAAATCATTTCCTTTTATGTCATACCTCAAGTACTTTGCTTAAGAATTATGGACACAGTCAACAATAATGGCAGGGAACAAAGGCCCAAAGTCTGGGAGAATTTTTAAATATTATTCTAATTCACTACCAACAGATTTTGCATCAACATGCATTTTCTGCATAATAAGTGGTGCGAAACTTTAATGTGTGGTTTTAGTAACTGATGGTAATGCTCAGTGATTTACCAAAAAATCAAAAATGTTATGACAGATCAAAAATATGAGGCAAAATTAAGGACAGGTATATCTCGGCTGGAAAGATTACAAGTAATATTGTTTTTCTTAGCAGTACAAAAGTACATGAAATGGAAGTAGAAATCAGCAGTACCTCCATCTGCTTAGGAGTGGAAATGTGATCTCAGAAGGTAATAGACATCTCAACCTGGCTGAATTCAGAGAAACTTTAGCCCAGTTTAGACTGAAATGGATGACCTGGCTACTGTCCATAGGCCTGCCTACTGTCCTAACATTGCAGTGTTAAATGTCTTTACCTTTGCTACATATTTGGACAAAGGTATCAGGATTGTTGTACAAATTAGATACACTTTACAGTAATAAAGGTTCTAAAAACTCAAATTTAACTACATTTCATGCTCAGAAATAGTAAAAGACATCCAAAAGGTACAATATAACCCTGTAATAAAGGTTAATGAATAACCTCCATGAATCAGTGTAGGAAGGGTCAGAAAATGAGTAACATGAAACAAAAGTTATTCCCATAGCAACGGAAGACACATACTCTAACCTACAAGCCAGGGAATAGTACAGTGACCTCCCATGTTGGTGATCACTAGGTCCAGGACATTTGACCCCATTGTGGGGGTGCAAACCAGTAGTTCCAGGGCATTTGAATTAACAAAGTCCAGGAACCTCATAGCGATCATGTTTGTGTTCATGTAAGTTGCCCAACTGATGGAAGGATAGTTGAAATCTCTGATGACCTAGGTGTTTGGCTGTATGCTGAGCAACCCTAACAAGTCCAGATAGGAGGTGTGTTTCACCTGGTTCATGGTAGAGGACCTGTAGCTAGCGATGATGTGGTAGGGTATTTTTCCAAGAGTTAATTAGACCTGGAGTAGCTCAAGAGATTGTTTTACTAGTCTTGAGTTGTATTTGCATTTAATGAACAAGGAAACACTTCCAGCTTTGTTTTTTTCATGCTCAATTATGGATCTGAATGTGTGAAAGGTGTTGTAACCTTGTATGGCTGGGGTGCTCTCGACAGCCTTGAACCAAGTCTTTGTGACTGCACAAATGTCAGCATCTTTCAGGGTGAGGACTGCTTCCAGAGAGTGCAGCTTACTATTTAAGTTCCTAGCATTAAGCAGCATGCCCTTGAGTTTGCCATTTGGGGATTTCTTTATGTCGGAAGTTTTGTTATTTGAACCTTGCCTTAAAAAGCACTATGAAGGAGGCAAGCATCTTTGCCAGTATCCAAAAGCCTTGAGGAGACAGGTGAAGGCCATGTTTGTCAAGCCACCAAGGACTGTTGACTATGTCTTCCCAAGCAGACATATACTGGATCCCCTAGGAGTGACACCAAAAGTTAAGCCAATTATTGAAATTAATAATTTTTTGCCTGTGTTGTGGAATCATCCTCAGTGAAGGTAGAATGCTGCTTAGGGCTAGGGACATACCTGCTTGGGACACATAACCTGAGAGTTCAGTCATGCCTGTCTTCATATAGCCCAGAGAGGTACGTCTCAAGTCATTCACACCAACATGTACTATGTCAGAGTAATAACGGCAATTGCTGTTGAGTGACTTGAGTGTGTATGCAATTTGACAGATTCTGGCACCTGACAGGCAGTTGGCTGTGACCTTCTCCTTGTTCAACGTGGTGAGGGGGACATCCACATATCTCACTGTTGAGTTGCCTATAACCAGAACATTTGGTTTTGAGGTTTTTGCCTTAGGAACTTAATTGCTGAGACATTGATGTGTGTTGTTATCTGTGGTGGTGGATTCTGTTTGTATACCTGTATGTGTATGTTGTTTGCACTTGAGAGGTGTCTGGTCTTTTGGTAGGCTCTTAGTAAATACTTCCACGTATGTGGGTTTATATGTTTTGACCTTCTCTTGTGTTGGAGGGAAGGTGTGTGTGATGGCAACCTGTTTTATGTCTTGCTTGTTGTTTTGTGAGAGGACTGATTCTAATTTCTGGGTCTAGTTACATCACTCACATACTGTATTTGTTTGCTTTAGGAACAAGTGGTTGTCAGTGTACAAGAGGCAATTACTACATAGCCTCAGAATGTCCATGTCAATCAGGTTGGCTGGAGAAATGGTAGAAAACTGTCCATCCATTATGGCAGGTATATATTGTAGTGACTAGTGGGGATGGACTAGATGGATCAGGATTTGCTTATAAGACAAACAAGGGTGGCTATTCTATGGAAGGCTAAGGAGGGAGGGAAGGCTGCTTCAATGTCTCAAAATGTGCACCTGAGTTGCTCGCTGGGTAGCAATGTGCAACTGCATTATGCAGAGAGGCAGTGGAGCTAAGGAGGGTTTTCTACCAGATATCAAAGGAAAATTGTTGTTTTTAAGCATTTGCGTCTATACATGGCAGTGCTTAACCCCATTACATGGTGTGCAACTAAGCGCAAATTCTGTGCTTAGAAGCAAGGTTAAACAGTTTAATTCAAAGTAGCCAATGGGAGAACCCAAAACTGAGCCCTACAATCTCCAACTTAGAGGGGGTCTGTGCTGTACACTTTTACTACAAGGGTGCAGGAGGGCCTTCCTAATGTTGGATGGCTGGTTTTAGGGCCCAGTTTATGCTAAACAGACTAGATTCAGCAAATGGGAATCTAGCCTATAATAAGATATACAGAAGTACTAGGAAAGCAAATGCAGAACAAAAACAGTCAAAGCAGCAATAGCAAAAAATAAACAGCAAATCAGATAAATACAGTTCTACAAGTGCAAAGCGAGTGTAAATTATACTTTTTTTTTTGGTCACAAAGGATGCCTAGGATTTAGTTTAGACTCACTCCAGGTCTCTGGTTAGGTTCCCAAACTCAGAGCAGCTCTGCCAAACTGAAATAATATGTCATACACACCCCTTCATTCCTTATTGCATATTTAAGAGAATAACTGCTCCATTAACCTACTAAGCAAAAGAGAAGTGTGTTGCCATTAGTTATAACACAAGTTGAATTGAGGTAACAAGCAGTCCTGTTACTTTGCTGAGGTGGACAGAAGGATGTCATTGTCTCATTGCAGAAATACTGGTACAGATTTGTCTTCTGGAATTTTCATCTTGCCTGATTTGTCAGCTTCAGGGTTGCAGGGAAGCTAGAACCACTCCTGGCATTCAGAGGATGCAATGTGGAGAATGTAATCCACGTTAGGTGACACCCTTTTGCAGGAATCACCCCCACACACACACACACACATATACATAGACACTTTGGAGGGAATGCCAGTTCACATACAACACATCTTTGGAATATGTGAGGGTACAGAGCATGTAGCAAAAAGCAACATAGATAGAGATGAGACACAGAGCAATGTAGAAAATCACTCCAACATGAAACCGTCTCATTCTGCTGTCTAGCCACCATCATGAGTTGTTATGATCTTTTTTGGTAGAGTAAAAATACGTGTCATTGCCTGGCTTCCAGTTTTACTCTAAATAGCAAGAAAGGTTTAATAGGGATTATTTTATAACTCAGATTACTAAAGTCTCCCTGTATGTTCACACTCATCAGTTCCTCATCAACTTGGCTGTCTCCTTGCACCTGCTAGTTGTTATTTCTTCACTTTGTCCCTTACTCTTTCAGTATCTGTATAGGTTTTCAAATCCCATTAAAAAAAGAAAACTTAAATATCATACGTAAACCAGTTTAATGTACAAGACTTTATATGGAATTACTGACTTATTTTTCTAGTAATTGCAGCATAATTATTATCAGCTAACACATCCCTTCTTACCTTCACCTACTTTCTTCTTTGCCACAATTTCAAGAGCACCTGGTCCTTTTGTTGATTTGTAGATTTATAAAAATAGGTTTGAGCTGTTCACTCTCCCTTAGTATAAAAAAGCATAGAGCTGGATTCAATAAAGCCTACATGCTGTGCTAAGACTGTACACGTGGTAGTGCATTGTTTTGTATTTAGTAAATGGTTGTAAATGCTGTGTAGAGCCGTGCAAACACGGGAAACATTTTGTCATGCTAATTACTGCATAAGCAGCTGAAATGTATGCTAATCAACTAATCCAAGATGGGGAGCTACTGAGCAAGCTATAAACCAATCATTTGCACTCATTGCAGGTTTTGCCTATGAATTCCAAAACAGTACTTATGCATTATTGCAACCAGATTTCTGAAGTGGCAGAAATGGTCTTAACCTTGAAAGGGGTATGTAAGCAGGTAAGTAGTACTGGGTCACAGAGGGTATGAGGCACAAAGAAGAACAATGGTCAATTTTTCACCTCCTCCTCCTGGGGGGGCATGTCTCATTTGTTTCATGAACTGCACAGTGCTACACTTCAACACAATTCCTGCATTCCTGATCACAGTCTCAGTAAGGGAAGTTAGTCAGGAATATACCATGTCAGTGTTCATGGCCACTACTCATCCTAACCACAGGTGTCTGTAATGGCTACTATGAAACCGGTCAGTGATCCCTCATGGACTGTTGCCTTTCTCCCTAGCAGGACTCCTGTGCCAGGGGTGTTAAACATTATCCTGCTTCCCACAGATAGTTCTGTTGATTTGAACCACTTGCAGTAGTGCCAAGATGTGCTGTAAATGTGGAGTGATTCACACACATATCTACCAAAATTTCCAAGCACAGATGCCACTGTGTACACATAAAGGGCTTTGAAAGGGGCCGGGTGTCTTGTTAGGAACATGCTGACTTTCATCAGTTGTAAGATTAATAATGACTGTGAAGCATCAGTCCTATTTATAAGTTGGAAAGGGAAGCTACCTGGGGATAGGAATTTTCACATTATTCCTCTTCCTATATGAAAAACAGTCTGACAGAAGAGTAGTGAAGAGTTTACACTCCCCTTCTTAGGTTACCACACATCATTTTGCACAAGCATGATAAATTCTTTCACTTCGGAAATCTGGTTGCAATAATATATAAGTACCTCCAAAACCTACTGGTATACAGTCATGGAAACTGCTCTATACAGGATCAATATTAAGGGCTGCTGGTGCTCTTATACATGTATATGTGCACTCGGCCCAGATCTATGTTGCTGCAGCTGCTGCTGCTAATAGACATAGACCAAGAAGGAGAAGGGTGCTTAGACCCCATTTAACTTTTCACAATCTGCATGAGGTAGAAACTGTAAAGCGCTACAGTGTGGATAGACAGACATTACAGGAACTGTGCAACCTCTGTCATCCTCAACTGAGAGCCAGAGAAAACCATGGGGAACCAATACTTGTAGAGACCAAGGTATGTGTAGCTCTTAGAATATTAGATACAGGAACCTTCCAGAGACCAACAGGGGATGTGCTGGGAGTGTCATAAGTATCAGTATTCAGGATCCTACATCAATTCTTGAATGCTGTGCTACAACACGCCTGTGATTACATACAGTTTCCCCTTACACCCCAGGACAAAGCTACAGCTATGTAGGATTTCTACCATATATCACACTTTCCTGAAGTCCTTGGTACCATAGATTGCACGTACATTGAAATCAAAACACCACCCACATAACAAGGAAGGGTGTACATAAACAGAAAGGGCTTCCACTCCAGTAACTGCCAGGTTATATGTAACATGAAGAGAATCATCCTGAATGTGTGTGCTGGCAACCCAGGCAGTTACCACAATTCCCATATCTGGCACAACTCTCAACTCTGTCCAAGGTTTTCTAAGGGGGGATATCCCACAGGTTCATATACAGGGGATGCAGGTTATATACTGGAACTGTGGCTGATTACACCCATAAGAAGTGTGCACACACTAAGTGAAGAATGGTATAATGAGGCACACGCTCAAACAAGAACTATCACAGAGCATGTGTTTGGGTTGCTGAAGTTCTGGTTCCAGTGCCTAGATACATCTGGGGAAGCCTTGCAGTACCATCCCTGTATTTATTCTTAAATTTTTACCATCTGTGTCATTCTTCATAATGTCATTCAGAGAAAACAGCTTCAGCAGGAACATCAAGGGGAACAATTGCACTTCCCACCACAGCAAGGTCACCACAGCTACATGCAGGTGAGGAGTCAGAGGAAGAACCACCAGTCACTGTGGGTGTAGATGTGTACAATATGTCCTCATTCTGGCCAAAAGGCAATGGATAGCACACATTCACCACCTAAGAGAGTAAAACCTTCATCTCATGCACATCCATACAGTAACACTGATGCTAGGCAATGCTCACAACCTTTACTTACCCACTACTAGCATCACACAGACTCAACTCCCAAATTAAAACTTTTGTAACTGCTGGACTTCCAAGGTAAGTGTTGAACCTGGAAGAGGGAAATAAACATCTAAGAACACAAATGAATGGTATATGCTTGTATATTGTTATTTGCTAATGTACCTAAGTAGAAGGTGAGTGATTTGTAGAGCAATGGCATTAATATGTCAAAGCAGTGATTTATGTCAATAGATGTGTACTCTAGCAAGTTATAGGCCTCACATATCAAAAATTCAAACATTACAAAAACCTGTAAGGAAGCAGAGCAATTTTCAAAAGAGCATCACAAACACATATATACTAAGCTGTCTGTCAACTATGCTCCCTGGGGGTAAGACAAAAGACTTATGTATCCCTGTATCCAAAGGACAGAAAACAAGGATATGGCACAGTTATCATTTGCACAGGGTGTTATTGGGGGGGGGGGGGTGCCTCACAAGTGACCCATGTAACTGTTATGTGTGTATGTGTCTGAATGGGCAGTCAAGGTGAAACGTGTGTATGAGAGTCTACAAGAACATGGCCAAGCTCTGTAATAGCTGTGCATCCTGGAACATTGGACAACTGTAAGCCATATATGGTAGAGGTGACAGTTTATCATTGTCATCTCCAACTGCGAGAACTGGCCCTGCCAGGAGTTGCACTGGCACATCCATGCCCATGGTCAGATGCACTGCTGCTACCTAAACATGACTGATGTCTGTTAGATGAGCTCTCCTCACAAGTACACCCAGGACCATGACCACATGGCCTACCACATCTGGGTGTGGGAACCTCAATCACTGACAGAGCAGTGGAAGTACAGCCACTATGGGTGCGTGACTGGACATGGCCATATTGGCTAACATTAGCTGATGATGCTGACCCACGTCCACGTGGATGCCATCCCCCTTCCAGCAGATTTTCCATCACAGACACTGCCCAATCCAAAATGTCATTCATCTGAGCCATTGAATCAGCCACACAGTGGAAGCAGTCATGCATTTCAGCTTGTGCCACATCTACAACCCTAAACATGTCTTCCCAGAAACATCAGCACCAACATCAATCACATGTTATAGTGCACTTAGCACTGATCTCTCTGGATCTCTGACAATAGACAGGAAGTCTTCATTTGGTGTCAGTGGTAGCTCTGTGGAAGCTTCCCCTCCCCCACCCCCGTAGCCAGCTGTTTATGGGAAACTGCAGCTGCTGTCCACCAGGTTGATGAAATCATATCTGTGGCCCTATGACACACCTGATTATAAGTCCTGCTGCACCCCCCCCTTCAAAATTTACTTCATTGACTATCTGGCTTCAAATCTGCATTCTGTCAGACATATCCCCACTTCCTCTCTCAAGCAGAAATGCATAATAGTGTCTAAATGATTGCACAATTATCTCATTCTCTGAGTCACTGAAAGGTGGTTTACATGGATTGGGATGCTTGGGTACCATATTTCCTGATGACATAAAACAGAGAAGGAAATAACACATACATGACATACATGTCACATAATTAAATTCTTGCTTATGTAAATGCATATATTTTCATTATTAACCACTGGAGACACACAGTTCAGGTATTAAAATTTAAGGTTTGTGTGGTTGTACCATATCAGTTACACACAAACCCATGTTTGAACCAAAAGAAGGAATAACAATAGAGTAATGTATCATTTACCACAGAAAGAACTGGATGACTATACAATTTCAAGAGCAAACATCAAGAAAAACAACTTTTGTTGTGACAACACACAAATGGTATTTGTCCCCCCCCCCCCAAAAAAAAAAACAGGCAAATGGCAGTTTGTACCAAGGAAGGAGTAACACATTAGTTAATTGTTAGAAATGTTTTCAAGAAAATTCTCACAAAATATGTACACATTTACAACAGAAAAGTCAATTTTATAGGATTGCCAGTGACCTCTCCCTCTGTCCAGCACTCCCCTAGAGGTATCTATGGGCCATCTTAGAAGCTTAACACCCTTGTGTCATTGACAATATAGGCCACTTACATTTCACTGAAATAACATAGAACAATGAAAGATAACCAGTTGTAACAATAAAACATGATAAAAGTTAATAAGGCCATGTATCTGAGAAAGTAAAATTCCTGACAAAAAAGCTTGTGCCAACACAGAAATTATAAAAAGTGCATACAGATAAAATTGCTATTTTCTAATGCATATATCTAAAATATTTTCCTTATAACGTGAAAAAATCTAACGTACTTAAAAAATACAATCATACCTTCACAAGATCAGAAGGCTTCTGTGCAGTTGAATCCAAATGAATAGCAATCTTTTTCAGTGTTCTGCACATACACAGCTCTCCTCATCTTCAAGTTCCCAAGCTACACAATTGCCTTTTTATAGTGTAGATTCAGGCCTCTGAGCATGTATGAGATGCAAATGAGGTGTGAACTCATTAGAATTGTTGAATGCCAAAGTTCTGACTTTGTCTATCAGGTGCAAACATAGTGTGGGCATTACCTCAATGTTAGTTGCTAATGGATTGCAACTGTGAATGATTACTGGTAGGGAGAAGAAAGACACAACAACAATTCAGGCTTCCTTACCTGCAGTGGGTGTGTCACCCGGGATACACTTACAAAGTGTAGAATAATTGTGGCAAGCTTTAAAATGGAAGTGAGCAGCACACATTTCCCAGTTTTTGCTCACTAATAGCCAAACTCTCCTGTCTTTGTTGAACACTGTATTTTACTGTCAAGTAATATTCTCATACATTTTAAGAACAATGATACAAAATGCCCTACAGACTGTATGTCTGAGAGTACAGTATAGATAAGAGAAGAATGAACACAATACAAAGCAAAGACAGAGCTGCATTGGTGCAAGCAATACTCATAAATGGTTGTGTGATCAGTCATTGTACTAAATATGTAAGTAACACATATAAACAATTGAAAGTGTACAAGTGTTATACATCTTGTCAATACTGTGTTTGAAATGGGACTTGTTTGTATGCACAATGATTTTTCATTCCTACTGCAAAACTGTTTCTGTGGCAAAAAGAGATAAGACACTCTTACTATGATTTGCAAGTTCATTAGTCTGACAGTTCAAATCCAGACTTGTGTAAAAAATCTGTCATGTGTATTAAAATGTATTCTGTAATTGTTTTTCTTTTTTTTAAATATTATTATTTGTGTGGCACTTTGCTTAGCACAAACACACTGAAATGGTTTAAATAAATTAAAGTTAATGCAAGTTACTTATATGATAAAGACTGCATAAATTACAGCTGTGTGTAAATTGTGTGTGTGGTATATCTGTTAAACACAATGAATCATAGTGCACATAGTATATGTAGATCAAGGTTCAAGTCCCACATCTCTCTGTCACTGGTAAAAAGTAATAAATACTTTTAACAATAATAACCCATGTTACATTCTGCTTATGTTGTTTGCGCATTGCTCACCTAGGCACCAACACAGTGCAAAGGCCCAGACAACAAGCAACACTTGTCAGTTTCAAAAAAGGATACATTCTATCATGTGTTGTTTACCACCACACAAACACATTAAGTGACGTTGCTTGGTGGGCAGCACACAGACATAGTAACGAATGTGAAAATATATAGTTGCTACTTAGCTGTTTCTTTGGTGGCAGCAGTTGTATGTTAAGGGATAAAACACAAGTGAGCCTGGGTTCTAATACAGCAAAGTCCAAAGTTTTATTACTGCTGTTCCAATTTACTTTATATAAAATGTAACATTAGAAGAATAATTACACATAGAAATAACTATCTTTAGCAGTTGCAATGTACATACACAGGATATCATATATATATGAAATGTTTAATTGTGTGTATCAGAAGAATTATGGTTATATAATTATACATTTATTTTCTGAACTTTCACGACACACACACACATGGTTAAACACTCAGCTCTTTAATGTACATGTGTAACTAATGAGCAGATTTCACAAAAAAGTTTTGGTTGCAATAAGCACTGTGCACAGTAATGACTGTGAAAAATACACTTGCAGCCCAAGCTTCCCTAAGCCAAGTGGTATATATTTAATGCTTGCAATTCAAGTGAGCCAGAGTTCTAATCTAACATACTCCCAATGTTATAAATGCTTGTCCACTCACTTTAAAAAAATAAAGAACAATGTAAACATAAGTACAAATAACAATAACTATGTATAGCACTGGAGATCATATGAATTGCATGTGTGACTGAGGGCATACTGACAATTATGTTTCTGTAATTATAAATGCCTTTTCTGGCCTTGGATAGACTTCATACTTCAGTGATAGTCATATATACATGAATATCTAAACCAGGACCTTGTTAGGTCACACACATACATGGTTACCCCTCACTCTGTCATATGTATATATAATTAATGAGCATGACTGACAAGCACTTCTTCTATGGCAAGGATGAAAAAACACATATGTGGAAGAATATGTTTTGTCGATTTTACATAGGTTTAAATTCCACATTGTATAAATTATTTTTATCAGTGGGTAAAGCCACACAAAATATGTGTCAGGTCATAAAATATATACCCCCAATACATGTCTGTAAAGTTAAATTAACTAACAGTTACAGCAGCATCCAAACCAAAAAACAATGTCAACTGTCACATTACTCTTCCTATTTCATATACTGCCTTCCTCTCTGTTTGGCATTGTTGCTGTCTGCTTAACACCATGCAAATGCAGTTGGCATGGTTGTTCGGGTTTGTGTACTAGCTGTAAAACACAATATCTCAAATTGGCAGGAAACACTCTAACTGTTGCTGTTGGACCTGTATGGACATGGCAGGAGCTAGAAGGAAAGGTATCCAATTTATGGCTGAAAGAGGTGGTGTGGAGAAGTCCATAATTTTCATTGCATTCTTTGTGAAGTGCCACAGCCAAGGGCTACTGTAGGGGGATTATACTGGGTCTCAGTACAAATCAGAGGCTTGGAATAGTCTGACCAAGGCTGTCTGCAGTGCAGCTAGCAATCCACACACACTGGAGATCAATGCAGGCACCACTATAATGACCTGAAAAGGTGCAAGCAGACACAACTCAACTAGTGGCTGGATGAGGTTAGGACTGCTGTCACCCCACAGTTGTGTAAATAAACAGATACAGATACTTTAAATTAGGTAGAAAGCTGGACATAGCCAAGACTGGTATGCATAATGCTCTTGTCTTTTTCTCCTGTTTTTCTTTCACATCCACCCTGGAGATAGCAGTAAACAGGGAGGCCCATGCTGACCATTTATAAATACTTAGAGAAGTAAGGGGTATGTATGCAGCATAAAATGATATGATTATTTCATCTAAAGTTTTGATCTCGTATCCATACTTTGCAAATTCAGCATGCATATCTTAACTGTAAAATCAAGCATGCATGCTTGAGTCTGTATCTCAAGCTAACTGTAGGAGTCAATTGTAATAGCGTATTCAGATCTTTTTGATTCAGATCCCACAGGTAACAGATATAGTAAAATAATGTAAAAATATTACATAATAATTATAACAAAATTAATATAGATGCCATGCTGTTAACTTAGTCTGTAATATTTGATCAAGCATATGTGCAATATATGCATACTGTAAGGATTACTTGGTAAAATTATCAGCTATAGTTTGTAGTTGTTAAAAAGTATACTTAATGTAAAAGTATAATTACTTCTATTTATGCCATACTAATTTATTATATGTCACATATGATGGTACTATCTTTTTGTCTCTTACCTCACCCTTATCTCTGTTTTTTATTTTTATATGTTTGGCCACAATGTTCTTATTTCATTAATTTCTGAAAACTCTCAAAATTATGTAGAGCACATGAAGGTAGACCAACCACTGTGGATCAGCCTGTCTCTCCCTCCAACAGCTGCTGCACAGATGCCCAGCACATCTGGGACCCAACTTGACAGTACTGCCTCTGCAGCCCCTATACTACTTGACACCCCACATCAGGTATCATTACCCCATTAACTGCTGCACTGGTACCTGCCAGGAGTATTGGCAGAGGTAGTGAGTTTGTCATCCACCAGGAGATGCAAAGCATGGTGTGTAAGGTCATGGAGAGCACCACTGGTGCAGACCCCAACTAGATAAAGAGGATGCTATCTGGAATGGTGTGAAAACAAAAATGTAAAGCACTCCAACAGCGAGCTGAGTAAGGAGGTGGTGATGACAGTTATGCAGGTGAGGACTAGATTCTCACTGTCCTCATGTTTGATGGGCATGGGCATCTGATGTCCCCTCCCTTTCCCAATCATGGTGTTCCCCAACGTGTCATGTCCTTCACCATCCCTGTTTCTTGTCTTGTTTTTCCTGTTTGTCTGCATTCACGTTCTCACCTACCCTACTTACCTGACCCTGACTTACCTACTTCTCTTCCTCAGCATCCCTCTATTACTGAAATAAAAACCAAAAATATGACACCTGTCCCACAAAAAAAATATCAACCCATACATAGGTCTCCACTTCGCACGTGTCTTTTTGACACACTTGATTCAATCCAATTGCCTATACAACATGATCACTTTGTCACCCATCTTTGTTGAGGTGACAGTCTAAATTCCTCCAGTATTCTATACATGTTAATTTTACACTGCTGAATAAGTGAATAGCTAACGTTCTTTCCTTATTCCCTCTTGCACTTGCTTCACCTTTGCTCTTCCCCCTGTTTGCTCCCCATTTCACCATTTTTCCTATCTACCCCATTTTCACATCTTTAATCTGGTCATAAAATAGAACCACACACCACACACATAAAAAATGAAGCCCTAATGAAGCCCTTCACTTTTTGTCCGCTTCATTTGTGCAGAGTTGGCATCAAGCACCAATGCCAAGTGATGGTGAATGGTTCTTTAAGTCCTACTGCATGGTAACATTACCTCTGCACAATGTTGCTTAAATCCACTGTGCTAAGGAAACACACACTTAAAGTAGAATAAAGGCACTTATATTAAAAATTTCATATAAACTATTTATAGACACTGATGACTACATAAATATGTAACTCTATATATGTACTGTTGACTTAAATCACTTGAGTACTGTTTGTTTTTATACAGTACTTCACTGTAGTTATTCCCACTCAGATTTCCAATATTTATCATGTGTAATTATATAATTATATATATATATATATATATATATATATATATATATATATATATATATATATGTGTGTGTGTGTGTGTGTGTGTGCGTGTGTATCTAACAAATTAGATAGAGCTACATTTGATCCATCTACTCTCTGTGCTCAAAAAAGAGTTAAGTATTATTACACCTTCTGCTACAGTCAGTTAGGCAGCAGGTGTTTTTCTTCCACTCAGTAATGTCCAAAGTGCTGTCTGCCACACCTTTCTGCTTAGCTTGTTTGCACAGAGGAAAGTGAACCAATTGAACCTTCAGAATTTTCTCAGTGAAGCAGAGACCCATGTTAGCTCATCACTTAACTATGCGCAAATGGGGAATGAAGTATAAATACTTTTCTAAGGTTATACAATTTATGACATAACATTTCTGATATGAACTACTTATGAACACCATGGTATCTTTTAGCTGTGTCTAACATAGCTAGTATGGATAAGTACTTCTCAGATTCAATTAGGAGTTCTGAAATATGTATCTCGCATGTGCAAACACGTTGCCATTGATTGTGTAAACCAGCTGCTCTGCAGTGCACTACAGAAACTGCTTTGTTTACTTCCCAGTTAATCTTTATCACATTAAAATCCATGTACAACCACAACCAAAAGTAAGCCACTACACATATTTACACTTTGTAACCATGCATTTGAGATGTGATATGTCAGTAATTTTACACAAATATCATCTACACTACAGACATAAACAGCAAAACTGCATTGTTACATACCAATTACACATATGTAATGACAATACATATTCAGATTGTCTAATACATATATTAATGTGCACAGCAATTCTTCATGAATATGAGGACACAAGTATGATCACAAAAATGTGTGTGTCTGTATGTGACAATTTAAGTGTGCAATGTGCACAACATACTGGGAAACAGCTGCATATGTCTCATTTCTGCTACATGCATTCCTGACAGCTCTTTACATCTAATTTGACAATCTGCATCTTAAAATACACCTGCACATTGGAAACACAACATAAAATACTACATCCATACTTTGCACACCACTCTCATAACAGAATATGTCGACCAGATAACATAATGATGGTGGCATTGTCTAGAAAGACAACTCTGACATGGCAAAAACATGCTTTAGGGGTGCTGAAATCATTAAATACTGTGTCTTGTAAATGGGAGCAAAATACTTATCTGTGTGTTAAATTAGCACAGCAGCCACATTATATGTGTGTCTCTAAGTATGTGTAAGTGTGTATGAATAGTCAGGGGAAAATAAGACTGTATCATGCTATCATAAATCCAGTTCTATGCAGAAATAAAATATCTTGATAGACATACATGGTTACATATCTATTTCATACAGGCCGCACAGCATCTTCTCACAAACATCTAATGACGATGTCATCTACTACACATTTTACAGCAGCAGTTTAAAAGTCAGACTAGTGTCTTGGTGCCTACATTAAGTACTGAGTTCTCTAGCTGGTGTACCTAGTTAGGTAGTGGTTCTAATCTCACTGCAATCAGCTGGTGTATATGTGTGGTCAGAAAAATATAACTGTGCATCCTGCTGTCAGCAATTCAGTCCCATGGAGTACAAATAATTTTATAGTCTTGCAAGTCTACACATCCATGTCATACAGGCCTCCAAACATCTCTCAAACATGCAGTGATGATGTTGTCCACTATAAACTGCCCAGCAGCATTGCAAAACTCAGACTTGTGCCATGGCGCTTGCATTAAGTACTGAGCTTTCCTGCTGATGGACCTAGTTAGGTAAGGGTAAAACTCTCATTGCAGTCAACTGGAGTGTGTGTGTGTGTGTGTGTGTGTGTGTGTGTGTGTGTGTGTGTGTGTGTGTGTGTGTGTGTGTGTTTATGCTTACTTGACTGATATTCCAGAGACCATTTTACACCATGTGAGACACTCCTACTTCCATCTTCTTCTCACCAGACAAAACTGATGTCATCAGCTATAGTGTTGTCTGAGGGTCTATAATTACTACCTCGAAACTTCAGTTTTGTGAATACCAGAACACTGACATGTAAACAGTGAAATAAAAAAAGTATGAACATTCTCTTCTGTGAATTTTTTTACAGGGAAAAAAATTTGTTTGGCTGTTATCAGGAATTAGACCTTTTCTCCAATGTAGAGAGATCTCAGAGTTGGTATATTTAGTTGGGGGTGTGTGGGGGGTACAGCCCTCCACATTGGGGTGTGTGTATGTGGGGTTGAAGCCCCTCTACTTGATTAAGGTTTGAAAGTTTGATTTGCTGTTGGTCGGCCAAGCAAATATTTTCCCTGTGAAAAAATGCACAGAAATGGCCATTCATACTTTTTGCATTTCACTGTTTATGTGTCAACATTTTGGTATTAGTGAAACTGAAGTTTCAAAATAGTAATATAGACCCATTGTCTGAGACTATAAAAGTCAGACTTGGCTTGTGATACTTGCGTTAATTACTGTGCTCTGTAAATAGATAGGTAGGGGTCCTACTCTCACTGCATTCAACTGGTGTTTGTGTGTGTTGGTGTTTGTGCTCACTTGGCTGACATTCCAGAGGCCAGTTTACACCAGCATGAGGGACACTCATACTTCCATCTACTTCTTACAAGACACTGCTGATGTCATCAGCTATAAAGTGTTGTTTGAGACTATAAAAGCCAGACTTGTGATATGGCGCATGCATTAACTAATGTGCTCTGTAGATAGTAAGTGAGGGGATCTACTCTCACCATGGGCAACTGGCTTGTGTGTGCATTCAACAGTCAGTATGATGTCAATTTTAGAATAACATGTGAGTCTACAGCTATGTCAGACACTCCTCCGAACATCTTCTTGTAACATACACAGATTATGTCATTCTGTATAGCATACACTTTGACAGCATTCAAAACAATCATGTGCTGTAGCAGTAACATTAAGTACTGTGTTTTCACACTACTTTACCTACATATATAGGGGTTCTAATCTGATAGCAGGCAACTTGAGTGTGTATGCACCCAAATATTACTTTTAAATCAATTTTACACAGAGATGTGACTCCACATTCATGTCAGACACTCCACCCAACATGTTCTTCTCAACATACAGTGACGCTATCATACTCCATAAAGTGCAATGTGACACAGATGTTGTTGCTGATGTTACATTGTGTGGCATTCATCTTCTATGTCTACACAAGTGTAATATTTAAATCAGGCCCAGTCTACTGTTTTGTGTGTGTGTGTGTGTGTGTGTGTGTGTGTGTGTGTGTGTGTGTGTGTGTGTGTGTGTGTGTGTTTGTGTGTGTGTGTATGCATGTGTAGATGGCGGTACATTATGGTCACGGTATGATCTTTGCAATCACTCTTCATGTCACTATCACTTCAGTGAACCTTTAGCTTAGCCCCATTGATGCTTTCAATATGGCACAGGTGTGCATGTGTATACTTACCATCATTCAATTCTGTGTAACAGACATCAATATAAATTCATACTCATTTTTCATCCACATGTTGTAATGCTGTGATATATATGAAAATATCACATCTTGATTCAATTGCAACCTTGTGGAATTCATTGTATGTGCACTTGTATTGCTATTCTCAGGGATTATTGAGGTGGTCAGCAGCACCACTGTGTGACTATTAGCATTGTGTCAGGAAGTGTTCTTCATGAGCCACAAACAAATTGTTTATAATGTGTCCTTATATGGCATCAGGTTGCTTAAACGCAGCATTCCCATGAAACACGTATAGGCATATGTTGTGCAACTGATGTAATTATTTGACATTGGTACAGTTGTATGACTGTCTGAACATTACCAGTATGAGGAATGTGATGCATGACCTAGGTTGCATTTTTATGTGTTTTCACAAGTCATTTATTTCAATAGATGTGCTATGTTAAGGGGAATACACAGCTAAGCACAGAGCTGTTTGTGGATGCCACCATCCATACTCAACCACAGAAAATAGAGAATCTCCTCCTGATAGTTCTGGCCACCAGTCAAAGTATACATGCAAACATTACTCAGTTCTTCTTCTCAGGAGAGTAGCTCATCTGTGCAAACTCTATGGCTAATAACATAGAATCAATGGCCCCTGACAACATCACAGGTTGCAGTTGGATCCCTAACTCAGCACAGCCTCCAGACAGCCTATGGTCTCATAGAAGGGTATACAGTCATCAGTCTGACTGGGGGGGGGGGCATCACCTGGTGCATGGAGTTATAGACCCATACTCCTGACTCTCACCATCTGTGAGGCAGACAAACAAGTCATCATGGACATTATCAAAAAGGACACTGGTAATACCTAGACTGTGAAAAAAAAACATGTTTGATTTGTTAGGTCTACATCCTGTCTGTTACATATGTTTGATGTTTTCAAGAAGGTCATCAAGAGCATGCGTAATGAAAACAGTGTCATATGGCATAACTTGACCTGACCAAGGTATTTGACACATATCCACACTCATGTATTACACAGAAACTGTCTCAGCATACACATCTATATCATCAAGTGAGTAGACAAATGGATCACATACATGACAGATAATGTGAAAGTGTGTGAAGTCACCTCTATCTAGAGTCCAGTGACCAGGTCCATAACACATAATTCTGTAGTAGGCCCTTTCATGTTTATTAGTTAAGTCTCAGAAGTCAAGACTAACTTACACATCCTTTGTCTAGCTTTGTGGAGGACT
The DNA here is from genome assembly GCF_019279795.1 of Protopterus annectens. Taxonomy (NCBI): domain Eukaryota; kingdom Metazoa; phylum Chordata; order Ceratodontiformes; family Protopteridae; genus Protopterus; species Protopterus annectens. The sequence continues at coordinate 564,571,732 of NC_056744.1, read as the reverse complement.
GCAAATTGTGAACAATCATTGAATCCAAGATTTATATTGGTATAATGCAGACAGCAGTAACACAGAGGATTGTTTTCAGAACCATGGAGACACAGTAGATGAACAAAAATCTTGAGGGGATTAATTATTTTATGAAATCAGATGCTCACAACAATTACAATATAAACAGCACACTCCTATGAGCACAATAAGTAGCTTGTCTTAAGACACTCAACACAATCACACAAACCACACCTTTACAAAGACTGCCGTAAACTCTCCAACTTTATCATCTCCCTAGTCAACTCCATACTACCTAGTATTGACTGGTACATCCTTAAGCAAATCCCTGTTGAAGATGCAGTTACTCAATTCAATAGCATTTTCCTGAATATTCTTAAAAAAAAAAAAAAAAGAAAATTAGAATAAAATCAAACTATGCTCCCTGGCTTTTCCAGGACACCAGATCCCTTATGAAAAAGGAGACAATGCTTGGAAGACCTGGATTAAAACTAAGGGACTACCCATACTACAAAATTACAGACAACTGCGTAATTTGGTTAAGAAACACATTAATAAGAACAAAAATGCCTACTACAGCTCTGAGCAACTCAATTGCAAATCCAACCCTCATAAGTTCTGGTCTGCTTTAAACAAAATTCTTTCTCCAGGCTGTCCTCCTAACCCCTCCCCTCACCCTAATACATCTCCTCAGGAAACCGCTACCCTGCTCAATAAACACTTTATTGTCACAATCCCCCCAAATCTAACACTACCACTCCCCCACCCCTCCTAGCCAAATAAACAATAACCTCTTCTCTTTTCACCCTGTTCCCACCTCCTACATAAGATCTCTTCTTCTGAAACTCAAGCCCTGCTCCCTTTCCACTGATAATCTACCTCCTACCTTCCTTAAACTTGCTGCAGAATTAATAGCCTATCCTGTATCCATTCTTATTAACAGGTCAATCCAAGAAGCCACTGTCCCCCTCAGATGGAAATCTTTCATCACTATCCCCCTGCACAAAGGAGGAAACTCAACAGACCTTACTAACTACAGACCCATCGCCATCCTATCCCCCCCCTCTCTAAGATACTCGAAAAATGTATTCACTCACAGCTTCTCAACTACCTCCTCTAGCACAACCTTCATACTTCCACTCACCATGGTTTCCGGCCAAGCCACAACACAACTACTGCCTTACTATCCTTCACCCATACTATCTCCGTGACCCATGAAAACAATCATCTCATATCCTGTCTCTTCCTTGACCTTTCCACAGCTTTTGACACATTCTCTCACCCTATACTCCTATCAAAGCTTGTTAACCTCAACCTATCCACTACCTCCCTCGCCCGGTTCTCCAGCTACCTCTCCAGAAGACACCAATATGTCAGATGGCTCTCGTCCCACTCTCCCTTCATTGCAGTCCCAACCAGAGTATCACAAGGCTCCATCTTGGGCCCTCTACTCTTTAACATCTTCACCAACGAACTCTATACATCTTGTAAACAATCCTCTCTCATCCAATATGCAGACAACTCAGCCCTCATCTCCATCTCAAACAATATCACTGACCTGCATACCCTAACCCAACACTCCTTTCTGTGAACTGAACAATGGTTATCTGACAACTTCCTCATCCTTAACCCGAAAAAGACCAAACCCTTACTCTTTCTCCCTCATTCTCTGTCTCACCATAAATCTACCTTTTCTATTGCATCCTCCAACAGTGCAGTCATTAATTCTGAAACCCACACAAAACTCCTAGATGTCATCATTGATGATAAGCTCAAATTCAACCTGCATATACTCCAATGTATAAAAAAAAACACATCAGAAACTAGGCTGCCTATACTGCAACAGAAAATTCCTATCTTCCACTGCTAGAATCTCCCTTGCACAGGCACTACTCCTCCCATCCCTCACATATACTGCCCCTGTTCTAACCAACATTCAGGCCACAATCTTGAACAAACTTCAACAAACATACGATAAAAATAGCTACATTTGTTACTAACTCTCCATACAACTCACACCACTGCATGGCCCTAAACCCTCTCCAATGGCTCCAACTCCCCCAACTTCCTCTTCTGTCACAGTTTCAAATGTTACACTTCATACTATACAAGCCTTCAGCCTGCCCATCTCTCTCATCAATAGTCACCACCTATACCCCACCTCGGACCCTCCGCACCTCCAACCAGCAACTCCTAGTTATCCACCAACCAAAGAAAAACGTAGGCAAACTTTCATATAGCTGCTCGGTTGCCCAAGCCTGGAATAATTTTCCCTTACACATTACGGTCCATTACCCACCCATCACACTTAAGAACTCAAACTTTATCTACTTAACAGCAAAACTTGCCCCTGTCTCGGCCCAACTTAACATAACTTCCCCTGTATATGTAATTATCTCTCCACAATTCACTTATTAATCCTGTCAAGGCAACTACCTGCTAAGTTTCATCTAACAATTTCTGAGAAATGTAAGAATCTTATAAGAATGCATATTTCTCTTTGTAAATTACTAAAATTTATACTTAATCTTTGTGCATGCTTTTTTCTACCTTCAGTCTTAGACTTGTTGTACTGTTAGATTTCTGTAATTCTTTGATTGTAATAGGTTTTTATATACTGTGTATTTTTTATACTCTGTAAATTGTTTGTAACTGGAGCTTTTCTCCTTGGATCTCCACTGAAAACAGACCACAAGACCAGTTGGACCAACCTGGTTAACAAATGTCAATAAATAAATAAATAAATAAATAAATAAATAAATAAATAAATAAATGTGACCTGTGCACTCAGGTAGATGATATGCAGAATGTCCACCAGCATGTGTCCAAAGTGGTGACTAATCCTTGTATGTAGCGCAACTTCTGAGTTTGTGTAGGACATCCACATCAAAGCCATTATAGTCCCATTGTTCTCAGCCCTCATAACACCAATAATTGAGTACAATGCACCCTTTTGCATGTACCTCCCAACACAACTTTCAGGGATGATTTACGCAAGTGTACCACATTTGCCACAGTAAGCTCCCACACATCTTATCAGCCATACCTTACTATTGTTTTTGATGTATTACCATTAGGAGCTGACAGCGCAGAACTCTCTTCAATGTATTACATAAGAGGAATGTGTGATACATGTTCCTTTGATGCACCCAGTAAATACACAGCTCATTGACGACATTAATGGCATGGTTTACATTCATGCAAGTGTAGATTGTGGCATATATATGCCATGCAAACCTATCAACTAGCCAGGATTGTTCATAATTTAAACTACAGGTATAACAGTGACCCTCTTAACACCTCTGAAAGATGTTAATTTTTGAGGAAGGTGTGCCTGATTCCTTTTATAGATTGTTGACAAAGCATGACAATTGTACAAGCATGTTCTTGCAGAACCATGTATAATAACGTAAAGTCATAGCTTATGTCAGTGACACTGAGTACTAGTAGTATTATTCTGATATTCTCCATGATTGTGCATACTTCTGTCTACTGTTGTCCATGAGCCTGTTGCTATGTCTCCCACTTGGCTGAGACCTGTGCTGACATTACATTCATATTTAAGCAAATCATTTTGTACATGTTCATAATAGGCATCTGCTCCCTATTGTCCTATTGTATATACCATCCTTGATAAATGTCCTCTCCGGTGATCATTTCTGGATGCTTATATCAAGCAAAAACTTGTCTCTACTGACATTTTGACCCCTCTGATTCACCCCCGGACGATTCGCCCCCGACCTATTCGACCCCAGATGGTTGGACCCCAGTAAAAAATGTAATGTAAGTGAAGCCGAAGCACACCAAAGCAAAAATAGAAATAAAAGACTGTCTAAACATTCTTAAACATTCTTAAAATTGGTTTAGAAAGTATTTCTTTTGTATTTATGTGCTTTGACTACACTTACTTTAAACGCATTAACTAGTCCGGAGTTTCTGTCTAATGATAAATAGATGGAAGTTATAGGTGTTCACAGTACTACTGGACCTGTGAGTAGATTTTAGGAAGCATCCCACCTTTCTTACCCTGTCTTTTGTATCTCAGTTTGCTTATCCGGAAGAAGCATCTTCTGATAGAAGAGTGCATTATGGGGCTGTGGATGATTTTACTACACAGGAAAAATGTGTGAAGTGCCCCCAATGCTTATGGTAGTGGGACTGTTTGTTTTGCTTCTAGATTGCAGTTCCCAGGTCCAACATTATAGTAAATACCACTGACTTCAGTTTCTTATTTCTTTTTTTTTTCTTTTCATTTTTTTTTTAATGTACCTGCTTGTATCACTTCCAGACACCTTATTTTCACCCAGTTTGTTTTCTCTGAAGTCATCAACTTCGGTGCCTTTATTAGTTTTTCAGTGGCAAGGATTTCTGCATTAATAATGGTACTTCAGCCCTGTATTTTTGTTTCTTAAATGCTTTACTTTGCATTTCTCATGGTGAATCTATGCTGTGAGATTTCAGTCTGTGTTGCTATCTTTTCAGTTGTGTGCATTCCATTCCATTTAGGTCACTGCAGCCGACTTTTCATTACAGAACTTATGGAATGTTTTAAATCATTACATACCTGAGGACTGTGGTAGTAAACTTCCACAAGTCTGGGAGAGGGTTCCACTTCATTTAATGTTCAGTGTCGTGCTTGATATACAGTGTTTAACTAACATTACCATATAGTGAATATCTCCAAGATTTTATATTTGCTAGTGTTTGTCTTTGTTACTCTATCAGCGGTTGGCATAATGGGTAAGATGTTTACCTGCAAACAGAAGGTTATAAAGTATGTTATAAAGTAACAGTATTCATAATATGTTAAAACATAACACTAGTTATTATGTGTTAAAGATTTAAATGTTATATTTATACTAACCAATGTAATAAATGAAATAAAAATATTATTAAAAAATATATTTACAATGAAAAATTAACAGCGTTATTATTGAATAATTGATTAACTTAATAGCTTAATGATAAAGTACTTAAAAGAATATATTTGGGGTCAAATATATATACACATGAAATTGTATAGAAATGCATTGTGGTCGAACCGTCTGGGGGCGAACAGTCTGGGGTCGAATAGTCCTGCTTCCGTTACCTTTTATGACAGTCACATAATATACAATAACTGCATGTGGATATGACTATACTCACACAGGAGGTGTAAACAGCAGTACAGACTGTATTGTGTAGATATGTGATTACTGTACATGCTACAACTGTCTTGTATTTGTCGTGTATGTACATTGATATGCCTTCATCTGGTGTCCATTACCATGTTTCAGTTGTTCTCTTCCCCTTCGTTTATTCCTGTAATATGTGTGTGTGGCCCTTTTCAATGCACATACTTCCCAAAATAATTATATATAATTCAATCTATGTACCCTTGCTGATCACTACCAAAATATTTATTCTTTATGGCTAATTGAACATTTTTATAATATGTTATAACTTTATGAATTGCCTTATATTAAGCCCTGGTAATCACTGTGGCTATCCACACAATCATGCAGAACAAGTTTGCCCACAGGTAAACATGTCTACATATCTGCAGGTGTTTGTGCTGCTTTATACTGTTTTCTGGATGGCAACACTGTTGCTAGCCACAAAGCCAAGCTTGTATTCATGTAAGTGAGATGCATGGCATGCATATGCATTAGCACTGCAGATCATCGCGCAAACATGTAAATGCCATGTAGGCTTCACACTAAGCCTACATGGAGTTTATTGAATCCCCAGGATAGTGTGCTTTGCCCCACAACAGCAGAGACAGGTATCACCATCCATTCATGCAGAAAATCCCTCATATAGCTAAGACAGCTATTGCCTTCCAATTTTTCTGTGATATCTACACACTGAAGGTTTTTCCCTCATAACCTGTTGCTGAGTTCAACAATCCCTTCCTGAAGTTCCTCTTGTTGAGCTTTTATTGCTTCCAGGTTATAATTCATCTCTGCAGCATGTTTGTTTAATGATTTAGCTGCATCTGAATGCTCTATAAATATATTTTAAATTTTGTCAAGCTTTTTGTTACTAGCAGTCATGTAATTGTCTAGACTGCAACAGTTTCTTTAGAACTCATAGTTTTGACCATTTTATTTTCAATAGGGGAGTATCCATAGTTGGATCAAGGGTATTAGTTCTCACTGAAGTTTCAGAAACCTTGGACCTTTTAGAAAACTTTTGTCCTTCTATTATCCAGGTTTAGAGATTTCATCTTTATGATGGGTATACATTCAGATCATTAACCTAGTTGGTTAGTCTCCAGCTATTTTAATGCATTGAAAACTAGTAATCTTAACCTAATGTCTAGAGATAGGAAGCTAAAAATAACCAGCATTAGTTCAAAGGTGCATTACTGGAAGTCCCCCTAGAAATTTTGATTTTGTCTGATTCACAGTTAATTTTTTTTAAGTATCCCCTATCAAATTCCTCATCTATATGTTAGCCCAGCAACACCCAGTCTCTGTGACTCTCATGACTTACTACTTGCAAAAAGGGCATTAACCTGACTCCATACTATGCCCCCCCCATATTTTCCCCTGAAAAGAAGCCAACAGACTAAACCTCACTAGTCATCTCCTGCTAGCTCCAAAATGTTTCTGGACCACTGATTAACCATAAATCACCCAAGTTATCATTAGGGATTTATTTCTCTACTCCAACAGAACTGGTTATTATTTACCTTTCTGTTGTGATATTATGAGTAAACAGTCATCAAATATATAATTTGACAGGAGGAATAACACATCTGAGACAGATAAACTGAAGGAATAGGACAGGCAGATCAGTTATAGTGTGCAGGTGGTAACGCATGTTAGCACATGGACATGGTAACACCTGGTAGCACATGCACACATATTGAATGAATATTACTGCATGTAGTGCATACAGTGCATGGGGACTGGGGTGAGAGTAAGAGAAGACTAACGTCAGGCAACCTTTCCTTTTCCAACAGTGTGGGCACCATATTAGGATGCCCTTATATCCTCTCTTCCTTGCTGTGGATACTAGAAGAAGGCAGATGGACAAGAGTTGGGAACATTAAAAACAGTTATGAAAAATATCATAACGAAGACTGAATTGAATGCTGTCAATATAATTAGGACTGTGGATGATAGAATGACAAGGTGAACTAAAAAAAAGTCTTATACATTGTGCATCCTGTGGAATACTCTACAAATACCACCTTTGCCAGGTGATTGTTTTCAGTCTGATTACATCTGAATAGCAGAATCCTCTGTAACTTGCATATGAATTACATGAATTTATTGTTTTACTTAAAATACCTACGATATGTACAGCGCAATAACACTTATGTTTTTATTTTTCAGTTTAAATACCTTTTTTGAATTATCCTTAACAGCAGTCTCTCTAAACTCATTCATATTATCCAGGTACTCTCTTATTGTCTCTTTAGCACTCTGCAATTGCTCTTCCTTATTTTGTAGTACTCTAACCTTTGCCAGTTCCTCTAAATAATTTTTATTACTCCATAACCAGATATCTTCTTTTATTTCTACCCTATTTTGGACTCCACTTTCATTTTATCCCACTCACTAGCTATAACTTCTGGAGCATATCTTTCATGTTTGAGACTTATAAATGCTTCCAGTTTTGCAGTCCTTGTGTAGCTTTTCTATCTTCTAGTCACTGCATCATGCAGAGAGCATAGACTCCTACTACATGCACAGCTGAAGTGCTCATAGGTGGGACAGTATTAAAGCGGTGACCTGTGTTCCTTTAATAGATTCTGAAAATTCTGCCATCTGCAGTTTGATTGACTGATTGATTGATTGAATGATTGATTGATTGATTGATTGATTGATTGATTGATTGATTGATTGATTAGTATTTGTTTACCAGGAACATCCAACTGTGCCCTAGAGCATTTTAAGTGGAGGTCTAGGGAGAAAATCTCTACAATAATATTATAATAAGACACAGAAATTTTAAAGCATGCACTGTAACATATATACACTGAATGCATGAAGTCCAAGAAAAAAAGGAGAGAAAAAGTTACTGTAATAAAACAGTGGAAAGGTTTAAGACATACTGTGAAGTATATACTATAATGCAAAGGGTACAGAAACAAGATATTTTGTACTGTAATAAACACAGAAAGTAATAGACATCAAATGAAAGTTTTTTCAAAAGATATAATTAAAAGAGTAAAATAGTTTGATGACTGGCAGTGAAGGTGAGAGAATGTTAAGAATGGTGAAGGTGTGAGTAAGAGAAAAATGAAGATGAAGATGGAAATTTTGAAGGAGGAGGAGGTGAGGATTGTAGGTTACTGAGGGAGTCAGGCCAAAAATGTAAGCATTGGGATGATCGTACAGCCTGTGGTCCCATTTGTGGTTCTAGAGCATAGAATAAGTAGTTTCCTGTTGTTGCTGTTGAACTATGTGCACAGCGTCCTACACCTCATGCCTTGCATTGCTGCTGCCATGCCAACTTAGACTATGTAACTGGACATTGACTCTGCTAACTGGCAGTGTACTGTGGTAACTGGTTGTGGACTGTGGTAACTGTTACTATTATTGCATCACTGCTCAGACTGATTGGGTGTCAGAAAAAGTCTGTGGTGCTACATACATGGGCTCACTCTGATGCTAGGCATGGATTTCATCTCTAAATTGCACTCCAAACAATATGCAGACTATTTAGATTCTTTGCTTTGAGTGTTTTGGTACACACCTGGCATGATGCACCTTTCAGACTCCCAATGTAATTAATTTTCCTAACTTTAAAATAGCTGAATTGCATTTTCTGTTACACTGAGTACTGGAGCTGCTCAGAGTTTGGTTTTCTTAGCCAGAGATCTGAAGTGCATCTAGAAGAGAATCCAAGGCATCCACTGAAATCTTCAACAAATAAGTAGACCTTAAGCCTGCTTTTTGCACTCGCATACTGTATTTCACTGAATAGTTGCTTCATTTTATACTGTTTTTGCTGTTGTGACTGATTTATTCTGTACTTGTATATATTTTTTTCATCTGCCTAAAATAGCATAGGCTAGATTCAGACTTGCTGAATCTAGACTGTTTGGTATTGCCTGAGCATTAAAGCCAGCCATCTTACATTAAGAGGGCCTCTTTGCACCCTTGTGGCAAAAATGTGTAGCTCAGGACCCATCTGAGTTGGACATTGCTGGAATAAAGACTCTATGAGGATCTTTTTTATTGGTAAATTGTGTTAGAACTGTTTAAATTCATTTGTATTTAAGCACTGTGTTTGTGAGTAGCTGTGCACTGCACAATGGGGGTTAGAGATGCCTTGTATTGATGCAAATGCCTAGAATCACATTTTTCCCTGAACACACTCAGTGAAACCCTTTCAAGCTTCCCTGCTGCTCTCCAGACAACTCGGTTGTGCACTGCTGCACTGCAGGCAGCTCAGCTAAGCATTGTCAAGTGTCACCACACTTTCTCTGCTAATCCTATATAGTGTTAAGTCCCCTTACTAATCCCAAAACAGTAGCTGATCTTTTGTCTTTTGGCAAACCAGGAATTATCTTCGGCTATAGACAGTCAGTTTCCTAACATTTTTCCAGCCAGCCTGATTGACATAGGCATCCTGAGGCAATGTAGCAATACTGACAGCCACCTGTTCCTGAAGAAAACAAATAGAGTATGTGAGAGGTGTCAGTATACCATGAAACTTCAATTAGTCTTCTCACGTAACAAAAAGGACATCAAAAAGGTTGTCAGCTCACACACCTCTCCTCTTACACAAGATAAAGTCAAGACACACAAACCCACATAAGTGGAGGTACTCACCAAGAGCTTACCAAATGGCCAGAGACCTCCCAAATGCACACAACCCTCACATACTGCTACACGAACAGAACAGAACAGAACAGAATCCACCAGTACACATAACAACATGTATAACAGTGTCTCAGCAATCAAGCCCCTTAGGCAAAACACTTCAATACCAAATTTCCTAGTCATAGGCGACTCAATAGTGAGACACACAGATGTCCCTCTCACCAGGCTGGACAAGGAGAAGGTCATGGTCAACTGCCTGTTAGGTACTAGGATCCACCAAGTCACTTGCACACTCATGTCACTCAGCAGTAATTACCATTATGACTCTGTCATAGTACATGTTGGAGTGAATGACTTGAGACATACCTATCTGGACTATATGACGAGAGACATGATAGAGCTCTCAGATTATGTGTGCCAGTCAGGTATGTCCCTAGCCATAAGCAGCATTTGACATTCACCTAGGATGATGCCACAGCACAGACAAAAAAAAAAGATTGAGTTTTACAATTGGCTTAGCTTCTGGTGTCACTCCAAGGGGATCCAGTATCTGTCAGCCTGGGAAGACATGATCGACAGACTTCAATGCTTCGTCAGAGATGGCATTCACCTGTATCCTTAATGCTTTACGATATTGGCAAAGATGCTTGCCTCTCCCTTAGAGCCTTTTTTAGGCTCTGTCAAAACAACAAAACTCGACACAGAAAAATACTCTAGAGACAAACTCTAGGCCATGCTGCTTAATGCTAGGAGCATAAACAGTAAGCTGCACTCTCTCGAAGCACTCCTCACCTTGGAAGTTGCTTACATTTATGCAGTCACAGAGACTTGGTTCAAGGCCATAGAGAATACCCCAGCCATGCAGGGCTATAATGCCTTCCACATTTTCAGACCCCAAAGTGAGCATGAATGAAACAAAGGTGGAGGTGTATCCATTTTCATTAAATTCAAATACACATTGTGATTGATGCAACAGTATGACTCTCGAGCTACTCCAGGTCCAAATAACTATAGGCAAAACACCCCACTGCATCATAGCTAGCTACAGGTCCCCCCACCATGAACCAGGAGAAACACACCGCCTATATGGAACTTGCTTGAATTGCTCAGAATACAGCCAAACACCTTGGTCATGGGATACTTTAACTACCCATCCATCATTTGGGAGACTTACATGAGCATAGACACAACCACACTGAGGTTCCTGGACTTTGTTAACTCAAATGCACTGGAACAATAAGTCTGCACCCCAACAAGGGGCTCAAAAGTCCTAGACCTAGTACTTACCAACATGGGGGGGCTACTGCATTACCCCCACTGTGCTGCCCTCCCTAGTTAAGTCAGACCAAAAATCTGTCTCATTTGAAATAAAGATCAGACCTGACACCTCGAAAGGAGCAAAAAAAAAAAAAAAACATTTCTCCAAAGCAAACTATCGCCTCCTAAGTGATGGTATAAATGGTTTCAAAGCCCCTGTTAACGCAGACAACAATGACTCCTATGCAGAGAAGTACACAAATGCCCTGTATATCCACTTAAGCAAATGTATTGACTCAGCAGTACCTGACCGGACCAATATCGGGTCCTCTCACAAAAACAAGCCACCCTGGGGAACTGCAAGTTTAAATAAGTAATATAACAAAAGAAAGAAACTAATATCTAAGAACAAGAAGGAATGTACTCAGCAAAGGAAGACTACCCTACACAGCCTAAACAAGCAAATCAGAAACCTTGTAAAGTCCTCTAAAGCAAGTTAAAAGAGTAGACTAGCATCCCTAGCTAAAGACAATCATAAGGCATTCTTTAGCTACGTCTGAAACCTAAGAGTGAATGTCCAGCTGTGGACAGCACCACTCACATGGAACCTGAAGAAATTGTCAACCTGGTTGCTCACAGATTTGGTGACAATTTTATCCCCCTGTCCCCACCAGCCATATCCCATAGCATTCCTGACACCTGTCCTCTATCGTTTATCTCCAAAGAGCAGGTCATTCAAGTGCTCCCCAAGGCCAAAAATATAGCCTCTATGGGACCAGATAACATCTCAGACTGCATACTAAACAATCTAAAACAAGACCTAGTGAAACCTCTTAACAGTCTCTTTAACCACAACCTGAGCACTGGTTTAGTGCCAGAGGAGTAGAGAACAGCAACAGTAAACCCTTTGCACAAAGGGGGGCCATCAACCAACCCTGCAAACTATAGACCCATTAGTCTGACCAGCCTTATCTGCATGGCCATGAAAATAACCATCATGGACTTTATCAACCAGGACATAGGCAACCTTCAAACTCTTGACCTAACCCAGTTTGGTTTCATTAAGGGTAGATCTTGCTTATTAAACCTGGTGAACATCTTTGAGAAAGTCACAAAAGCCCTGGATGAGGGTAAATCAGTACACACCAACTATCTTGATTTGGACAAGGTGTTTGACATAATTCCTCAGTCAGGGATAATTGACAAACTCTCCCAGCTGGTTATCAACCAATTCATCACTATATGTGTAGCAACTGGCTCACAGATAGAATGCACACTGGTAAAGTTGGGGGATCCACCTCCACCAGTAGACCAGTTACCAGTGGTGTACCACAAGGATCTGTACTGAGGTGTCTACTGCTTGGAATTTATTTTTTGAATTCCAGTCAAACGCTGATGGCCTGTGACTTACTAAGTTTGCAGACAATTGTAAACTGGGCGTAATCACAGAGTCCCCCAATGACATAAACAAATTATAGAAGTGACTGCCACAGAAAAAAAGATTGGTGTCAGGGTCATGAACTGAAACTAAATGCAAAAAAAGTCTCATTATGCCCTTCAACAGAGAAGTAACCCCTGCTAGTTACAATATAGACAGCACCCCTCTAAGCTCAAACACAGTGGTGCATGACTTAGGAAAGCAGGTTGATAGCAATCTAAACTTTGATCACCATGCGTCCACAGTAGTAGTAAGGAAAGCCTTCTACACTGCCCAACTCATAAATAAGTGCATCGCATCCAAGACCAGGAAGGTCATTACTCCATTGTACGTGGCCCTTATCAAACCACTGATTGAGCATAGTTCTCCTTTCTGTATGTACCTCACCAGACACCTACAGCAGCAGCTGGACAGACCACAGAGGTTTCTAACCAAGAGAAGTTAGGGTTTCCAAGACATGACCTACATGGAAAGACTGAACGCCCTACCACTGTACACTTTTTATTGTAAAGGCTGCTGAGAGGCAGCCTGTGCCTGGCCTACAGAGCAGTCTCTAACCATGCCCTAATGGAAATGCTGCTCATCTACAAATCAAATGGGACAAGAGTCACTTACTCCAGAGGTCTCAACCTGGCCTGCGACAGTAATAGAACTTGCACAAGAGACTGATATGTCTCCCATTGCTTCTCCTCTGGAATAAGCTCCCACTTCATGTAAAGCAGAGTTCCTCAATGACCCTGTTTAAGTGCAAACTTGACATTTGGATAGAAACTACAAATTCACCCCTGGGATGGCATCTTTGGCCCTCATGGACAGGGGAACTCGATGCTGATTATAGTATCGCTCTGCAAACAATGACCATCTAACTATGGTCAGCTAAGGTACTTGGGGTTTTTACATGGCTAGGCTTGTAAAAGCCCTAGGGCCATTAGCCTAGTAACCTCCTATGAACCTATGACTCTTCCATCTAATTTTGTTCAGTATATCTACATTGCTCAAATGTCTGGCTTACAAGATACAGAAGAACAGAACTCTTTTAACTGCTTACCATAATCACTACTGTTGAAGTTCTAAGTGTGTACTGGTACTATTTCCTTTGTTTTCAGAGGTTTCCCCATTCTTTATGTTTATTCTACCATATAGCTGGTGTATATTAGTTTGGTGCCCCCTCAAAATGGGGGGAGGGGTGCAGGAGCTCTTGGTCCCCAGCAAAAAAAAAAAAAAAAAAAAAATGCTTACGGTTTCAGATTTTGCCCTTTTGGTGTTTCGAACATTTATGTTTGCCAGTGTGTTTCCTAAGTGAACTTGTCAATCAGGGTTTCATAGCATGTCCAGCTTTTCTCATTGTACACCTCTATGCTCAGACCATACAGTTCTCTTCTGTATTGCTTATTTATAAGATGACTTGAAACAGTATGTAAAATGTGACGTTGATGACTACAAAATCTGTATAATTTGAAAAATGCGGAGCTGCAGTTTGTAATGCTGGCCTTTTAAACCACTCTACTAAGGATGATGCCTTTACTATGTATTTCACATGCTTTGCAGAATCAGAAGTCATTCCCAATTTAATGTTACTCAGATCAAAAACTGTACTGTCTTTAATTAGTAATACTAATATAGTGAGTGCATCTTATTGCACACCATAATATTCATTTACAAATTTGCTGTTCTGCTATTTTTTCCAGTTTCAACTAAATTTGAATAAATTGATCAGTTGATACTGTAAGATCAGTATCAGTGTAGCCCATCAGTCCTATAAGATTATAATTAAGACACTGAAGGCCAGTTAGAAGGCATCATTAAATTAACAGGGGCCGATCTGTCACAAGCCTTGTTGAACAATTAGTTACGTAAAACATACGCTCAGCATTTTCATGCTTATAGACCTTAGAATATTAATAATATAAAGAAAAAAATAGATTGTGATATTATCACCAATTTAAAGGGGAAACACAGAAGAAATTAATGCCTATGAAATGTCTAAATGTCATGTTTTGTTGGCGCAGATTCAAAACTGCTTTTCAGAACTAATACAATATTTTAGCAGCTTCCAAACATCATCTGGTAAGATTTTACGCTATGAGCCGTTAACATCCTTAAATCTTTGATTTGATTCTTATAGTCTTTACTCACACACTATAACTTTAAAGTAAATCAAATCAAATTCCTTAACTAACCAAACCTCCTGCAACACTCTGATAGAGACATTTGTACCTAGTGAGTTTACACAAATGCCATCTTTAGAACTCAAAACCATTGGAAGGGTGTGTGAAATTCAGAGACTCGGTGAGAGCGAGCTGGGAAGGCCAAGCAACCTAGCATCCCGCATGGTATGCTAATGGTGTCAAAATTACATGGTAATTAACAATATTATTAAAATGAGGGACTACATGCAGTGAACAATATGGAGGAACAATTCAGAAAAGTATATATTCAGAGATAATATTCACAAGCCCCTTAGTAATTGCCTGCAACAAAATCTTGGAGTTAGAGGAGGTGAACTGCAGCATTAAAAAACTTGTATATGCAGCAGGATGTGCTTAATGACTGTAGTCACAGCATGACACATTGTTACCCATGGAAGTATTGTGCCATCCATCTGCACCTGGCATTTCATGCCCTTCACAACATTGAAATTGTGGACTGCTATCCTGTAGACAGAGTTACAATGTGGGGACTGGGTTAAATCTGTCAGCCTCATTTGCAGGACGTATGGAGTACCTATCCCTGTGGATAGCTTTAGGAACCTCTAAGTGACTACTGGGTGACATGGTAGGGGTATTCTAGGCATCTGCCTCAAGGATACTTCACCATTTCCTCAATGCATTGCTATAGCATTTGGGGAAGCATGCATGGTTTCTTTGTACCACCATGGAGAGAACCAACACCATAATGTTTTATAACATAGCCTCTTTCCCCAAGGTCCTGGGGGCCATAGGTTGCATCCACATTGAAATAAAGGCCTAATGTTGTATGGTCAATATAAGGTATGTTAACTGTAAACATTACCACTCAAGCAACTTATGTTTGGTCTGTAATGCAGAGGGAATATTCTCCAATGTTTTTGCAGGTCACCTAGGCAGTGCCCATGATTTCCAAATATGACACATATACCACCTATATCAGTATTTTTTGTTGGGTGATTTTTTCCTAGGAGCATCTTATTGACAATGCTGGATATGTCATGAAGCCATGGCTGATGACACTCTTCAGAAGTCCAAGAATGTGGCAGAGAATGGCTACAATAATCTCCTGTCACAAACCCATGCCACCCTTGTCAATCATATGTTTGGCCTGCTGAAGGCCAGCTTTTGCTGCCTGGATATAGCTGGTGGCACCCTGCAGTATGACCATGGCACATGTACTAAGATCATTTTTGTTTGCGCTGTGTTAATTAATATAATATTGTGGAAACAATGGCAGGATGGAGTACATATGTAGGAGGAGCAAATTTCACCACAACAGGCCTTGCAGGATGAACCAATGAGGAGTCTGGAGTAGAGCTGGTAGGAGGGGAGGACAATGCCAGAAGAAGGCAAGAAAGTGTGTGCCTTGGCACTGACTAAGCAGCAGTGTCTGTTTCATAGCTGTGGGCCAAATCAAAGCATTATACAGAATATTAAAAGTGATGCATGCAAATCTACAACCAAGCTGTCCTTATCCCTGCACAGATTGGACACACTATACATGAAGCATAAGCTACCCAAGTAACAAAGTACATAGTGCAGGGCCCAGATATCATAATTTGCACAGGCAGGGAAGGAGGTCATATTGTGCAGTGTCACCACAGGAAATTGTGCACATGATTATATAACAGATATCAATATGGTGCTGTGTGTGTCAGATATGGAGATTGGGGATGTGACCTATGGTACATTGAGCAGTGAGAAGGCACTGTTACCTTATCTGTGCATGTGGATATGGATATTGAAGATATATGTATGTAAGTCTCCTGGGACATAACCTAAACAGATGCTGCAGCACTGTGCATTCTTCATATGGACAGGTCCACAGCACCCACAGGACATGTATTTGCATTATTTCTATGCATGCTTCCATCCATGGCAGCACCCTCTCTTGGGAGGTCACAGGCACCATCCAGCCCTTGCCTAGAAGAAGGCATGGTCCATGAATTCAAGTCATGGCCTGTTTAAGAAATTTCTGCAATATGGCCCTCCCTCCAGCCGCTGATCTACTACATCTGACATCACTACTATCCTAGCTGTATGCTGATGTAGTGAGATAGCACTGTACTGTTTAGGGACTTTTCTCTCTTCTCTTTGGTTCTTCTCTCAACACTGGCAGAGGAATTGGATATGGGTGGGTGTGTGTCAATGTGTGTGTCCTGTGTGCATCCCAGGTTCAGCAAACTGCAAACTACCAAACTGGAACAAGCTAAAAAATACACACGACAAGACATGCAGTCTCTCTCTTAGGTCATCTTTCACAAAATACCACCAAATATAAAAGAAAGAATTGTTTTGTTTTGTTTTTATGTCTCCTGGTCCTGCATATTTGCAGTGTCACAAAGATTTGATGGGTTGTGGACATAGATACAGCTAGCTCAAGAGGGCCAGTACCCATGGCATCTGTGATGCCCCACCTCTGGTCCACTAATCAAGGAGTCTCAATCCTCACCACTAGCACCAGTGGGGGATGTACATTGGGAGGATGGCAAGTACACATGCAGGATTTCCATATGCAGCTCTCTGCATCAAGTGCAATTTCCCTTAAGATCACACAGAGACCACAGTCAGTTTGAGGCTGGTTTCTCCCTCTTCCTCCAGATCCCCAGCAAGACTCCCCACTGACACAGCTATAGAGTTGAGATCTCAGCTGAGTGACCAAGCCAAGACCTCCAGCACCATCTCTGTCCAAGCAGTGCTTCATGTCCCTGCCCAAGTAGCTGACACACACATTCTTTGAGGTTTGAGTTACACACACACACACACACACACACACACACACACACACACACACACACACACACACACACACACACACACACACACACACACACACACTTGGGAAAGGCTGGCACATTGTCTTTAGTGTAGAGTTTAACCTCTCAGCTAGACCATTAGTGTGATGATGGTAGGGGGTGGTCTTTAGGTGGTTCACCCCACAGTGCTTCAACAGACAAATTAGCAGGTCTGACATGGAATTGGCACCTCTGTCAGTCAGTATTTCTTCTGGGAAACCTACCCTGCTGAAAATCTCTAACAAAGCATTTGCCACCTTTGCTGCCTCAATGGAGGATAGGGCCACTGTTTCAGGGTATCTGGTAGCATAATCTACTGCTACTAGGATATGCTTCTTCCCTGTGGAACTTGGGGTAATCAGAGGCCCCACAATATCCATAGTTACCATTTGAAATGGCTCCTCAATCACAAGTAAAGGCATCAATGGAGCCTTGAGCTTGTCTCCTGCCTTGTCTACCTTTTGGCATTGCTCACAGGTCCTGTAGTGCCCTGTTACATCTCTGGAAATTCCAGGTCGATAATAGTTCTGCATAATACATCTCTTTGTATGCTTTATGCCCATATGACCTGCAAAGATGTCATGGGTTATGGCTAGAAATGCCAGATGGTAGGCTCTGGGCACTTCCAACTGCTGTATTCTCTCACCCTCTAGCCCTCCCTCAGGGTCCACTCTCTATACAGTAACCCTTTGTCCCAGTATACAGATTTCCATTTTCCTTGACAATCAGATGCCTAACTGGCTAACTCCCTCAGGCCTTGTAATGCAGGGTCTAAGAGCTGAGCTTGTCTGAACTTTCTCTTTGTAACCCTTCCCAGCTCCCCTTCCACAGGAAGTATGGTATTCTCTGACAGCAGTGCCTCACTGTCAGTCTGGGTACTACTAATCACCTCTGCCCTTGCAGTCACTCTGTCTGAGGAATCATCAGTACAAGCAGCTGTGGCTAACCTTCAATCTCATTGCTACAGGGTATCTCCCTCCCTGAAGTAGCCACTTCACCAGGTACTGCATTATCAGAATTATTCCCTATCAGGACATCTGCAGGGATAGCCTCAAAA
Organism: Protopterus annectens; assembly: GCF_019279795.1. Taxonomy (NCBI): domain Eukaryota; kingdom Metazoa; phylum Chordata; order Ceratodontiformes; family Protopteridae; genus Protopterus; species Protopterus annectens. The sequence continues at coordinate 564,553,232 of NC_056744.1, read as the reverse complement.
CACCTACTTGCTTGATTCTTTCTTCTCCCTCAAGGTGAACGTTAGCCAAAGGTATTTGGAATGGGATCCCTCCTAAAGTTCTGACCAGAGTAGACTGCCCAAGCAAGTAGTGCTCCTCTTTAGCCATTGCAAGCTTCACAATGGTTAGGTCAGAGACTGTGTCTCTCTTAGCAGTGGCCTGTTTCCCATCTGCTAAGATAAGATATAACGTCTTGTGGCAGTTTGGTACCCTTGTTGTCTCAAGACAACTTACTGCTGGCATTCTGTCCTTCCCACTTACAGGCTCTCCCACCTTTTGTTCTCCACCTTGCCTCCATGGACATCTATATGCTACATGGCCCCACTTGTTACATTTAAAACATTTAACCCTTAGTCTTGGTCGTGTACCTGAACTAGTGGCTTCCCCTGCTACTGTCAGATTCTGTTGGGGCAGTTTAGGCTGCACATCATGGGTTTCGTTAGACCCATGAGCAGCACTGGGTATCCCTTTCCTGTGCAGTGATGCCCTGCTTGCTAGGTATAGGTCTCTCTTTTCCCCCAACTAATCTGTGGTATTGCATTGCCTATCTGTTAACCAGATTCCCATGTCCTCAGGAAAGTGCTAAGGTCTTGTTCCCTCACCATAAGGTCTGCCAGCCCTTCCAAGGTGGTGACCTGACCCCCACTCATCCACCTATGAAAATAAATGCTTAGTTCTGTAACAAAAGGAGATATTGCCAGCCCAGCTATCTGGAATTTTGCAAATAATTATATGTAATTTGAATATTAATATGATTTATATATAAATGTGACAGAAGGAGATACTGCCAGCTCAGCTATCTGGAATTTTGTAAGTGGGTGTGTGTCATTTGTGAATAGCAACATGATTCATATGCCTGTGTTACAAATGTATTAGAACTGTATGTCATATTGCATACAAGTGTGCTGATGAGATATTTTTATACACTATTGTAATTGTTTAGATATATGCATTTTAACAGGGGAGACTGAAACTTCAGAAGAATGGTTGAGGTTGAGTTACTTTATGGCTGGGCCATAATCAAAAGATGCTATCTCTCAGTTTCAGTGCAGCAAAAGACACAATGTCTAGAACTAGAAGTTTCTGTATTGTCTTTAAATGGGGAAGAATGTAAATTATTTTATGACTTCCACCATTTGCCAAAAGATCTAAGAAGCACCCTTATTTATGTGTTTTCATTGGGAGATGCAAAATGCTGGTAGTTTCTAGCAATGGGGATTTAGCTTGGGAACTAAAGTCAAGTGACAAAAAGTGTTGTCATCCTGCAAGCTAACTCAGCAGTAAGATTTGATATTATTTTAAGAAGTCACTGAGAGAGAGAGAGAGAGAGAGAGAGAGAGAGAGAGAGAGAGAGACAGTGCATTCTATATTTGTCTTTGACTTGACAAGAACATCCACTCACCACACTTGCCTTGCTCTGTAAGTAAGTTAACTAGGATACAGTTATTTCTTTTAGATATAGTCAGGAATATAGCTGAGCTTAATTTAGATGTTTTTCTTCATTTATTTAAGACTGTCCTGCAATGTTGTTTTAAATATTTCCTGTGATTTTGAACTCTGGAGTTACTGTGATTGTTTACTGAGTATTTTCTTGTTCTTTTATTATTTATATTAAATATATTAAAACCTATCATTGTGGCTGATATTTGTGAGACATATTTTAAGCTCTGAGAGTACTTGCATATCTATGTGGTGGGACTGTCAAGACCACTCCTAATAGCCTTGCTCTTGGTCAAACTACCATTTGGATTAATAGTAACATTACACAGTAAGTTTGGACACCCTTTGCTAAGGGCCTTAAAGTAACATAAATAGTGGCTGATGACAGTAAAAACTACCTTATAGTCTGGGCAGAAGGGGGCATAGCTAGTAAACCTGTTCCAGCCTTTCCCAGGTGTGTGTGTTTGTATATAAATTAGATCTGAAAGAGTGTGTGTGTGTGTGTGTGTGTGTGTGTGTGTGTGTGTGTGTGTGTGTGTGTGTGTGTGTGTGTGTGTGTGTGTGTGTGTGAGCTACTTGGGCAGGGACATGAAGCACTGGTTTGACAGACAGGGTGCTGGAGGTCTTGGCTTAGCTACTCAGCTGAGATCTCAACTCTATAGTTGTGCCAGTGGGGAGTCTTATTGGGGATCTGGAGAAAGAGGGAGAAACCAGCACCAGACTGACTGTGGTCTTTGTCTGTTCTTAAGGGAAATTGCACTTTACTGTGTGTGTACTTGTCATCCTCCCAGTGTATACGTTCCCCACTCTTGCCAGTGGTGAGGATTGAGGCTCTTTGATTACCGTGTCACTGTTGGGAGGTCACAAATTAAGCAATATATTCAAACACACTTTTATCTGCCTTGTGTCTATGTTCACAAATTTTTTTTCTATAAGCTTCATGTGTTGACATAAAACACTCTAAGAAACAATTTTAACAGTGTTATAATTTAATCAATCAGTATCAAACAATTTAGAAATAGCAGTTGCAGCTTTATTATGGAGTAAGGGGGTCAGGAACTGTATCCAGAGCCCTTGGTCAGCATTATAGTGTTTACATCACCTTTCAAACCTATGAATAAAACTATCAAAATGATCACCCTCTGTAAATTGTGGAAGAAATGTACTTACCTTTGTTGCTTCTGGGGTTCGGTTACTCCCTTCCCCATTACCTCCATGACCCTGTTGAAAAGTCAGCATCTTATTTTCATGTTGTTTCTGCCTCTCATTCTTTTCAGCTTCCAGACATCTCAGTCTCTCTGCTGATTCTAATGCCATCTGTTTCAACTTTTCTTCAGCCTCCAAATGTCACATTCTCTCTGTTGATTCTAGTTCTAACCATTTGGCCTCCAGTTCAAGTGTTTTTAACTCCAGGTGGATTTTTAAGTCCTCTGTGGGAAGGTTGAACTGTCCATTTTCTGAGAGTTGTACTTCCATGAGGCCAGTTTGGTTGTACTCCTGGTTGCTGGTCTGTGATGCAGCTGTGACCAAGGCTGAAATCATTTCTGCTTTAGTCAGGATGGCATATATCAGTCCTTTGGCTTGGCACATCTTAGCCAACTGGCTTCTGGTCAGCTTGCCATACTCCTCTGCTGACATCCTTGCCTGCTCTCCCTGTCTAACTAAGCTAACAATAAATAAATAAAACTATTGTGATGTGAAACTCTGAATGTTCACTGTCTGGCTAATTGAGAGTACAAACACCTTCCTTAGTGACCACTGTTTACAGGCTACAGGAATTCAATAAATACACCACTGAATCCCAATATGTGGATATCCCACCACTGCCAACCAATATATGTGATGCCCCACCTCTGGCCGAGTAATCAAGGAGCCTCAATCCTCATCACTAGCACCAGTGAGGGATATACACGGGAAGGATGACAAGTACACACACAGTATTTCTAGATGCAGCTCTCTGCATCAAGTGCAATTTCTCTTAAGAGCACACAGAGACCACAGTCAGTCCAGGGCTGGTTTCTCCCTCTTTCTCCAGATCCCCAATAAGAATTTTCACTGGCACAGCTATAGAGTTGAGAACTCAGCTGAGTGGCCAAGACAAGATCTTCAGCATCATCTCTGTCCAACCAGTGCTTTGTGTCCCTGCCCAGGTAGCTGACACACACACATGAGGTTTGAGTTACACACACACACACACACACACACACACACACACACACACACACACACACACACACACACACACACACACACACACACACACACACACACACACACACACACACACACAACTGGGAAAGGCTGGCACAGGTATACTAGCCATGCCCCCTTCTGCCCAGACTATAAGGTACTTTCCACTGCCATCAACTACTTCTTATCATCTACTTAACAAAGGGTGTCCAGTCTTACTGTGTAATGTTATTATCAATACAAATGGTAGATTGACCAAGAGTAAGGCTATTGGGAGTGGCCTACACAGTGTCACCAAATAAATATGTAAGTACTCTCAGAACTTAATATGTCTCACAAAGATCAGACACAATTTAATGTTTAAATATATTTAATAATAACTAATAAAAGGAGATGACAATGCTAAATATATATGTACAGTGATATCAGAGTTCAAAATCACAGAAAATATTTAAAACAACATTGTAGGACATTCTCAAATAAATAAAGAAAAATATCTAAGCTAAGCTTTGCCATATTCTTGACTGTATCTAAAAGAATTATACTGTACCCTAGTACACTTACTACAGAGCAAGCAAGGCAGATGTGGTGAGTTGATCTTGATGTTGTCATGTCAAAGACAAATACTGCATACTGTCTCTCACTAAGAGACTTCCCAAACTGATATCTCAAATATTACTGCTGGGCAGCTTGCAGAACAACATCATTTATTGTCATCTGACTCTATCCCAGGTGAAAAACAACCATTGATGCAGCTGGTAGCATTTAGCATCTACCTGTGAAAATACATACACAAGGTCTTTTCCTCAAATCTTGGTACTTGTGGAAGTCATGAAACAATAAAACTCTGAGCTGCTCTCCCCCGGCTCCTGACTGAAAAAATACTCTAACCTACCTAGTCGGACATTCATTCCCAAAAAATAAATAAATAAATAAATAAATAAAAAATAAATAAATAAAACACTTGCAAGACAATGCAGAAAGTTCCCCAGTTTTAGACACTGTGTTTCCTTGCTGCCATAATTTAATTTCAGCTATTTTTCTGAAGTTAACCTCTTGAGTTCCAGTTTCCACTATTAAAATATATACATTTAAACAGTTACAATAGTGTAGGTACATTTCTGTTCTAATCCAGTAGGGTGGTTACGTCTTTAAACTGCACTTCGTAAAATACCTCTTCAACACACGTCTGTACAAACCATCTTATATGACATACAGTTCACAGCTGTTCATACAGTTGTAACACAAGCATATGAATCATGTTGATATTCACAAATGACATATAATTATTTACAAAAGTCCAGATAGCTAAGCTGGCAGTATCTCCTTTCATTACAGCATCTACAAGCACCAGTATACTGACAATTGCTGTCTTTCCTGTGCTCAATAGACCTGGTGGCAAACATGGGGGATTGCACCACAGGAGGAGACATCCCTTGTGACTCCTTGTCCTTCATTGTCTTCTTGTCTCTATAGGTTAGGTTACACAGGCACAGAGGTTATGTCCACTAACTGCTTTGTGTATATGGATTCTACATTTTATGTATCCATCACAAACACCACCCCATCTGACCATGCCAAACATTAATTACATCATGTCGGAGTCTGAGTCATTTCTAGCAGCATACAACTGCATATCCATAGTGGAGTAGCCTGAAAAATGTCACCTTTGAAGATACCAAACAGGAATACACGCAAAAAGTGAAACCCACCACCAGTACTTTAATCACAGTGAATGAATCCTAACTAATGTAAATAATGGTATAATATAAGAAAATACTCTGTACTTTGTATTGGTGGTCTTCTAGTATGCATTCATAATGTACCTGAATAAAAAAAATGTCTACAACATGTACTCACATGCAATGCAGTACTCATTTACCCAGGATGTAGTAATCTAATACATCACAGCTATATATCTAGGTCATCTCTAATGAAGATTCTCGTTACCTGCTGCAGTTCCTCTCCAATGTCTATGGCCTAGACTCAGACTCTGCAAGTAGAGAGGGAAGGAACAACAACACTTCTGGTAATGGTGGTTTGCCTGATGGATCACCTCCATCACTTTAAATTCCTGTGTCAGGTAGACAGCATGCCCATTAGCAGTATGTATGTCAGTGGTATTGCATCTGGCTTGTTTGTAGTCTATGATGAGGCCACAAAAATGTTTATATCATTAATAGCATCTTGCTAGGCATGGCTTCTATACAACTGGTTATTTTTATTATAGCCGATCATCTTCTGACCAAAGCCCTGCAACAAGATACAAGATCTCATTCTATACATAGGAGAGTTTGCATTTTCATGGCTTGCATTTGGCAGGCATAATTCTGTGTGAGCAAAGAATAATCACACAGACACACACACACACACACACACACACACACACACACACATATATATATATATATATATATATATATATATATATATATATGTATACACACACACACACACACACACACACACACACACACACACACACACACACACACACACACACACACACACGCACACATATATATATATCTGTATATGTGTGTTTGTGTGTATGGTCTGTAATACATACACCTGCATACTCACAGCCATTACTCATGCAGCTTTAGTATGCTGAGCTCCCCCCAAGCACTTTTCATGGAATGTCCAGCCTGCAGTTGACAACATCATGAAATGACCTCCAACCTCCTGACCATTTATGGTTTTGATTGCTGAGGGCTGTGTGCATAGAAGGCTACTCTGAGTATGTATATGGAAACAGACAATGGATGACAAAAGGAATATACCCCCTATAAGGCAGACTACCTGCTGGCACAATGCAGGTACCTCCACAAGTGGTAGAAAACTGAGCATGTCATCTGCATATTATGGCATGCGGCTACTCAAATATATTGTATGGTTTGTGTCCAGTAGGGGTGTCTCAGCGGAAAGCAATGGCATTATCCAGTTTGTGTATGGAGAACAAACTATCTGTAATACAGCTAGTAGCAACCAGTCAAAGCACATGTATATAAGGCCTAACACCAGCTCATCCACATGAGGTCAGTAATGGTTCTGCATACAGTACTTTTATGTTTTGTGAAGTCTCTTTCCTCAAGAATAACTTTCCTCACATACTGCCAGTAGAACATACATATGAGAATAAGTGGAGGGCTGCAATTACCAAATCAGGGCCTACCTATACTGTGGCCTTTACCTGTTCATGGACTCAAACAACAACAGCAGCAGACACACTTGATACCTGTAACATTTTATTCTTATTCAGCTTCATATGGGCAGTATAACTTACTCACAAAATCTACGGTGTGGAATTTTAGTGATGAATAGCTTATTCATTTCCAACTGTTTGAGTTAAGGTAACCCCTTTGGATGGACACACCTGATGTGGCTACACTTGAATACAGCTGTAGTTTTCAAATGTCACAGCACACTTTAATGCAGCATATTGCCTAGCAGTTTTACAAAATGGTTCCTGCTCAAACTTACCCCATGAAGAACAAATGCAGCTCCTTATAAGCATGGTTTGTGCATTTGGGACTGCAAATTGGTACTTTATGCCCTTTGGCAATCTTCCAAAGTAAAATGAGACTCTTGTTGGCAGACAGGCTTTATCTGGCATAAATCTTTGGCCTTGAACATGGTATTTATGCTAATAAGGCCCTGATTCATGAATGTTACTGAATCAATCAATCTACATTTTGTTCCTGTGGGCCTATTCATTCTAAAAGGCTTTCTTGGTCTCATGCACTCACGAGTGCCTGTTGAGTACACTAAGTATAGATGGATAGATTAACAATCCCAATAAGGATGTTTTGCAATATATATGAGTTTTGTCATTAATGAAGACACTAAAGAGCAAATCTTCTCCCATTATCAAGTATGACAAATGTAGTACACATTTACAGGCATACCACAAACCTTTATTACACCCTGGTATGCCAACAGTTTCTGAACCACAGTATGGATACCCCACTAAAGATCAGTCTACTGAGATGCCCTATGTTGTGTGACAAATGCCAAATAAATCAATGAGCATGACAAAAACAGCCATGACATTTTCTCTGGAATGAGACCTGGTGAATGACCATGACTTCTAAGGGCACCGTTTATGGCAGGATAACTCAGTGGTGCAGAAATAAGCTAAAAATCTTTTCTGCACTTGCTGCATAGGGACTACAAGGATCACCCGGTTGGGGATGCCTGTGTGGGTCACCAGTATATAGTGGATGCTTAGCACAGTCTTGCCAGAGTGGTATCTGATATCACTGGCATACCTTACTCTGGTGAGCAGTGCAGGCACAACTTTAGTGACCTGCAGAGATGCCATCCTGATGTTCTTAGACATTGAGAAGACTAAGTCAAAGTGAGGGTACCTGAGATGTTTTTTAAGTATCTGTGAAGTCTACACAGAATTTTCTTTTCTGCACATTAGATATGTGCTGTAAACATATTATGTAATGGTATAGTTTATTTTACAGCTCTGGAGACCATACACGAGAATTATCTTTAGTGTCAGAGGAGAATGGAAAGGCTTTATAGGCATAGGGGTGTGTATTATTTCATTTATCTCTGTAATTACAGTTGTGTAAAGAGTATATTACTGCACTCATTATCTGACACCAGCATGCATGTATGTCACCCTGGACAGATAAAAGTGTATATTTTTAGCTGTACAGGTTTTTGTAGTGCACTTTGGATACTATTCAGAATATGAGCAATGCAGTTATTAAGTTGTACGTGTGTTATCTTTGCAGTTGAATTCTTGTATACCTGCTATTGGTAGATAACAGGATAAATACAGAATGGTAGGTGGGAAAAGGCTCTCCATATTGTCCTAGCATTGTATGAACAGATTATTATTCCTACACACAACTTTTACATACGTCAGGACTGGTAACCATTTGAAATGCTGGGACTCACTAGACTTGAGTCCTGAAACTTGGAGACTGAATGGCCAAAAGATTAGACTTGTATATACCAAGTCCAATATTCCTTTCTTTTTTGAGGTATGGCAATCTCAGAGTTCATATATATAAAACTGGGGGCGTGAGAGTCCAGGGGGATTGCAACCCCCACAAAAAGGAAGTTTAAAGGAGAAGTGTGATTTTTTAGATTCATTATTCTCCTGTGTTTTTGGTCTTTATTTTTCAGCTTCTCGGCACTTGGCATTCTGAGTGCCAATATTTCAATAGGGAGCCATCAGGACTGCTACCTGTGTCCAAACTGTTCAGATAGCACATCATAGCATAGAGACATTTTGTGTTATACACCCATGTGGATAGTCAGATTATAGCTTTACACAGCTGTACTTGTATATTAGTATAATTACTTTTATTACGTGTGATGCATATATTAATTATATTTATGTTATGCAGATGTTTTTTTTTTAATCTCTCCTCTCCCATCCTTTTAAAATGATTTTCTGTTTGTTGTTTTATTTCTATCCATTTCTTTTCCTGTTTTCTACAGCAGGTGCTACAGCAGGCCCAGCTATCTCCTGCATCTTCCCAACTAGCATCCTGAGCTGCCTCCCCCATGCTTCAGCAGGAAACAGCCAGGTGGCTACCTCTCCTGCCTTAAGTGGTACTTCACTGACCGGGAGTGCCATTGTTTCCCTGGTGTCACTGCAGAGGTAATGATTTTCTCTCATGCAGGGAGATGTTGGACCATTGTCCGTGTGATGTCTGTTTTATATCCCACCAAACTGCCACCAATAATGTGACATCTCCTACTATCCTAGGTCAGCAATTAAGGAGCTTCAATCCTCACTACTGACTACAATGTGAGACTGTCACTTAAACAGGATTAATATTTCACAATTTCCTCTAAGAGCACAACAGGAACACACACTCTATAACCTGGGACTGGACTGCATACTTCTGTCAACCCTTAAAGTAACTCTTTATTACACACTCCAGAGCAATGTGTCCCAGTTTAAGACCGCTAATACAGTCACACTAAAATAAATTTAATCTCACACATTCAAACACTTCTGGGAAAGCATGACAGATTTCCAGCTGTGTCCCTTCCCCTAAATGATACAGTCAAATGCTGTCACCAACCAGAGCATCTACATGCCCTTTCAAAGGGGTGTTCAGTTATTAAAATTAGATATTAAAACAAATGGTAGCAAATAATCTAAAGCAGCCAGGCTTTTGGAATGGGACAGAAATTATCAAAGCAGGTATAAGCACTCTCAAATCACTAAAGAATACACTAATTGATCAGCCACAATGTAAGATAATAAAAAGATTTAATAATGAGCAATATGATTAAAAATATAAAACAGTAATTTCAATAAACAAACAGAATTCAATCACCAGGAAATGAAATTAATACTGATGGATAGAAATCCAACATTTAGAAAAAATCTGACTAATCTAGCTATAATTTCTTATCTAACTGAATAACACTCCCTGATTTAAACTAAATATTACAACAGAGCAAAGGCAGCCTTACAGTTCTTGGTGAGTCATTTGGGTATCCACTGCTCAGTACAACTGTGAACTGTGAACTCCACTGAACAACTACTATAACAAATGTTCAAACTATCTTCAGCAGGCTCTTTTATAAACTAGGTCAACTGTCTTAACTGTTCCAGTTCTTATTTTTATTTCACTATTTGAAAATCAACAAACAGATGTTTATTAAAATTCCTTCCTTTTAGTCTCTGACAGTAAACACAGAGCAACTGGAAACATTCTGATGGCATCATCTGCAGACCAGCTGACTCTGAGACAGTCTGCATTTAGAATCACCTTCATAAATATGCAGAGTTAGAAATGTAAAAGAACACTGTCCAGGTTTTAAAAACAGAGTATTAATCAGCATACAAAACTTATTTATAATATCATAGCTAGTCATGCTAGCATATAATAAACAGGTTAATCTGAAATTATGTACACAACTTCAGTCAGACATGCTAGCACAGATGACAGTGTTTAATTTCTTCATAGTCCACCTGACGGGTTCTTCTTGTGACTAGTAATGTTGCATCATTGTCTCCCCCTGCCATCAACAAATCAGGCAGGCCATAAGGGATGGTAATCAGGGTCTGACCTCCCCATTCATATCTCACAGATAGTGCTATACAGGAGGCCTTGCCTCCCCAACTCCCATCCCAATGTTCTCTTTGCTTGTGTGTCAGTGCCTTCCCCTTTTTGTTGTCCAGTCCTCCCTATTACCAGTGTCCTCCTTCATCTGTATGTTTCTAATTCCACAGTATCCTCCCATCATGAGTGCATAAGCACCTCCCATGGCAGTCTTTGTTTATGTTATATGTCTGTGTTTCTGTCCCTGCTTCTGATCCTCAGTCTTTTACCATATCATCACCTCACTTTACACCCTGCCCCACTTAATTTCCTTACAAAATGCCCATCTATTCTCCAAAATGTTATACCCTTCTTCCTCTCCCCATATCCATATTTACCTTCCCTGTTTCCCTGGAGTATTAATCTCTGTTTTCTGTCCCACTTCCCATTCTGTGTGCTTCCACTGTAGGTCATTTTAGTCAAAAGCAGATTTAATCATTCTAGTGGCACCTTTAAAGAAGCATGCCTCTTATCCTGCCTTCTAGCATTGTAACATGTGTGCACACACACTGGGGGTCCTGCTTCCTCTGTGCTTGTCATGTTTTTATTTTTTTCTGAATCCTAGCTGCAATTGCAAGTCCACCTCTTTCCCTGCAGGTCCAATTCCTAAAATTAGAGGGTTTACTAATTAGCTACAACCAACACTATGCATTTTCATCTTCTTAATTGGTAATAAGCTTTTGACAGCATTGTGCTACAAGATATACTTGCAGGAGGCAGTCCAGGGTCACAGTAGGCACACTTGTGAACCCAGGACATATATTAAAACAATTTCACAGAAATTATTGATATTATGAAAGCCTTGCTTTGCAGGTGACAGCAGTTTACTATATTGCTGAAACTTTTTTTCATGACATGGCTCTCTGATTATTAATTAAACCATTTTAAAAAAGGAATCTAGGTTATATAAAAGACTGCAAGAAGCAAACACAACTGTATTCCATTTTATTAGAACAGCAGAGCAGAAGTCGTGGCTTGCTTTCGCAGACTAGTAATGTCATTAAATTTTAACATAAATATGAGGCGCACTCTTAAAAATTTATTAATTCCTACTATATTGATTTGAATTTATATAATGGGAAGATTACAGAGCATATTATGGCTGAATGTTATAATTCCATAAGCAATGGCACCCTTGTTCAGTTACGACATTCATCTGTCATCATTCTCTGCTCAATGACACCATACCACAATGTACAATCTATGACTCTTCGCAATAAAATCAGTATTTACATGGACTGAACTAGCAAGAGGTATCCTTGATTTCCATTCTGTCAGCCACACTTGCTACAAAATATTTAATAATTATTCATGTCATTACATAACAAGCAGCATCCATTTTTTAGTAATTATCTGGATTCTTACATCAAGAGGTGAGAACCAAAAATGAGTATGATATACACAGGGTGCAGAAGCTAGCTACACCTTCATAATTAGAAATGTGCATTGCTATCATTGGCATGAGTAACGTGCTTATTTAATGAAACGTGGCTAGAAATGCATTATTTCGCAAACCTACTTTTTGACAGTGGCCAATTGATTGGTGGTCAGAATGTTGTCACTAGAGCATCAGTAGTGTCGTGCAATAGTGGTTAGAATCAGATCAAAGGAGAGTGAGAATATCAGTGTCGTATTTTGAGATCTCAGAATTAGTGCATGTATATATATATATATATATATATATATATATATATGTATATATATATTTGATTGCCTGAATTCCAACTGCGGTGGTGGTGCTGCGGTAGCATTGTCGCCTCACAGTAAGACGTTGTCCTGTTCGATTCTCAGCTAAAGCGTCTTCTGTGTGGAGACATGCATGAATGGGCGTACCTTCATTGAAGGTTGTGCGTCAGGGCTGGCAACTCGGTACATAAAAATCTACTGCCAATCATTAGCAGACCGGAGTTCCGCTGTGGCGACCCCTAACTGGGAAAAGCCGAAAGATACAACAACATTGCCTGAATTCCAACTGCTTGAACCTCTTTTGTCGGAAAACTCATTTGCCCAAAAACTCATTTGACTGAAAACCACATCTAAAACAAATATACACAAAAATGCTTTTTTGTTGGGGCAAGTTGCTCTGTACCCCCATGTGGGGGACTTTGCCCTCCATACATCCCTTACTTACTTATATATACTAACTTCATGGTTGCACAACCAGAAAGAGAAGACAAAGATGTCACAGACAATGAATCAGTGCAAGAGCACAAACGCAAACATCTACACATCTGGGATTACACCATGATGCTGACCATTGCAATCCACACATACTCTGCTAGACCCACACCTCTAATAACTCCTAAGATCAGAAAAATGACAACATCATATACTTTCTATAGTCTTCTACAATTTTCATTCAAATGAGTATATATGTATACACACACATATAGATAGACAAATAGACAGATAAATAGATAGATAGATAGATAGATAGATAGATAGATAGATAGATAGATAGATAGACAGATTAAGATCTAAAAGTATATCTGTATCTATCTACATATAGATATGATGTGGGTAATTTAGTAGAATACACATTTGCCTGACATATAATTCACCTAAACAAACGTAACTAAACCACAACTGATCAATAGCACACTTGAGTGAAAAATATTCACTCTAACACAATGGTTTGGATTCCATTAACTTCACAGAATTCAGCAGATTGTGATGAGTTCTGCACAAGGTTTGTGGCAAGGTAAGTTATATGCAAATATGCCCCAGTCTACAGAGAATACCTCAGCACAATGCAAACACAAGTAGCTTATAACATTAGCCACACCAGAATCATTCATGGCAACATTTTTATCCAAGGAAAACTGGTCCAGAAAGTAGTGTATGTGCATTTCCAGTGCATGTCTATGGAAAGTATATGAGCTCAATGGAACATTCTAGTAACATATAAAAAGCACTGGCTGAAGATGGGTCTATATTATATTCTCAAAAGCCGATAATGTCGAATCTGACATTGTTGACATGAGAATATCGAACGCTCGGAATCTCGAGCGTGTAAATGGAAATCTCCGTAAGAGGAGATTTCCATTTATTGCAATGTAGTGTGGTCTCGGAGTTGGTATATTTAAGTAGCAGGGGGTGTGGGGGGTGCAGGGGGCCTTGCCCCCCTGCTTAAACCCATTAGGGTACTTTTTCCTTTTTTATTTTTGTGTTTTTATAAGGTCGATGTTTGAAGATATTGACCATATGGTGTCGACCATAAGTTGTTCGATGTTTTCAAACATCGATCTTATAATACAGACCCCTGAAGACACATGTAGATCAGCAATAACCCCAAGTGACAAACATCTGCAAACAATTATGGATATTGTCATAAAACATAGATGGACATATATGAACACAACCGCTGTTATTTTTGGAGTCCATCATAATCCACAACATTTCCAATAAAAAAAAATAATTCATTACGGTGAAGGATAATCATAGCCACATCACCATTGCTAACAGTAGCTAATAATTGGTGTGGGGCATCTGTGTGGGGAACACAAATAACTCACACACCCAAAGAAATAAGTTGATAGAAAAGAATATGTGGGGTGATGATGAATAAGAGGGTCACACAAGAGGGTTGATGGAATAGGAGGTCAGCGGAAGAGGCAGGGAGACACAGGCAATATTTTGGGGAGAATAGAAGAAATAGAAAAGACATGGAAAGAGGAGGTAGGGAAAAATACAGGTACAACTATATAACAAACATTACAAGACATATTAGACAAAGGTCAGTAATAACTGTAAAGCATAGATAAGATACACAGACAGCACACATATGAACTATACAACATGGGTGAAGGAAAAATAACAAACAGGGGGTGTATACCAGCCATTGCACACCTCAAAAATACATATAGATTAATTAAAAATCAGTAATGTGGCATTGCAAAATGTGTGGCAGTAATATCAAAAGGAGTATGACTGATGGTAGGCATGTGTCAGAAGACACTAAATGAGAAGTGTGGTCATTGTAGTATATAATGGACATCAAACACTATCAACCAGTAGGCTTTTGGCAGTACAAGTGTACACCAAACAATGATGATTGCATCCAGTCAAAGAAATGTAAGTCAAGACAAACAGAGGGCAGACTAGAACCTCCAACCCTGCATACAATAGGCAAAAAACTAAGCACAGTGCCAAACAGCATTACTATAGCAAACAAATAATGTGGTTGTGTAATAAACCAATAATTATACAGTGATAGCTCATTAGTATTCAAAAATGTGCAAGCTGATTGGTCAGCTGAACCAGAATACCTGTTGTAAATTAAGCATCTACCTATAGAAAAAAGTCAGGTCACTGAAGTGCAACTGTACTTTCTTCTATTAGTATGAGCTCTGGAAGTATACATTTTTTTAAGTGTCCAGATTTTCACAATGTCCAAATTTTTGCCTTATATTTTAAGTCTTTCCCTCATAAAATTTGTGGTTTTCTGGTAAAACACTGGGAAGTGACGTAGCTAAATAATGACAATGCATTTTAATTGCAGAATTGATATCCTTCAGACAATGCACAACAGCATAAATCCTGTTATTCTAGCAGCTTTCTAAGCTTATAAGCACAACATTTACAATAGGGATCTTTATACCCCTTATTTAAGGCTCTGCAACATTTGTTGAGCTAAGAAGTCAAGAGGTACATATGAATGGCAGAACAAATACAAGGAAAACAGGTACTTTCTGCAAAACTAAAGAAATTAACCTGATTTTCCTTGTATTTTTGCCCTATCACTCTCATACCTTTAAATTGCCTGGATTTTATAGTTCTTTTTTTCACAAAAAAAATGTACTGTACAAGCATGGGAATGTAAGTCCCATATGCATACACAGTACATCAACAAGCATGGAAAAATACGGAAACAATGTGGAGGAACACCACTGCCCCATTATAGAAAAGACATTATTTAAGAAAAGTAAGTAATTTATTTCTTAAATAATGTCATTGTACAATAGCAATAACTGACTTGTGGGTGTGGGAATATTGAAGATTTACCTACAGTTGACTTTGATTAATCACTTGAGCTCCCCTCCTGATCAAACCATGTCAAGTGTGGGTAGATCTTCATTATACCTATACTCACTCATCAGTTGTTGCTTAAGTATACACACCACCAACACAGATGAAATGGGTCCATATATCAAAGAATACATTCCATGCCTGTGGCAACACAGATGGTGTACAGGTATGCAACGTAGACGCATGACTTGCAACAACATCACATAAGCCAAACATGAAAAAGGTATAAGATATGAAATGGGATGAGGCAACGGCAAGAGAGATTTTGATAAAGTTAAGAAAAGCCTCCAATTGAAAACCTCAGGCCCAGATGCAGTACCTAACTTCTGGCTAAAAGTATTAACATCTTTGCACGAAGATTTAGCCATGAGTAAGAACTATTTATATGCCCACCCCAAACAGACACCAACCTGGTTAACAACAGGAAAAACAGTGCTCCTATTTAAGAGTGAGCCTGCAAGTTATCGTAAAAATTATAGACCAATAACTTGCCTTCCAACAACATATAAACTATATACCGGAATTGCTGCCAACAGAGTTTATAATCATTTAAAAGAAAATTCAATCATAGCAATAGAACAAAAGGGTAAGAAAAGAAAGTCATATGGAACAAAGGCTCATTTGTTGTTAAATAAAGTCATAATGGAGAATTGTAAAAAGGGGAAAAATCTAAGTATGGCATTGATTGACTACAAAAAAGTATTTGATATTATCCAACACTTATGGATAAAGGAGTGCTTAAAAATGTATAAGATACACCCTACACTTATCAATTACATTACAGTGACCATGGAACAGTGGCAAACCACTTTGCATTTAAACCATGATAAAGGACAAATTATTATTTCAGGGATAAAAATTCAAAGGGAGATATTCCAGGATGACTGCTATTTTTTCTTGCCCTTAACCCTTTAAGCTGTCTACTTAACAGCTTAGGCCATGGCTATAGACCTCACATCTTCTCTTTTTCGATGATTTAAAATTGTATATCTCATTAAACGAGGAACTGAAAGCACAACTGCAAGTAGTCAAAACTTTTTCAGATAATATAAGAATGTCATTTGGTCTTGATAAATGTGCAAAAGCAACCTTTAAAGCAGGAAAACTACAGCACCAAGAAAACAGTTTGGGACAAGAATGTAATATAAAAGAACTTTAGTAAGAGGGAGTCTATAAATATTTGGGAATTGATGAAGGATCAACAATAAAACATGAACAAATGCAAATAAAACTTAACAAGGAATATTTTAGAAGACTTAAATTAATCCTGAAAACATAGTTGACATCTAGGAACAAAATTCAAGCTATAAACCAATTTGCTCTTCCTGTCCTAGCTTACAGTTTTGGAGTGATTGACTGGGCCTAAATCATGTTGGCTAGATTAGACAAGAAAACAAGAAGGATGCTTCATGCTCACCAAATGATTTAAAAAAAAATCAGTGCATACCAACATTATATATCACCCATTCTGAAAGAGGTATGGACCTCCTTGAAATTGATTACATGTATAGATCTACAATCATGAGAGTGCACACATCTGCTAATCTCACAAGACCCAAATGTAGTGAAAGTTTTGAAATATGAGGAGAATAAATCTAAGATGGCTTCCTGCTTAGTCTAGCAGAAACATATCAGCATTAAGCAGGAATGGACATCAAACCAGAAGTAGATAAAAATGAGGCAGCAACTGAATGTGCCAAAAAACAAAAGAAAGAATTTCAGGTGAAGGATCAGATGAGAATGCAAGAAATGTGGAAAATGCATAAATATAGTTGTAAGTATAGAAAACTTCTGGAAGAACCTCATGTTGATCAGGACTGAATGTAGAAATGGTTAAGGAGAGGCAAATTCAAACCAAAAGATGAAAGTTTAATATTGGTGGCCCAAGATAGTGGGCTACGCACATGACTTACAAAGTTCATTGAACATGTGGGAGAAACGGACAAATTTAGGTTTTGCAAAACAGAATTGGAAACAGTCACACACCTTGTTACTGGTTGTGACACACTAATGGCAATGGATTGTATACTGAAAGGCATAATAATGTGATAAGACTATTGCACTGGGGATTGTGCACACATTATGATATTGAAGTGGCTGAAAAACACTGGGAACATGAGCCACAAAGCATAATAGAAAATGATAAAGTCTACATCACATGGGATCACCCATTACCAACAGTTCAAAAGACAGATGCGAGAAAACCAGATATAGTGGTCCATGAAAAGAAGACAAAAGTAGCATTGATCACTGAAATCACTATACCCAGTGACTACAGTGTCTTGATACAGAGAGACACAAAGTCATAAAATATCAAGATTTGCAGGCAGAAACAAGAGTAATGTGGAAGAAAGATACCCAGACAGTTCCAATAGTAGTAGGAGCAATGGGTCTTATAAAAAAGAATATACAATTGTATTTAGATATGTTACCAATACATGTAACCCCGTATGAATTGCAGAAGGAGTCATTACTGGGCACATTGGGGGTGCTGCAAAAAGCACTTTAGGCTGACATCAAAGATTGAAACAAATCGTACTTTGACTTATGAATGGAATCCATTCCTGTCATGGTATTAGAAACCCAAAAGATTTGGAGAAATTAAAAAAAGAGAAAAAGGCTCATCACACATACCTACACTGATACATGCAGTATGAAACAACATATGAATAATAAAACGTAAGGAATGTAAGCCTGTGCATATGCAGGAAGACTGCAAATGTCTGGATAATGCACAACACATGTAAAACATAAACACAGATAGACTCTTCTCAATAGCCACATTGTGTGTATATGCCCTGTGTGTATTTTTGAAACCCATCATGGTGATACACCTACATTACAATGATGATACATTACAGAAAGGTGTACATACACATATTCATATGCCTTGTATATGTGAAACATATAGGCCAAAGATATAAGGGGAGGGAACATGGACAACATAGATCCACATCAGGAAGAGAAACTGGCAAAAAATAAAGCAGGACAACCATAGCTAAGGAGATAAATTGCACATGTATGTGTCCACAATACAAGATGGACTGCAAGTCCTTTCAAGCTGCATTGAACGAATGGCTAACATCTGTTACATGTGCAGTATGCCTTGGTGATGGCTATAAACATGTCTGTGTCCAAATGACACAACAGCATAGTAATGTGTGATAGTTAAACAGCAAATGGAATAGGTGCATTGTAAAATTAGGTTTCGATATTACATATCCACACATACTGCCATGTTAACATAAGGTGACAGGTGGCACACTCACAGAAAGTGATATGAACACAATATGCAAATGTGATTGCCCGATCAGGGGACAGTCATAGATATGCAACTATGGTGTACCATCTGTGGGTGAAAGACACATACATATTATATATGTACAATAGGTGACTAATGTGTTTGTGATGTTGTACAGCCATACAAAGGAAGGCTGTCAAAGTAAATATAATGATCAGTGGACATGTATATTAACATATTTTATACATGTTAGAATATTGGCTATATGCACACTACAGTGGTGTGTGATAAATAAATAGGCCACATGATATGGGTCATCGCTACTAGTGCAGTTCATACAGTCCATCCATCCATACTTCCCCAACCCCCTTTTCCCATTTTTGCACATGGGGTGGGGGTGACACTTCAACAACATGGAATTCCCAAAGGCAATGGGAAATGTCAATCCATGTCAGTAACACCAGCAATGTGAGAGGCTATGGATATTTACCCAACAGAGGCATATATTATGTTGCTAAAATACAACAGTGTACTACATGGCACAGAATTAATCATTAACCATCACATGCTAATTGGACCTCCTGACACAACAAGGATACTTTTGAAACATATACATAGATAGGCCACGCATGTAAACAAGCATATCAAAACTGGAACATTACTAAGTTTGTGCAAAATGTGCACATGTATAAACCATTTGAAAATTGTCTCAGGAGAATGGCACTAATTGTTATGTATGCAATGTTTTAAAATGTAAAACGTGTAATACTTCGCAGTTGCTAATAATGAAAACTGACCAAGTATGTACATGAACACTGAAAGTAAAACAAGTGTGTGACACTGGCAGAATGTCACTTGCAGCAGACATATGTGTTACAGAAAAGGACAGACATATTTGCAGTAACATTGTTATGGTGCACTTCATGTAGAAGAAGCAAGTCACGTACAGAGTGCAAGAATAAATGCTCTGCCATCCGTAACATTGTCTGCAGGTATGTGAGCATCTGATGAGAATATGATAACTTGGTGATAATGGCAGTCTTATATTGTAACAACTATCATACGTCAACAACAATCAATATCCCCATATGAAATTAATTGTGAAGTATGCATCACAAGGTGCATCCTACTAACATGACCGCAGTATGGGATTCTTGCACAAATGTGCACCTAATAATGCAAATAAGCCAAATAGGAACACACCATGGTGGCAGTATTACAAGTATGGATTACATAGATGATACTTAGGGTCCTGAGGACCCTTCCAGATGGAGTTAGGCTTCCTGAATGATCTCATGCTCTTTCTCCTGGAAGAAGTCACACATGGCCTGTGCCATCTCCTGGAAGGAGTCCCCCATAATGTCTCTCGTATGGGTATGGAACATGTCAGTGATAAAATCATGTATCTGGTCCTTGAAGTTATTTGGATATCATAGTGGAGAACATTGTCAATGTCATTCTGCTGCTATGATGGCGCATGTTGGCCAAGTTCCCTCCTTGTCATCATCAGTATCCTGGTATCCGGCCAGGTTCATAGAGTCCAGGTCAGCAGGAAGAGGTCATGCACATTATTATCTTCATTGATGGATTGGATGGCTGGCACAGGTGCCTTGCTCTGTAACAGGACAATAATTTTATATCTTTAACATATTCCTGCAAAAGCTTCAACATTAAAAGCAAAAGCAGCAATATGTACAACAAGATATAAGCGTCATACACCCTGTACAGTAACAAAATGTAATGTAAGTGATGTGTTAGTTATGTGCAAATTACTTCATCAGGTATGTCTCTGCACAAATCTACAACAGGCCAAACCCTTACACTGTCTATCAAAGCTGCTATGGCAGTCAGATTGTACTGAGCAGCACAGAACAGTTCAATGTTATATTTAATACAGTCACAGAATGGGTTGAAGATGACAATCAATATACTCATATATAAACTGTTATAAAGCTTTTTTTTACTGTTTTGCTGCATTTATTTATTTAATTTTATTTATTTATTGACAAATGAAGATGACAATCAATATACTCGCATATAAACTGTTATAAAGCTTTTTTACTGTTTTGCTGCATTTCTGTACTGTTTTATACTGTTTTAACTGCATTTTTCTTTGCTAGATAGTGTTTCATTACTGTAATTGCATTTTTACTGAATTACTTAACTGAAAACTGCTTTTTCATACTGAAAGTTGTATTTTCTGTTTGTGAGTGCTCTATCTGTGCTTTTCTGTGCATTTTTTGTGAGGTTTCTGTGTTCTAGTCAGGTAGCATAGTCTAGATAGAGGCCTGCTGTTATCCAGGCCTGGTTGCTTTGTTTGTTGAGTTTCCTGTGTTTCTGGCAGACATCTTCTGCTGATAGAGAACACATAGCTAATCAGAGGAGGGGCACTGACTGCAACTCTGATCTGTGATATATAACAATAAGTATCCTATTTTCTTTACTTACTTTTACTAGTTATTGCTTATTCTAGATATTTATAGCACTTTTTATTGTCTGCTGCATGCTTTTTACTGTATTTTATTGCTAAGAACTAATCTGCACAGTTGTACTAAAATTGTCTGCCTTACAGGGCCAGATAAATAAGGTTTTTACTGTCATACTGTTTGTAAATCTTTTCTAGCTAGTTTCACTGTGTGTAAGGTATTAACTGGAAATTTTCTCCATTTGTTAAACATCTGTTTTATTTGTTCTGATTTCCTGCCCAGGAGTGTATCATATAACTGATTTGTTTGCAGTTAAAAGCATTCACTAGACTCTCCTTCTCCTTTATCTGTTTAGAACTTTCATTTAGTGGCTCACTGCTGTTTTTCTGCTGTGATAAACATTTCTGTAGTGTTTTCTGTCTAAAATAGTGTAGATAGTAGCTGTAAAGGTTTCCCACCCTCCGTCCCAGCTGATGTTATGTTCAGTGTCTTGTTCTTATAATTGGTGGCTTTGCAGTTGCCTGCACTTATTGTAAATTTGATCTGGGACACTTCTCTCAGTCTAGTGTCATTAGCTCATTCTACCTAATACAGAGAGAACATTTGAGAAGGCCAACCCACGCAGGTTCTTAACCTTGAACTATCTTCTGTTCTTCTGTTCCTCCTTTCTCCCTTTCCACTTTACTAAAAAAACCCCAAAACTTTGCTAGAACTTCCGTGTTCTGACTGAGTGTGCTTCTCAGCTGATAAGTATATTTTTTGGCACTTTTTAACTGTATCGGGTTGACTAAAACAATAATTGAGTTCAGTTTAGAACACAGTTTGAATAAATTGCATTTATTTAAACTGCATTTGCTTTAATATTACTACACACTCAAGTGTGCTAGCTTGCACTGCACTTGAATTGTTTTTAGTGCTGTTTAGTTGCTTTTCTGAAAAAAAAAAATCTAAGCTTGTTTCCTGCCTTTCCCGTAACTAGTCTAGTCCAGGTACAGATTTGCTGTATCCAGGACTGTTTGTAAGCTTCTGAGCCCCCAAGCCTTTCTGTATTGGAAGGAAGCCTTCTAGCGTATCAGTGGGAATGGTAAGCACTAGGTAGTCTATCTACCACAAGAGGAGTGGTTTCTGATGAAGAAATTGTAGTTTATTGGCCATTTGGGCAGTTTTTCCCATCTCTTTCAACTTTCTGGTTTAAAAGCCTGCATTTGCACTTGTTTCTCGCCTTTCCTGTAACTAGTCTAGTCCAGATACAGATTTGCTGTATCCATAACTGTTCATAAGCTTCTGAGTGGTGCCAAAGTCTGCTCTTCAATTTTTCCCTTAGATCTGCTAGTTCTCTCCTCTCCTGCACTTTTACTAGCTTATAACTCTAGAACTTTACCAGATTTCTTGTAGCAGTTATTGTAGCACACAAAGTGCTACCATTTATTTTATTTTTACTTATTTTATTTTACATTTGTTGACTGGGATAGTCCGACTGGATACTTTCCATTTTCAGCAGAGGACCGGGGAGAAAAGCTCCAAGGTGTAAACAAAAATACATTGCATAATGCATAAAACAAAAATATAAAGTATACAGAAACATTATTTACAGATTATTTCAGAAAAACAAGTGATGCATTTAGTAATCAACAGATTTATGTAAGCTAAGGAAGTGGAAGTCTCAAGATAGTTGAGATATACTGGAGTAATTACTTTGGAATAATAGTGAATGTGTTAGTCAGGTTTAGAACAGGGGCAAGACCAGTGTGACTTAAAGCATTGTTTTAAACTATTTTTGAATTAGCTTATGGAGAGTTCTAGAGTAATATCTGCAGGAAGAGAGTTCCAAATTTTACCAACATAGTTAGCAAACAGAGAGTCACTGGCTGAATTAGTAGCTTTGATAATTTGGACAAGCAGTTTGTTTGATGATCAAAGTGTACTGAGGTTGCTGTAGGGGTAGATTATGGATTTGAGTGCTGGTGTTTTTTCAGGTTGGTTTAGTACTTTAAATGCAACTATCAGCTGGTTGAGCTGGATTAGGTAAGATAGTTCTAACCACCCAAGAGATCTTAGATTAGTACAGTGGTGTTTAAGGATCATACCAGTGGCAAATCTGGCAATGTGATTATAGCAGGTCGATAGTTTATTGAGTTCTTTTTTATTTAGGTTAGACAGTAGAGGGGAAGCATAGAGTAAAGTCAATTTTAAGTGGGAGTGAGCAATGGCAGTACAAGCAGGTGGGGTAAGGAAAGGCTTGATCTTGTAAAGTGACCCAAGTTTTCTACTGATGGTTTTAATTGTTTTGTTGATATGTATATCAAACTTGAGGTTATTGTCGATAATGACTCCTAATATAACAAAATATAAACGGCAAGAGCAAAACACAGTAGATAATCCAAAATGGCATGTAAATATCCTCGATACTTCAATAGTCGCAGTATATCAAGAGACAGCAACAAACGATGCAGCAACTAATTCAGTATAGGAATGTATAAATTTAATAATAATACACAAACAGGTTAGCGCTTTCACCATACGGCTTCATCAGACCTATAAAAACATCTAAATCCATCAGTTTAAATATAAAAAACGGCAGGAGAAACAGCCAATCTTAAAGTGAAAGTACTAATATAAAAATATATACATTGTCTATCCGTCAATATAACAAGATATGAGTAGTGTAGTCAGCCTTAATCAAATACAGTAAAAACTATCTAAAAAATATATATATATGTAAAATATGTTATAAAAGCAAAATGACAATATGAAAAATAACATAAAAATATAACATATGTATATATACACAAAGGACCACAAACAATACCAACATAGGGATCTAACCTCTGTGTGTATATAAATATCTAACATGTAGTGTCCCTAGAAAAATGCCTACTACCGGAATTACATATCCAGAGCTGCTATATGAGTGGCAGCAACTTAATATTGAGGTAAGCCTCAAATATATGGCTCTAATGAACAAATTTTTCATGCCTATGGAAGAAGCGTTGAGGCTGGACATTCAGGAACAACGAGCTGCTATTTATGCAAGTTATCCGGCCTCCGCTGTTGATGGATGTTGCCATACTTTATTAGACAATGTTATACAATATGAGAAGACTTTTCAACCAGAAAAGAATTAAGTTACAAAGAGATATTAATGATTTTAAATCAGGACATATTTTCACTTGGCCGAGGGGTAATAGGGGTGTTGACGGCCAAGTTGTACATAGACATGATTTAACTGGACAAATTAATAGCGATAATAGTAATGCATCTAATAATAGTCATAATCCAGCTGTCCTCACATCTGGTTTTAAATCAGGAAATGGTTCTAATAATAATGTTGTTTCTAATGTTATTGATTCTAGTAATAATGTCGTGATTTCTAATGATGAAATACTTACTGGACCCCCCACTAACTTAGTTCGGGAAGTTGCAGTAAATAATGAGCTAGTTGTATCTAGTTCTCCTAATGATTCATCACAGGAACCAGTAGTTAGGAGAAAGCTTCCAACTTCCCAAGTTCCTGGTACTAGTAGGAATGGGAATACTACAAAAAATAGATCATATATTGATCAAGGTGTCCCCTCTGATAATGTTTTTGACATCAAACATCCTTTCCCCATTAGGTCAGATTCCAGAGAGGGGAGAACATGCTCAATGAGCAGAGGGAGACAGAAAAGGAAACTGTCTTCCGACAGGTTTCCGAACCGGAACATCAAGAAAATGTGGGAAGGGAAACGGACAACATAGTGTTTAATTTGTCTTCATATGAACTTACATCAGAAGAGATAGCTGTTCTTTCGAAAGGACTTTCATTTATCCCTACTACTTATAGTAGTTTTGAGGAAACTTTACGTGACTTTAAGCTGTTTGTACGCAATTTGTCATTAAGAATAGAGTTTAGAGGTAATACGGATGCCATTTACAATCAGGGTATTAAAAGACCTAGTACATATACTCCTCCCCTGCATCCATTGCTAGCAGCATATAGTAAGCTAGTGGAAGATGATTTATATAGGATGAAAAATCCTATTAATTATAATAAGAGAGGCAAATATAATTTGACATTCAAACAGAAGGAGGCTTTACATAGGTTACAAAATAATACCACTATTACCATCAAGTCTGCGGACAAGGGAGGTGGGATAGTTATTATGGATACCTCCAAGTACCAAGAACGTATGCTTGAGATGTTGAGTGACAGAAACTATTATATTCCTATTACCTTAGAAGCAGTCAATCGATTGACTGATAGGATACACTGTATGTTGAATGACCTAGTAAAGAGTAAAGTAATAGACTTTGATTTGTTTAAATTTTTGGAAGTTATATATCCATTTACTCCGGTCATCCAAGGTCTTCCTAAGATACACAAGGATAGGGAGAATCCACCCTTAAGACCTATTGTAGCTGGAAGGGGTTGGTCTACCGAACCCCTATCCATCTATATAGAGAAGCATTTGAGACCGATAGTTGATGCTAATAAATTTATCTTAAAGGATACTAAACAGTTCTTGTTAGATTTATATGGCTTTATTGCTATGGCACCATCTGATCAAGAATATATTTTTGTTACTATGGATGTACACTCCCTATTTACAGTGATTCCTAACTTGGAAGGGATAGAGATGGTAGATAGTTATTTAAGGAGAATGTCAGATAAGGGTGATGCTGAGATAGACCTGTTAATGACTTTTTTGGAAGTTATACTGGAATCAAATGCATTTTGCTTTAATGATAGGTTCTTCCTACAGAGGGATGGCGTGGCTATGGGAACTTCTTGTGCCAATAGCTACTCCAACCTTTTCAAGACTGAATGGGAGAACAAGTTTTTGTTCCAGATGTCTCATTTTAAGAATTTTGTTCCATTTTACAGATGGTTTGTAGATGACCTGTTCCTTTTATGGACAGGTACCTCTGATGAGTTAGATGTTTTTGAATATGAGATTAACTCCGTTACTAGATATGCGAAAAGCAGAAACCTGATCTCAACGCAATGAGGTTAAATACTGAGCGGTTGCTATTAAACAGGCTTTACAAGTCCACAATTCAAAAAAGTTCGCAAAAAAGTAAAAAAGTAAAAACTCTTCTTATTATGAAGAGAATATATAGAGGGTAGGTAAGCGCTTAGTGTGCAGTCACATCGCTTTTTTTCTCCGTTACTAGATATCTTAAGTTTATTGTTGATCGATCTTCTACTAAGATTCCTTTCCTTGATATTTATATAGAGAAGTTAGGGAATGGAATGATAAATACAGGATTATATAGAAAGTCATGTCATAAGAATGTTTTATTACACTGTCATAGCATGCATCCTGGTTATATATATAATAATATTGTTAGAGGACAGGCTATGCGTATCTCCAGATATAATCCGTTAGACTCTAATTTTAGGAAGGAATTAGATGACTTATACCAGAGGTTAGGAGCACGGAACTATTATAGTAAGGATTTGATTAATGGAACATTGGACATAGATGAGTTGAGGTCCAATATAGCAGCCCCCTATTTCTCTGATAGGATTCAGAACTTTGACACTATAGGAGATAGAAGGTCTAGAGTAGGAATGGGGTCCAATAATGCAGTCTGTCCTATTTTTTATACTAAAGATGTAGGGACTATAAAAGATGTCATTAAGACCCATTGGCACATTTTATTAGTAGATCCAACTATCAAAGAAGTTGTAGGAACTACACCGAAATTTGTCTATAAGAACAAAATGAACCTGAAGAGACTATTATGTTATTCGAGAAATAATCCACAGGATGGTTTTAATGAACTTCAAATTACATCACCCTGTAATCACTGTAATTTCTGCTCCTTGATTGACTCTAATCCTGTGTTTACACATCCCTCTGGGTTTGGGGTTTTCAAGTTTCGAGCTAAGGGTAATTGTATGTCCAATGATGTGATTTATTTAGCATCTTGTGTGGAGTGTTCCACTTTCTATGTTGGTAAGACCAATAGGTGTCTGAGGGACAGGATGCGGGAACACATCTATCACATCAGGATAGGATCCGTGACCAATGCCCTAGCCAAACATGTTACAGAGAAAGGAGAAGGACACAATTTCAGGTTCAAAATAATAGAAAATATATCTAGAAGTATTAGAGGAGGGGACATTAAGACCTTCACAGAAGCAAGAGAGACAAACTGGATTATGAGATTTAGATCAGATTCCAGCCCTGGATTGAACGGTATAGTTCCCATTCAACCCTTCCTTAAGATGAGGAAATTAAGGGCTTAGACCATGTCTTGACATTACTATTATTCTTTTTTACATATATATTTTAGATCTTCTTATTTTGTTTTACTTCCCATTACACTGTATATTAATTTTAGTAATATATTTCAATGTTTCTAGTGACACTACATGTTAGATATTTATATACACACAGAGGAGATCCCTATGTTGTTATTGTTTGTGGTCCTTGTGTATATATACATATGTTATATTTTTTAAGTTATTTTCTATATTGTTATTTTGCTTTTATAACATATTCTACATATATATATATATATATATATATATATTTTTTTAGATAGTTTTTACTGTATTTGATTAAGGCTGACTACACTCCTCATATCTTGTTATATTGACGGATAGACAATGTATATATTTTTTATATTAGTACTTTCACTTTAAGATTGGCTGTTTCCCCCCCATTTTTTTATATTAAAACTGATGGATTTAGATGTTTTTATAGGTCTGATGAAGCCGTATGGTGAAAGCGCTAACCTGTTTGTGTATTATTATTAAATTTATACATTCCTATACTGAATTAGTTGCTGCATCGTTTGTTGCTGTCTCTTGATATACCGAGGATATTTACATGCCATTTTGGATTATCTACTGTGTTTTGCTCTTGCCATTTATATTTTGTTATCTTATCTGGATTTTAGCTTTTTCGGAGAGCATATTCACTCCTAGCAGGTTTATATTTTATTCGGTTAATGACTCCTAATAGTTTTGCATGGGAGTTTGGAGAGATTGTGGTACCATTATTAGAGCACATAGAAAAATATAGGGGGTTAGACCTGTTAGTGGGGGAGAAAAGTAGCAACTTTGTTTTATTAGGGTTTAAGATCAAATGAACATCAGACAGCCATTTTTCAACTGTGTTAAAAGTTGACTGTGATTAGACCTGTTAGTGGGGGAGAGAAGTAGCAACCAAATTATGATCAGACAGCTATTTTTCAACTGTGGAAGTCACCAATCCAAACTACTAACAAGTTGACAGAAAACACCAGGAAGGACCCTGTTGACCAGAGATGGTAGAGTCAAATATACAGACCAGATACACAAATTTGACCTAGATTTCATCTTTATTATACAGACTTCTTCAGAATATGAACACATTTAACCACTCCATTGATGTTATATACACTCATACACTACAACAAATACATCCCACCCCTTCAATTACCCTATCAGACAAAGCTCAATCTAACAAGCATATCCTAAATCTAACTTCATTAACCCTTTAAAGTAAAAAAACTATACTTTCAATCCATCTCCACAATATTGTGTTACATATCAAAATGTGTTAAATACACAAAATGTAAATGTAAAATAAACATTTTCATATACAATCAACTAAACACTGTTTATGACACCCAATGTTCTTAAACTGCATAACAAAATAATATCATAATGTCTAAAAAACAACAATAATAGTTAATCATATAAAAAATATAAAATTAACTTTCACGAATTTTGTTAAGAAATTTTAAAAATTCTTTCTGGAAAACACCATTCCATAACAATAAGAAATAAAAACTTTCTTAAAATCTTTTATAAATAACATTTTCAACCCAAGATGTGTTTAATTTTAATATATCATTAATTTCTGGAAATTGTAGCATTTAATGCCAATTGCCATCTCATTTCACAAATATCAAGATGCACATCCAATACTGCACCCTGACCATCCTTTTTTATTTGCTGTATTACACAAAATCTAAATCTGTGCTCTGGATGTTGCTCTATGTGCCTAACTAGGGCATTAGTATTTTTCATGTGCCTAATATCCAGGATGTGTTCTAACTCTATCCCTGAACATCTACAGTTTTCCTATATAAAAAGCTGGACAACCTTCATATTTAGCCATATAAACAACATTTTAACATGACAATCAAAATGGCCATGTATACCACTAACCTCTCCCTCAATAATAATGTTATCACCTGTAACAAGAATATATTTACAAACACTACATCTACCACACCTAAAATTCCCTTTACTCCTGTGTGAATTAACATTCTCCCAACTGGAGTTTGCAGCTGACTCAAGCAATTGTTTAAAAGACTTCCCTTTCCTATATACGATTTTTGGAGGGTTGTTCAATTTTCTCCATACGTTACTATCCAATTTTAATAACTTTCAATTCCTATTTATTATTCCCACTATGTGATCCACATCATAATTGTATGTAGTGATAAAATACAATGTTTCTGGTATTAACATCAATTTCATTTTTGTTATTTTTACTTCTCCAATAGCTGTATTTACTTACCCATCGTGGTAATCATTGGTTAAAATTGCCTTATAAACACCACTAAACCTCTTACATTTTACTTCCTCCATAATGGAATCACACAATTCAACAGGATATCCACGATTAATGAACATACCTTTAATAAACTCCATTTCTTTTAGAAAATCTTGACTTTCGCTTAGCATTCTGGCTGCCCTAACCATTTGTCCTTTTGATGGGTGCCAGCTCTTCAAGTAAGAATTGGAAAAGGTAGGCTTTCTGTATATACCAGAAACCAAACATTTTTCCACATGATTGACCTTCAATTTTACATCTAAATATGAAATATCCTCACTACTATATTCATAGGTGAACCTAAAAATTGTACTGTACAATTAATATAATCTATAAAGGCCTTCATGACTTCAATTGGCCTATCCCATACCACAAATATGTCATCCAAAAAATGGGTGTATTGTTGTATATACTTCATATATTCACTGGTGAAAACATACTCTTGCTCCCAGTAGGCCATAATATAATTTGCATAAATACATTCCAGTTTTTGTTTGTAATGTCAAAATAAATATAGTTGTTCTTCAATACAACCTCCATTAAGGTAACAAAAGTATTTATACGGTCCTGTTCATATACACCAGTTTTATATAATTGTTGCTCTAACCATTATAACCCTATTTCATTGGAATGACCAAAAATAAATTACACACATCAATCGTTAATAACACTGTGTGGTCACTAATTTGAACTACCTTTAATTTATTCAAAAAATCCCAGGAGTTCTTAGTTATGTATCTAAACACTTTCAAACCTCCTTGCAGGTGATAATCCAAGAATTTACTGATAAAAAATGTTTTTCCCCTCTTCCCATCAACAATTGGCCTAAATTGAATGTTGTCCAAATCTTTGTGCAATTTTGTTATACCAAAAATGCTACTGACCTTAGGAAATTTATTTGCTAGGAAATAATGCTCAGTTTCATCAATCTGTCCCTGCATTAATAAATCATCAATTAATATATCTACTTTTTGGTATGCAATATGTACCTGGTTAATACTACTTTCCTCATAGGTGTCAGTAGCTAACATATAATCTATATAATCATTTTTATCCATTATAACCATGCCATTCCCTTTGTCCGGCTTTATAAATCTGACAGTTTTGTCATTAACCATATCCCTTAATAGTATTTCCTCTTCTCTGTTCAGATTATTAATGTGATCAAAGGCCCTTCTATTACCAAAGGGTCTACTTGCCCTCATGTGTTCTCTGATTTCCATCTCACAAACTTTTTCATATAAACTCACAGTTCCATTTGATGGCGGAATAAACTTACTTGGCTTTCTTAGGCCAGTATTTTCTTGCTGACAATAATTGTCAAAAAACATCTTGATATTCATTTTCTGGTAAGCATTTTAAATCTCTCAGTGTCTCTTTTCAAAGGTATAAAAGAAAAACCTTTTGATAACAATTCAGCATGCTCCTCTCCTATTGTTTTACTAGAATAGTTATATACTTTATAATCACCTTGGCCATTTAAAATAATGGATGGATTAACTAAATAAACAGTGTCTACTTCCCCCCGGGTTAAATCAGTAACATCTAACAGGTCATACATTTCAACATCACAAACTGGCTTAAAGCCATTGACTCACTTATATTATAACTTCACTTTTACTAATGTCCATAAAGTCCAGTACACCTAAACCCAGTGGTATGGTCTTCGTCAACCTTAATTCAGTACTTTCACTAACATGTTCAAAATGTTGTTAAAAATACTTGTTTCTGTGTTATAACACTGGTGCTCCAAATAAGCGCTTTACCAGTAGTAGCGGGTCAAACAGTCAGTACCCACTGTTTCGCCCTGTTGGGGTTAAGTAAAAGTGCTGCAAATATTCCGTCTCTTTGGGTCCTGCTCTGTCTGTAAAATTGGTGATTCTCTTCCATCGGTGGCTGCTGACTCCCCTGCTGATGGTTTCTCAGCCTCTCTGACCTCCTGGGGCCTCATCTAAAGGTAATCCACTCTGCTCACTTCCCTTATTATACACTTCCTGCTGCCTCTCCATTTCCTGCCCCGCCTCCGGTTCATTATTGGTTGCTGCCATTGTATGTCTATGGTTACCCACCGACAACGGATACACCTTTTGGTTTTGATATTCATTAGTGTCTCTGTTAATTTTGCTAAGCTTTCTTTGATAAATATTGGCACAACTGTTGTCAGTAGATGCCAATATATTATTTTAGTTTGTTTGATAATGCTCAAAGTTTAAATCAGTTAATATACCCTCATTTTCCTCTTCCAACTCCTGTATAAACCGAGCAATAAGAGAATCATTGTGTTTGATCATAATTCTCATGAGCTCAGTCCCAGTCCAATTAAACAGCTTATGCACCTCATCTATCATTGCTAATGCCATTGGGGTATCTCCACAGTCGCAACCCTCATGGCACTAACCCCAAATCAATGTTCCTTTGCAGGTAACTGTTTTCGATCTGTAACTTCTTCATGTTAAACAGTTTCTTGTCAAAATCTTTTAACCCGACCAAGGTTTTTGACAATATTTTGCTGGAACTGACCTGCTGAAAATCAAAATTGTTGGTCTTCGAAATTTGTTGAAAGTTGGACAATCTACACCAATATGAGCATTAGCATTCTCAGTCCACTGGCTAACATTAGCACTACCAGAATTCATTGGAGGAGCAGTCTCTACATCAGGGGTGGGTTGAGTTAATGGGATGCCTAAACTTCCCAAATTAAAACTTCCACTGTTTTCGTTACCAGAATGCCATGACTCCATGAGTTGCTTTATCTGATTGGCATGCTCACATAACTGTTGATTAATGTGCTCCAACAGCCTCTTGGTTTCAGAATCACTGCCCAGGTTCTCCATCTTTCTCTCACACCACAAGGAAGACACCAATCCAAACTACTAACAAGTTGACAGAAAACACCAGGAAGGACCCTGTTGACCAGAGATGGTAGAGTCAAATATACAGACCAGATACTGACCTAGGTTTTGTCTTTATTATACAGACTTCTTCGGAATATGAACACATTTAACCACTCCATTGATGTTATATACACTCATACACTACAACAAATACATCCCACCCCTTCGATTACCCTATCAGACAAAGCTCAATCTAACAAGCATATCCTAAATCTAACTTCATTAACCCTTAAACTATACTTTCAATCCATCTCCACAATATTGTGTTACATGTCAAAATGTGTTAAATACACAAAATGTAAATGTAAAATAAACATTTTCATATACAATCAACTAAACACTGTTTATGACACCCAATGTTCTTAAATTGCATAACAAAATAATTAAAAAGATTTTAAGAAAGTTTTTTATTTCTTATTGTTATGGAATGGTGTTTTCCAGAAAGAATTTTTTAAATTTCTTAACAAAATTCGTGAAAATTAATTTTATATTTTTTATATGATTAACTATTATTGTTGTTTTTTAGACATTATGATATTATTTTGGTATGCAATTTAAGAACATTGGGTGTCATAAACAGTGTTTAGTTGATTGTATATGAAAATGTTTATTTTAAATGTACATTTTGTGTATTTAGCCCATTTTGATATGTAACACAATATTGTGGAGATGGATTGAAAGTATAGTTTTTTACTTCGAAGGGTTAATGAAGTTAGATTTAGGATATGCTTGTTAGATTGAGCTTTGTCTGATAGGGTAATAAAAGGGGTGGGATGTATTTGATGGTGTATATAACATCAGTGGAGTGGTTAAATGTGTTCATATTCTGAAGAAGTCTGTATAATAAAGACGAAACCTAGGTCAAATTTGTGTATCTGGTCTGTATATTTGACTCTACCATCTCTGGTCAACAGGGTCCTTCCTGGTGTTTTCTGTCAATTTGTTAGTAGTTTGGATTGGTGTCTTCCTTGTGGTGTGAGAAAGATGGAGAATCTGGGCAGTGATTCTGAAACCAAGAGGCTGTTGGAGCGCATTAATCAACTGTTATGTGAGCATGCCAATCAGATAAAGCAACTCATGGAGTCACGGCATTCTAACAGTGGAAGTTTTAATTTGGGAAGTTTAGGCGTCCCATTAACTCAACCCACCCCTGATGTAGAGACTGCTCCTCCAATGAATTCTGGTAGTGCTAATGTTAGCCAGCGGACTGTGAATGCTAATGCTCATATTGGTGTAGATTGTTCAACTTTCAACAAATTTCGATGGAAGACCAACAATTTTGATTTTCAGCAGGTCAAGTTCCAGCAAAAATATTGTCAAAAAAGCCAATCAAACCTTGGTTAGTCAGCTAAAAGATTTTGACAAGAAACTGTTTAACATGAAGAAGTTACAGATCAAAAACAGTTACCTGCAAAGGAACATTGGGGTTAGTGCCATGAGGGTTGCGACTGTGGAGATGCCCAAATGGCATTAGCAATAATGCCGAAATGATAGATGAAGTGCATAAGCTGTTTGATCGGACTGGGACTGAGCTCATGAGAATTATGATCAAACACAATGATTCTCTTATTGCTCGGTTTATACAGGAGTTGGAAGAGGAAAACAAGGGTATATTAACTGATTTAAACTTTGAGCATTATCAAATGAACTATAATAATATATTGGCATCTATTGACAACAGTTGTGCCAATATTTATCAAAAGCTTAGCAAAATTAACAGAGACACTAATGAATATCAAAACCAAAAAGTGTATCCGTTGTAACCATAGACGCAGCAACCAATGACGAACGACAGGAAATGGAGAGGCAGCAGGAAGTGTATAATAAGGGAAGTGAGCAGAGTGGATTCCGGAGATTGGAGAGCAGCAGGGGAGTCAGCTGGAAGAGAATCACCAATTTTACAGACATTTTATGAACCCCAACAAGTCTGTTTTGAGCGACCCGCTACTGGAATTAAGTGTTTATTTGGAGCACTAGTGTTATAACACAGAAACTAGTATTTTAACAACATTTTTGAACATGTTAGTGAAAGTACTGAATTAAGGGTTGACAAAAGACTGACGATACAACTGGGTTTAGGGTGTACGGACTTTATCGACATTAGTAAAAGTGAAGTTAATATAAGTGAAAGTGAGTCAATGGCTTTTAAGCCAGTTTGTGATGTTGAAATGTATGACCTGTTAGATGTTACTGATTTAACCCAGGGTAAGTAGACACTGTTTATTTAGTTAATCCATCCATTATTTTAAATGGCCAAGGTGATTATAAAGTATATAACTATTCTAGTAAAACAATAGGGGAGGAGCATGCTGAATTGTTATCAAAAGGTTTTTCTTTTATACCTTTGAAAAGAGGGAATGTTGCTGAGACCCTGATAGAGTTAAAAATGCTTACCAGAAAAATGAATATCAAGATGTTTTTTGACAATTATTGTCAGCAACAAAATACTGGCCTAAGAAAGCCAAGTAACTTTATTCCGCCATCAAATGGAACTGTGAGTTTATATGAAAAAAGTTTGTGAGATGGAAATCAGAGAACACATGAGGGCAAGTAGAACCTTTGGTAATGGAAGGGCCTCTGATCACATTAATAATCTGAACAGAGAAGAGGAAATACTATTAAGGGATATAGTTAATGACAAAACTTTATGAAGGAATGGCATGGTTATAATGGATAAAAATGATTATATAGATTACATGTTAGCCATGTTAGCTACTGACACCTATGAGGAAAGTAGTATTAACCAGGTACATATTGCATACCAAAAAGTAGATATATTAACTGATGATTTATTAATGCAGGGACAGATTGATGAAACTGAGCATTATTTCCTGGCAAATAAATTTCCTAAGGTCAGTAGCATTTTTGGTATAACAAAATTGCACAAAGGTTTGGACAACATTCAATTTAGGCCAATTGTTGATGGGAAGAGGGGAAAAACATTTTTTATCAGTAAATTATTGGATTATCACCTGCAAGAAGGTTTGAAAGTGTTTAGATACATAACTAAGGACTCCTGGGATTTTTTGAATAAATTAAAGGTAGTTCAAATTAGTGGCCACACAGTGTTATTAACGATTGATGTGTGTAATTTATTTTCGGTCATTCCAAATGAAATAGGGTTGCAATGGTTAGAGCAACAATTATATAAAACTGGTGTATATGAACAGGACCGTATAAATACTTTTGTTACCTTAATGGAGGTTGTATTGAAGAACAACTATATTTATTTTGACGGCCAGTATTACAAACAAAAAACTGGAGTAGCAATGGGAGCTGCGTGTGCTCCTATTTATGCAAATTATATTATGGCCTACTGGGAGCAAGAGTATGTTTTCACCAGTGAATATATGAAGTATATACAACAATACACCCATTTTTTGATGACATATTTGTGGTATGGGATGGGCCAATTGAAGTCATGAAGGCCTTTATAGATTATATTAATTGTACAGTACAATTTTTTAGGTTCACCTATGAATATAGTAGTGAGGAAATTTCATATTTAGATGTAAAATTGAAGGTCAATCATGTGGAAAAATGTCTGGTTTCTGGTATATACAGAAAGCCTACCTTTTCCAATTCTTACTTGAGCTACCAGAGCTGGCACCCTAACCATCAGAAAAAAGCGATAGTAAAAGGACAAATGGTTAGGGCAGCCAGAATGCTAAGCGAACGTCAAGATTTTCTAAAAGAAATGGAGTTCATTAAAGGTATGTTCATTAATCGTGGATATCCTGTTGAATTGTGTGATTCCATTATGGAGGAAGTGAAATGTAAGAGGTTTAGTGGTGTTTATAAGGCAATTACCACGATGGGGGGCGCAAGTAAATACAGTTATTGGAGAAGTAAAAATAACAAAAAATGAAATTGATGTTAATACCAGTGTGGGGGAAACATTGTATTTTATCACTACATACAATTATGATGTGAATCACATATTGGGAATAATAAATAGAAATTGGAAGTTATTAAAATTGGATAGTAACGCATGGAGAAAACTGAACAACCTCCAAAAATCGTATATAGGAAAGGGAAGTCTTTTAAACAATTGCTTGATTCAGCTGCAAACTCCAGTTGGGAGAATATTAATTCACACAGGAGTAAAGGGAATTTTAGGTGTGGTAGATGTAGTGTTTCTAAATATATTCTTGTTACAGGTGATAAAATTATTATTGAGGGAGAGGTTATTGGTATACATGGCCATTTTGGTTGTCATGTTAAAAATTTTGTTTATATGGCTAAATGTGAAGGTTGTCCAGCTTTTTATATAGGGAAAACCTGTAGGATGTTCAGGTTCATAGGTTCATAGATTAGTACTAGGCTAACTACCCGTGTGGGCCTTTTCAAGCCTAGCCAATTACCCCATGTGAGAATCAAACCCTGCACCTTGTGTCTATAAGGTAAACACCTTAGCCGCTATGCCATCCTCCCACCCCTTGTGCGAGGGATAGAGTTAATGAACACATCCTGGATTTTAGGCACATGAAAAATACTAATGCCCTAGTTAGGCACATAGAGCAACATCCAGAGCACAGATTTAGATTTTGTGTAATACAGCAAATAAAAAAGGATGGTCAGGGTGCAGTATTGGATGTGCATCTTGATATTTGTGAAATGAGATGGCAATTGGCATTAAATGCTACAGTATTTCCAGGAATTAATGATAGCATAAGCATATTGCCCCTATTAAAATTAAAACACATCTTGGGTTGAAAATGTTATTTATAAAAAGATTTTAAGAAAGTTTTTTTTATTTCTTATTGTTATGAAATGGTGTTTTTTAGAAAGAATTTTTAAAATTTCTTAACAAAATTCGTGAAAGTTAATTTTATATTTTTGATATGATTAACTATTATTGTTGTTTTTTAGACATTATGATATTATTTTGTTATGCAGTTTAAGAACATTGGGTGTCATAAACAGTGTTTAGTTGATTGTATATGAAAATGTTTATTTTACATTTACATTTTGTGTATTTAGCACATTTTGATATGTAACACAATATTGTGGAGATGGATTGAAAGTATAGTTTTTTACTTCGAAGGGTTAATGAAGTTAGATTTAGGATATGCTTGTTAGATTGAGCTTTGTCTGATAGGGTAATTGAAGGGGTGGGATGTATTTGTTGTAGTGTATGAGTGTATATAACATCAATGGAGTGGTTAAATGTGTTCATATTCTGAAAAAGTCTGTATAATAAAGATGAAACCTAGGTCAAATTTGTGTATCTGGTCTGTATATTTGACTCTACCATCTCTGGTCAACAGGGTCCTTCCTGGTGTTTTCTGTCAACTTGTTAGTATTTTTGAACTGTGTTAAAAGTTGACTGTGATTTTGTATACAGATCTGACTGAGAGGAGGCCGAACATATCAGAGTGGAGTCATATGCATATTGAATGCAAGTTGCATCTGGGATGACAGTGTAGAGATCATTAATAAAAATAGAAAACAGAAGAGGTCCCAGTATTGATCCTTGGGGGACTCCCAGAGTATTAGGTAGGAGGGTAGATTGTTTATTCTGCCATAGGATGGCCTGCTGTCTGCCATTCAAATAAGATTGGAACCATTGGAGAGCAATCTTATCTAAGTAGGTAGTTTTTAGGGTCTGGATTACTAGCTGATGACTGATCATAGCAAATGCCTTTGAGAAGTCCAAGAAGAGGGCTGAGGATAATTTGTTATTGTTAAGGTTATGGTAAATGGTATTAGAGAAGGCAAGGAAGGCTGAGGTGGTGCTATGATGAGGCCTGAAACCATGCTGAGAGTTTGCCAGTAAATTGTTTTGGATAAGATGGTGCATCAACTATGTATGGATGCATCTTGCCATAATTTTGGCAAGTGGTGACAATATAGCTATTGCTAGAAAGTTAGATAGTTCAGTGGAACTACCACCTTTATGGAGTGATATCACATAGGATATTTTCCAGATGGAGGGGATAGAGGGTTCTGCTATGGTGCGGTTGGCAAGAATGGAAATGGCCACCAGCACTAAACGTTCTACAAGGAAATAGCTTCAGTACTTATTTTAATGCCCAACCCTATAGGCATGTTTAAAGGTCAGTTCCCTGCGTTTTCTCCTTCTTCTATAACCTGGTGAACTTGGGCATCATGAGGCAATGTAGCATCTGCATCATGTACACTGACAACCCTCTCCTCTTACCTCCCAACACTCAGATTTGTGAGAGGTGCCCTTATACATCTAAACTGGAAGCCACACACTCTCCAGCCAAGACTGGAATAGCTGGTCAAGAGAAGAAGGTCAAGGTCAACGCTTGCACCACACGACATGGGACACATAGCCCCCTAGAACACACACCAGCACTTCCTTCACATAAAAACACAAACCACACACCCACCTTCATGGAGGCTCTCAATAAAAATCTACCCAAACAGCAGGGACCTCTAAGGCAGACACACACTTGACCACCACAACACAACATTAATCATGAGACACATAACTCTCCTAAACAATGTTCCACTCATTCAAAGCCCCTAAGCCAAAACAGCCTGCCCAATACATTAGTCATAGGTGAATTGATAGTGAGGCACACTGATGTCCTGCTCACTTGATTGAATAAGGAGAAAGTAACAGTCAGCTGCCTATCAGGTGCCAGGATCCACCACATAACGCACGCACTCAGGTCCCTCAACAACAGGTATAAATATGACTCTGTCATTGTACATGTGGGTGTGAAGGACCTCAGATGTATCTCCCTGGACTACATGAAAAGAGACATGGAGGAGCTCTCTGATTATGTAGCCCAGGTGGGTATGACCCTAGCCCTGAGGTTCATCCTACCATCACCCAGAATGATACCACAATACAAGCAGAAGATTATTAATTTCAACAATTGGCTAAGTTTCTGGTGTCATTCTATGGGGATCCAATATCTGTCTGACTGGGATGACGTGATTGACAGACCTCGATGCTTTGCCAGATATGGCCTGCATCTGTCACCCCTGGGCTTCTGGATACTGGCCAAGGCTCTTGCCACCCCTATAGTGCCTTTTTTAGGCAGTGTTCCAAAGACCAAATTACCACTGTAACAGCTACAAACAAATGCAATCTGAGGGTCATGCTGTTCAACACTAGAAGTCTAAATCTCAAAATACACTCATTTGAACCACTCCTTAAAATGGAGAATATCGACATTTGTGCTGTAACAGAGACCTGATTCAAGGCAGCAGAAAGCATCCCTGCACTACCAGGCTCTAACTCATTCCACAGCTTTCAGCCCCAGAACTTGGACTGAAGCTCCAAAGGTGGTGGTGTTTCCATATTCATAAAGGATGTGCACACCTCCAGACTGGTGGCCCAACATAATGCATCAGAGATACTTCAGGTGCAGCTAACATTGGGTAAGACAGCGATTCAGGTAGTAGCCTTCTATAGGTCCCCAACCATGTCTCAAGACTCACACTCCATGTTCCTAAGCACCCTGGAGATTATTATGGTCCAGTCTAACAGTCTCATATTGGGTGACTTCAGCTACCTCTCCATTAACTGGGAAAACTACTCATGTACAAATACACTTGCCCAACGTTTCCTGGAATTCATTAATTCCAATGCCCTGGACCAGCTCGTTCATTCCCCCATTAGAGGTAGCAACATCCTTGACCTGGTCATAACTAACATAGGCAACCATTGCTCTACACCAATATTCAACTACTCCCTGGTTGGATCTGACCACAAACTAATCACCTTAGAAATCCACCCCCCCCCCCCCGCAAAGGTAATCACCATGAAAAACGTCTCCAAAGCTAACTTTGGGCTCCTAAAAACAGAGGTGGCTAACTTGTAAAAAATGGAGTAGGCAACACAAACTCCAAATGACAAAAACAGCAGCAGTGGGTTCAGGTACAAAAGCTGACTCACAGTTTATCCAGGAATTTATTCAATAAAACACACAAAAGGTGTAGTCACATAAAAATCCAAAGGGTATAAACAGTATTCCAAGTGTTTTCGTCTCTGGTAAATCAGAGACTATTTCAAGGAAACTAG
Organism: Protopterus annectens; assembly: GCF_019279795.1. Taxonomy (NCBI): domain Eukaryota; kingdom Metazoa; phylum Chordata; order Ceratodontiformes; family Protopteridae; genus Protopterus; species Protopterus annectens. The sequence goes on along the minus strand of NC_056744.1, from coordinate 564,512,361 downwards.
AAAACTGTTACTGAGTTCAATTTAAACAAATAGATCCTCCCCCAATTAACATTGAACCAATAGAATAAAACCATATCATGAACATTCATAAAGTTCATAAATATTCAACAGTCACAGTACAATTCAACCACAGAACCCATGTCATAATAAAAACACATTAAAATCTGCAGCAAATAACACACCAATCCCCAAAAAACATGCCCTTGTCAAAATAGTATAGGTAAAAATGCTATTAATAAACATATACATATGTACATACAAAATGTAAAGTTATATAAATACATGTAAAAAATGTATATCAATTCATTTATCTATTTAATGCTTTTAACTTCAAGAAACAGGCTAAGGATAGAGCATCATTGATACCCGGCCAGTTTATTGCATTAGTTTTAATCTGCCATAGTGCCTCTTGTTTCTCCAGTTGTAGGGTCCAGGGGCCACCCCTTGGGTCTATGTCTAAAACATCAATTATCGTAAATTTAAAATCATGCCCCTCATACTCCTTACAGTGTTTAGTGAGAACATTCATCTCTTTGCCTAACCTAATGTCCCTTAAATGCTCATATATCCTACGTCTTAATCTCCTTTCCATTTTCCTGATGTAGAAAGCGGGGCAAACTGTACATAGGGCACTGTATACCACCCTTTCAGTTTGACATGTGGTCTTCCTTCTCAGTTCTATAGTAACCCCATTGATAATGCAAGCCGAGCCCTCACGAATATGTGTGCAAGATGAACAAGCCCCACATTTCCTCATGTAACCAGTCAGAGTTCCACTCTTACAAGATTCAAGGACACTTTTAAGCGTCCTACCCCTTCTACATATAACATTCGGTCTCTCACCCACCCATTGTCGAATGTCATTACAGGATGCAATAATTACCCAATTCTTATATAAGATATCCATAATTAATTTACTGGACCTATTATAGGTTGTAACTAGAGCTCATCTCGACTGTGTTACTCCTATGGCCCTTTCATTCCATTCTGGTCCACAATGACCAAGTTCGAGTCATCTGTGTCATCAGCATTCACTTCAATGACTATTTCATTGGGCCCATGATAAGTCGTAACAGAAGTTGAATCTCCTTAAGTTACTCCTATGGTCCTATTCTCCTTGTTAACATTGGGTATATTGATCAAACAAGCTTCATCCACATCCTGATTAAGGATAGCCTTGAAATAACCTTTTTCCCTCTATTCTAAACCTCAATAAAGACCTCATTCACAAGTGAGTTAGGATAACTCCTTCTCAAAAACATTTCCTTCAACAGTTCACATTCATTTACAAATGCATCAAAAGAGGTAACCATTCGGGCAGTCCTAATTAGATGACCTTTTACCACCCTCTTCTTTTGTTTATAAGGATGACAACTATCAAAGTGAAGGAAACTATTTGAATATTATGAAAGATTTCAGATTGAAAAACCTTCCTGGACCTATTCTTAACTAGTTTAACATCCAAATACGCTATGTCATTCTCATCGAAACTACAAGTAAAATGTAGAAATTGTGTTGAGTTGTTCATAAAATCTAAAAATTCTGTAATCTTATCACGGGGACCCACCCACAAAATAAAAATGTCATCCAAAAATGGATGAACATTCGACAGTATTCGGAATAAACTGAGTTCAGTAAATATTTTTTTCTCCCACTAGAGCATGACAATGTTCGCATAGAGCCCTCCACATGGTGAACCCATGACAACCCCATTTTTCTGGACAAGGTATTCATTGTTAAAAAATATAAAATTATTCATCAATACCACCTCCAGCAATTGTTCATATATATTATCCCTAGGTTGAGGAACACCCTTTTCAGATAAAAATTCATAAAACCATTCAAGACCAAGCTCATGGGGTATCACTGTGTATAGGTCTTTGATATCCATGGTAATAAAAATGTCTGAATCAACATAGTACAACTTGATTCTTTTAAGAAAGTCCCAGGAGTCTCTACATAAATTATTTTCTGTCGTTAAAAGTGATTTCAACCTGATATCCAAGAATTTGGCCAATGGATATGTTATAGACCCATGACCATCAACAACTGGTCTCATGGGGGGATCAAATAAACACTTATAAATTTTTGGCAAACCAAACATACATGGTATTTTTGGATAAGAGGTAGATAAAAAGTTGAATTCATCAATTGTAATAGAACCTTCAGTAAATAAGTCATTTAAGACATTACGAATCTTCTTATATGAAACATTCACCTTATTTAAAGAGCTCTTCACATTAGCATCTCCCAATAAGACATCCATCATTCTCCTATTATAATCCACCATGTGCATTATGACCACCTCACTCCCTTTCCAGTTTAATAATTCTAATATCAACATTAGATCTCAGATTGCTGAGGCATTCTATTTCATTAATACTTAAATCAGTAATGTGACCATCATTTCTTAAATTCCTTATATCAATTTCATATAACTTTTCGAATATTTGTAGAGATGGGTGGACAGGTGGATTATAAGTACTGGAAATGTGCAGGGGATTGCTTACATATTCATCAGATTTAAGCAAAATGTTAAAATTCAACTTTCTTACATAGTATTTCAAGTCAATCAATGTGTTTGATAAATCAGAATTCTTTTCTGGTACAAATGTCATACCTCTAGATAACAGGTCACATACTGTTACATCCACATCCAGGGAGGAAAAGTTAAAACACATTAAAATCACCAGTTTTGTTCTTCACAATAACACAGGCCTTTAATTCACAGTCATCAATTATCTCCTGCCCTGGTAACCCCCTCTCCAATTCTCCCTTTGGTTCACGATCTACCCCCTCGACTCCTGTTCGTAGTGTGGGCCCTTCACCCTGGGGGTTGCCTGTTGTATCTCTGTTGGAGGCGTTTGGACATCCTCAATGGAGGAAATTGTTCATCTTCTAAAAAAACTAGTCTCATCTGGTTCATCATAACCATCATTACCATCATTAAATTCATTCGGTGCCACCCAGTTCTGTGACCTTGGGGGTTCAGGGTATGCTTTATTCGGTTTACTATTAAATGTGTGAATGCACTCCATGCGAACGGCGATCCCATTGACGCGTTTGCGTGAACCGAAACACCGAAACCATTTCAATAGCGAACCGAAACCGCGAAACTCCGACAATCGACATTACCGGCCGCGCAACACCTCCACACCCATGCTACCATGGGTCGGATGGGGGCGAGGTTTTGCCGTTCGCACATCTGGGCGTCGGTGTTGTGACGTTCGCAGTTCCGCGTTCGGGCAATGCGCGTCGCACAAAACAGGATCGACAATCTGATAGTAAACCCTTTATTCTCATTGTATTGACCCCTATCTCTTTCAAGCTTTCTTATTTTTCTGTTTTTAATAATATTAATTTGGTGCTCAATTGATTTAAAAACTCTATTATAATCAAATAAATTGTCCAAATGAGCTCTATCCCCTGTAATTACCTTATCCAGTTCAGTAGCATCATTAATTAAACCAGTCAACAAAGTCTCATTGTGTTTAATCACAGTGTCCATATACTCAAATCCATATCTATCAAACATGTTTATCAATTCCTTATGCAAGGGCGAGTTAGCAGTTAAACCAGGTGGAAATCTCCACATTTGTAGACCCTTTGGTACAATCTTAGTTTTCAAACATTCTTTAAAGTGCGACTTCTCTAATTGTACTTTCTTTATTTTCAGTAAGTAATGGTCTAGTTTCTCTAGCTTAGTGCTGTAATCAGCAGCACTTACGGTATTTACTGGTGTCATCCTCGGGTTTTCCTGCAGCCTCATTCTGTCCCATACAATTATTTAGGGTATTTGAAGCACTATAACCTTCACCTGGAGGTCGATTAGCTGTCCCAGTCATCCCATGCTGTGAACGAGGGGTTTCATTAGATAAAGGTCCATTTATAGGGGTTAAATCTGTATTATCAAGCAACCTAAGAATGGGACTTGTAGAAGACGAGTTCCTACCTTCCTGGTTTGCGTTATTGACATCTGATTCACCAATGTCTGATTCAGGAGAGATGAAAGCGCTTGGAATACTGTTTATACCTTTTGGATTTTTATGTGACTACATATTTTGTGTGTTTTATTGAATAAATTCCTGGATAAACTGTGAGTCAGCTTTTGTACCTGAACCCACTGCTGCTGTTTTGCCATTTGGAGAGGTGGCTAACTTCACAACACCCATGCAAATAGAGAATAGTTGCATGACCGTGGAATCATACACCAATGCACTGTACAAACACGTACACAAATGCATAGATCTCGCCATACCTAATAGAACCAAGATGTTCTCCTCCAAAACAAAGGAACCCAATCTGGTGGTTCTCTGTCATAAACAACTCTACAACAGAAGAAGGAAACTGATGTGGAATAAGGTGAAGTCCCAAGGCTGGAAACATTCCCTTATCAACCTCAACAAAAAAGTTGAGATCCCCCATCAAATCCTCTAAAGCTAGCTATCAAAACAGAATTGCAGCAGATAGTAAAGACAAGCACAAGGCCTTCTATAGTTATGTAAAGAATCTCCATGGCAATACCCAGATTTGCTCTGAGCTACAGCACAATGGCACCTCATATACCGAGCCAACAGATATTGCCAATGTACTGGCCGACAGATTCAATGCCAACTTTACCCCCCCAAAGGACCAATCACAATACCAGTAGATTGTCAGGCAATCAGTATTACTGCTGAACAGGTTAAAACAGCACTGTCCCATGCCAAGACTACAGCTTCCATAGGACCTGACAATATCCCTGGCTGTGTTCTACATGAACTACAGAAAGAACTGGCACCTCACCTGTGTGCCCTGTTCAATCATAGCCTCACCTCAGGCTTTGTCCCTACCAAATGGCACACTGCTACAGTCATTCCTCTCCACAAAGGAGAAGTGACTACAGACCCTGGGAACTATCGCTCCATTAGCCTGATGAGTTTGATATGCAAAGCTATGGAATGCATCATCATGGACCTAATAAACAAGGATATAAGGAATCTCCAAACTCTAGATCCCACACAGTTTGGTTTTGTGAAGGGTAGACCATGCTTGCTCAACCTGGTTGACATCTTTGAGTCAGTCACCAGAGCTGTGGATGAAGACAAGGTGGTTCACATAGTCTACCATGATCTGGCCAAGGCCTTTGATACCATTCCCCACTCAGGAACCATAGAAAAACTCACTAAGCTAGGCATCAAGCCCTATATCACTAAGTGGGTTGCAAACTGGCTCACAGATCGAACCAACAGTGTGAAAGTAGCTGACTCCAAGTCAGACTGCAGACCAGTCACAAGTGAATTCCCACAGGATTCATTCCTGGGTCCTCTCCTGTTTTGTATCTACTTCTCTGAAGTCCCGGCCAACATGAGGGGACTCTGGCTGACAAAATTTGCACACGATTGCAAGTTGGGAGCTATTATTAACTCCCCAAGTTATGCTGACATCCTAAAGAAAGGCCTCACTGAGACCAACAACTAGTGTTAGGACCATGGCCTTAAGTTCAATGCCAAAAAATGCGTCATTATCCCCTTTGGGGAAAAACACGGTTCTCATGAATTACCACAGTGATGGTAGTCCACTGAATACAGAAGGTTTTATAAGAGGTCTGGGAACACAGGTTGACAGCAACTTCTCTTTTGACCCCCACATTGCCACTGTGGTCAGAAAGTCCTTCTATGTGGCACATCTCATTACTAAGGGTTTTGCATCCAGGAAGAAAGAGATCATTGTCTCCCTCTACTCTTCCCTCATTAGCCCAGTCATCAAGTACAATGCCCCATTTGGCATGTACCTCACTAGACACCTGCAACAACTGGAGAGTCCACAAAAGTACCTCACAAAGAGGATCCTAGGCCTTAAACACTTGTCCTATATGGACAGACTCAAAAAACTCCAACTATTCTCTGTCTCATATCGCCTACTTAGAGGCGAACTCTGCTTGACTTACAAAGCCATGTCTGACCCAAATCTGTTAGAAATGCTACATCTAATGATATCCCAATCCCTCTGCACCACATGCTCCAGAGACCTCAACCTCATTACCACAATCACCAGAACATGCTGGAGGGACAGGTTCATAACCCAGAGACTGCCCATGCTCTGGAATAGACTTCCCATACATGTCAAGCAGAGCACCTCACTGGCCCTCTTCAAGAGAAATCTTGATGAGTGGATGGGAAATAGAAAATTCACCCCGGGGACCACTCCAATGGCTCTACTCAACAGAGGCACTGGGAACTAAGTTTGGGTGGCACGATGCCAGGGTAATCCTATGGGCTAGGCTTGTAAAAGCTCCAGGGCCATTAGTCTAGTACACACCTATGAGCCTATGGACCTATATACGTTTGTAGAAACAAACATCATGCAAGTCACTGCCAATATCAAAGTTAGGTATATCATGCCACTGAAATGTGATAGACAAAGACGCATCAGACAACTGATTACATGACAGAGAAACACGTAAAATGGCCTGTAAAGATGGAAACACTCGCATATACAGAGTGTTATACTATTGTAATGTAATACACATGGCAAGGAGTATTATAGGCCAAGATGTAACTACTGCATCAGCAAACATATGTACCCATTGACATTTATGTAATCGTAAAAGAACAATGACAAACACACCTAGAAATGAGTATACTAACAGTACATGTCATGTAGCAGAAGCAGAGTATAGCAAATGCTCAACTGACAACAGTAACTTACTCTATATGTGACTCGTATTGATCACCTGCCTATTGTAAGGGTCATGGAAGGATGTGATGCAAGTGTAAAGGGCACATTAATGGAGCATAAGGAAAATGTCCAAATGCATAAAAAAATATAGAAATGTTTATGAATCACATGCAGGAGAGACAGTGATACCATTATATCAAATAGATATTAATAATCTATAGACGCACATCGATGCCTGTGTCAACCTAGGAGTATGTTTAAATGCAGCACACAGTATCAACATTTGCAAGATATCAAGATGATAATCGATGATAAAAGGGCATGTTTGTCAATGACAACCTACACAATATCAGCAAAATACACATACAGAGGAGTGTCAGATTTCTACATAATAAATATAACACTGCTAGTATGTCACATCATTTTGTGCATGTTTTAGAAGCAGTGCTGGTATAAATTGACAGGTGCAGATTATCTTACTACAGTGGTTACCACACATATATATGACATGCTCACACCAAAAGGGAAACAAATGTAAAGCTCACTTCTGTACAGTATGCCATTTCAGACAGCAGCATGGTCTTGCATAGGCCATTCTGTATTTATATAAAGGATGTATGAACATGTTCTCATCTAGTCCTATTTGTGTCAACAGACCTAAATAACATACTGACATGCTTAAAAGCAATATTTAAAAGGAGATGCTATTATATAGCCTAAGTTCAGTCTGATTGTGCCTACAAGTAGGCCAGTTATTTAAATATGAGGTAAGGAGTACAGTAGCTGAGTTAATTGTTCTTTCAAAGTAACAACTGTAGTTCAGTGTTAGTGTGAGAAATCTGACCTTTATGTTTAATAGATGTTAATATTGTAGCTAGACTTAGAGTCTTTGGTGTTAATGTTTCTTCCCCTCATCACATTCTTGTCCCATCAAAACTCTGTATGCAATGCAAAAATGCCGTAAGGAAACATCAGACAAGCATGCACTTTTACAGAAAATATGCTGTAGAAAAAATGCAAAATCAAATACAGACATAAAATACGAAGAGTGAAACAAAAATGTTTCCTTCTTTATGGCACTCAGAGTTTGATTAAAGGGAAAGACAACTAATTTGTAATAAGAAAAAATAAATTACATGTGAGTTTGCGTCTGAAAACTAAGCTTGAAAGCCTTGCTTTGGTTCACACTCCAGGCTACACTATTTATCCTAGGTGTGATGCTGACAATCTGTGACTGATAAGGCACATTTAAATGCGAATGTTTAAGAGCCATTGTTTTCTTAATGGCTCTGTAGTGGGAATAAGTCACCTAATATAATTATTCTGCCACTCATAGCAATCTTCATGATGTTAACAGATGACGAGACAAATACAGCAAAGAACAGCTAACAAAAATAAATTCAGACATAAAACAAATGGAATAATTATTAAATTATGCCTTTTCTGTATTCGGTTTGTTTACTGTTGGATTACAGGGAAGGAAAAGTAGTTTTTGAAAATAAAAAAATGACATTTGGGTGGAGTATGCCTTTTAAAAAGTTATTGTAAAAATAAAATCAAAAAAGGTACTTAAACCGAAAGCTTTCACACAATAAACTAAAATTCCCGAATGCAAGGACCGAGACTGAACATTTGTTATATTTTAGACAATGATTATATGCAATACAGATATGAGGTTTGGAAAATAGATATAAAAATAAGAGTATCAACATTTCTATTTTTAGGAAAAAATTGAAACAAAACAATGTTTTAACACAAGACCACCATCCAGAATAAGGAAATTATTTTCAATTTAGAAAAAGACTGTTGTGCTCAGCAGAGCAGCACGCAAACAGTTTCTATTTGATTTCACAGAAACACTCCAGTGACGGGTGGGGTTGGCTTAATGGTGAAGGTGTTTTCCTGACAGATAACAAGGTACAGTTATTGGTTCTCCTCTTTGGGGAAATTGGCTAGGTTTAAAGTGGGCCACAAGGACAGCTGGCCTAGTACTTACGTAAGGTATCATCTATTGCAACCCAGTGTCATAACACAGTATTATAACATACCTCTCAACTGTCCAGATTTTCACAGAATGTTCACATTTTTGCCTCATATTTTTGGCCTGTTCTCCATAAAATATGTGATTTTCTGACAAATCACTAAAGATTGAAGTCACTAAATAATGGCATACATTTGTGTTTCAAACTTTATACACCATAAAATGCATGCAAACACAAATCCTGTTGTTTTAGCAACTTTCTTAGTTTATAAGTGCAATATTCAATCTCTGTCTCTATTTTTGGGTCTTTGTTCCCCTGTTATTTAAGGCTTTGTATATATTTGTTGCATTAAGAGGTAGATAAGTATGGATTATAATGAGCATAGTTTCATTGCCTCACAGTTCATAATATACAAATGAGAACTGTGCTAATTATTATGAAAAGAAAAACAAAATGGGTCGTGTTTAATCCTATAAGATGAGAATTTCTCTGTGAAAGTAGTGTGATGGTTATTCTGCAGTCAGTGTTAGAGTTTTTTGGGTTAGATTTATAGTTTTGCTATTAATGTTTTAGGATTTGGGATGGATTGTAACATTAGGGTTTTAGAGTTAGAATTAGAGTTTTGGCATGAGGTTTTTAATGTTTGGGTTGCATTGTAGGGTTAGGGTTTTTAGTGTTAGGCTTATAATTTTAGGGTTAGGGAAAGAGGTTTAGGGTTAGTGTTTTAAGGTTTTGGCTGGAATTGTAGGATTTATTATTTTACAGAAACATTTTTGAGGTAAGGTTTAGAGTTCTTATATCAAACAATGAATAAGTCTATTAAAAAAAATCTGAAAAAATGTTCCTATTTCAATGGGAGACATTGATTAATTTCTCTCATTTTAAAAAACAACTTACATAAATGAGTGTTACCTGTCTGATAACAGTAGCCATCACCACCACGTCTGTGTTAACAAACACTGCTGAGAAGTGTGGCTTTGCGTAAAATTCTGAAATATATTTGGTACATCATGTTTTCAGGTCCCCTACATAAACCACAGTGACAGCAGCATACCTGATAGCAAGCATATAAACATACTTTCATCATAGCTAGATTCTGCAAATCCAAAGAGTTCTAGAAAACCAAGACAGACATTACTGGCACACTTGTTTGGTGTGAACTAGATATGGCAAAATCCATTTTACTTATACTGAAAACCAGGGTTGTACCAGTGGGCAGCAAATGAACTTCATTTTTCTGCTATTATTATAGTTCACTGTATTTTAGTTGTAAAGCAAGTAGTTCATGTTTTTGATCAGGGCTATGCTACAGCAATTCTTCTATAATGTCAAAATGTTAAATGTGTGCACACCATTAACCAAAATGCAATTTGTCAGGTGCTTATTGTGTGTATACATGTGCAACTGCAATATGTACAAAACCTCTTAAACCTGAACACATGAACATCCAGAGCAAAATATATCTCTGTCAACTGGTTGTGCCAGTGCCTGTGGTCAGAATAACAAATGGAAGCAAAGCTTACACAGTATCCACCAAAATTATTGTTGTCAAACAGTTCTGGTTAGAAGAAGTGTCATGGATCCCAACAAATATTTTAAGGAATTGCCATCTATTTCAGGAGTTCAGTGCATTGTTTAGGCAGGGTGGAAGAGGTTTAACACTAGTGGACATAATTGCCAACCTATTAACAAGACTTACTAAGAGAAGAAACACAAGAAGCAACAGGGATACTAATTACCTCCTAATCAAAAAATTGCTTGGTAGTAAAGCAAACATTATAATCTCTGCCTTCAATGTCCCACTACCTATCTCTATAATAATACTGAAAGACTTGTTATCCACACTTTTAATCTGTGTTAAGCATCACAAATTAATTATAATAGGAGGCATCAACCTTGATGGAGCAGTCATTTAAAAACAACACTCAATAAAACTGCTTAATGTTTGACAGCTCATTTAAGCATCTACTACTCAAATAGTTCACTATGGAAAAATAACCAAAACACTTTTACATTTAAATGTGAATGCTCCATTCTGGTCTAATCTCCTACAGCAGTCTTAAGCAGACGTGCAACAGATGCAAAAACGCATCTTTCTGCCTTTGCATACTTTGCATGCAGACACTCACAAGCTTGAAAACACTACATAATCTGTAACTCTGCTTTAGCCCCTCTCATGATGATGCATCTTGTCTGATATCAAAAGTACTCTGCTGGTCTTAGCCCCTCCCACAATGATGCTGTAAATTCTCAGAGGTGTAAAACGATCTATAACTCCCCCTTAGTCTCTCTCACAATGATTGTACATCTGCTCTGAAGTGGAAGAATAGGATTAGGATACAAATCAATTGTATAGGAGTGATCCATCCAGAGAATCTAAATATATCTGTTGGAAGCAATGCAAATGCACACAGATCTTTATTACAAAATACTAGCACCCTGATAGAGGTGATGGGTCCTCACACTGGACACAGTAACAGTGGCTGCTTAATCTCCACAGTGGACAGGCTAAGACAGACAGTGTGATGGTTTTCACTTACAGAAGATTATATTTATTATAATTGCTGACTACTTTTATGTTTTTAGGAATGTGGTACATCAGGAAGAGGGAAATTTTAAAGAATTTTAATATTACTGTGGTTGTTTGCATGCAAGGGGTACTTGCATTTTTCATAATAAAGAGGTTTTCTGGCATTACACAGGTTATTAAAAAGCATGAGGTACTACAATTTATTTGACAATTTTTGGAGGACAGAAATAAGCATGATTTTTCTGACATGAAACAAATAGTGAAATTTGTTGCAGCCTGATTTAATTTACAGAATGTGGTAACTTAGTAAATGGCTTTTAATATATGTCTGTCTCTATCTATCTATCTATCTATCTATCTATCTATCTATCTATCTATCTATCTATCTATCTATCTATCTATCTATGAGCTACTCTCCAGTGATTGAACTCTTAAGAGTTTGAGGTCTTGAAAGATTGGCTGTAGAACTCAAAAATGAATTTTTTAAATGTTGCCATTACTTGGATGGTAAGATCACAGTACACTGGGGGCAAGACATTTGCCATTTTGTCACTGTAGTGTGCTCTCATTGATGGTATTTTTAGGTAGTAGGGGTGTGGAGGTGCAGGGCCTCTTGCTCCTCTGAAAAATATATCTTGTTTTGCTTTGAATTTTTATGATTCAAAGTCTTTTGTTTTTGAGTTTCTGTGATCAAACTGTTCTAGTTTATGTCCTAAGTGTTTGAACTTTTTCTGGTTTGAGCACAATATAAACTCATATATACATATATATACACACACACACACACACACATATATATATATATATATATATATATATATATATATATATATATATATATATATATACCCACATATATATATGTACACATATATGTATATATATATACATATATATATATATATATATATATATATATATATGAAATAAAAATATATCCCAAGGAGCCAGAGACCTTCGTAGCGTCTAAACACAACTGCTACCACTTCGATATGTAAATTACCAATGTGGATCCTTTACATAGTTGATAATGATGTTATTCCTCCAAATACACAGCAGAGATAAAGCAGGAACCAAAATCTCCAAAAGTTCGATGCTTAGGATAAATGAGTAAGCTATAGTATCATAAAACTTATTAATTTATTAGTTAAAATTGTGAGCGCTTTCGCGGGACTTATCACCGCTTCTTCAGACAAGGTTATTTTAGGTAACTATATACAGTGCAGTTTTCTATAAGTCTAGACACTGCAGATTAAGAGGCCAGGGACAAAGTGGAGTGTTTAGCTTACTAATAACATCAGACATTTGTACAACAGTATACAAAAGGGCTATTTAAAAAGATACACTTGAAGATGTTGCTGATACAAATGGTTTGGATGATGGGTTTTATAAGCACTGTATGAAAAGAAAAACACTCAATCAGTCCTGGATAAAGTGCCTTTCAGAAGAAACATAGAAAAATCCAAAAATAGTTGAAAAGGCAACACCAAAGCAGATAACCCTTTAAAACGAACTTTTAATCCAATTGATTATAAAGACAGTGAGTGCTTTCACATTATCACAACGTTTCATCAGACTTTAAGTAAAAACCATTAACTGCCAACCATAAATAATAAATTTTAACCCTTCTGGCCTATGGTTCAACAGAAACAATTATGACATCATGTTGAAATTTAAAATTTAAAAAGACATGCTTTATAAACAACATTCTTCGAAATATATACATAAATAAAGCATGCATCATAAGAAACACTTGTAAGACACTTGCATTCAATATATATTAATATAATACATATATTTATAAAAATCACAAAAAATACACACTTTTTTATTTAAATAAAATTGAAATCAAAGAATGTATGTAGTGTAGTTCATTCTAACAACTAACTAACAACAACTAACTAAAAACAGTATATACGTTTGCTTATGTCTAAAAATCATTCACATAAAGCTGTGAAAATTAAAATACTATTTAAAGTGACTAATGTGCATGTGGTCTGGCTAATAAAAAAGGTTTTAATGTCATCCTATCATTCAGTCCACTCATTTTATGTGCTTGCAAGCATATTATCCATCTACTTTCTCTACCCTCCGCGTAAGTCTTAACATTCCCTAATCTGCCTGATTTCTTAATCAATTCTAATACTCTAAACTTAAATTTATGTGTCATACCGTAGGTTAGCACATGTTTAGCTAATGCGTTCTTATCATCTTCTTTGTTTATAGCATAAATATGCTCTCTTAATCTTTCTCTGAGGGTCCTATTGGTTTTACCTACATAGAAGGACTTGCATACCTGGCACTGTGCCAGGTACACCAAGTCCCTCGTCTTACAATCCGCATATTGTTTAAACACATAATCCTGTCTCATATCAGGGTGAACAATTGTATTATCACCTGCCATGTATGGGCATTGGTTGCAGCCCCTACAAGCAAATGTCCTATGTCCGTCTGAATATCTTATAGTATGAATCTTTTCTTGCTCATAACAAAGTAATCGCTTAAGTGATTTGTATTTCTATATGTATTTCTTGGCCTATTACCTACTACTGTAGTGATATCATCATTTACATTCAATAATCTCCAATTTCTCTCTATTACTTCTCTTACCTTATTATTCCTATTAGTAAATGGAATAATCACTTTAAGCCCCTCATTTCCTCTTGCATTCAAACCTTCTTCATCAACCCTGTCAATATTTGTATTCCTTTGGAAGTATGGTCTTCCTTTTCTATTCCTATGTGACCTACTATTATACACAGATCTCTCTATCTCACCATCTTTATAACCTTGTTGTTTAAAGTTATCTGACAATGTCTTACATGCTTCTCTGTAAGTTTCATCATGACTAGTAAGTCTTGATACCCTTAGTATCTGACTCTTCATTATATTAGGATAAATGTGAGTTGGATGCATGCTGCTCCGATGTAACAAGCTGTTTTTTTCCAAAATTGTTTCCTAAACATATTAGTGTGTAATCCATCTTCCTCCTTGCTCAATTGCACATCTAAAAATTGTAATATCTTCTGGGAACTAACACAATCGAAAGACAGAAAATCTGTTGTCCCATTCAGATATTCTACAAATTCTTCCAATCGTTCACTAGTGCCCTTCCATGCAAGAAAAACATCATCTACAAAATGTTTGTAGTAACCAATGTACTCCCCATAATCTCCACTGTTCAATACATATGTCTTCTCCCAATATGCCAACACAAGGTTGGCATATGAGTTCGCACACGGGGTGCCCATTGCCACCCCCTTGGTTTGTAGAAAATATTCCTCTTCATATATAAAGACATTATTATTCAATACAATGTCCAACAATGACATGTATTTCATAATGAGATCCCTTAGCACTCCTTCTTCAATTAATAAGAGCCTAACATACTCCATTCCTGCGTTATTTGGTATGGATGTAAATAAAGAAACAACATCAAGTGAAACCAAAAGTTCATTACCATTGTCTGCATCAGAAAAAACATGCTCAGCATAGGTCTCTAAGAACTGTTGTGTATTTCTAATTATAGTGGATACACCATCTACCACTGGTCTAAGTTGTTTTTCCAAATAAATGGAGAGAGTTTCTGTAAGCCATCCCCTCCCCAAGACTATAGGTCTCATATTGGGGTCCATCAAACTTTTATGGACCTTTGGCAGTCCCCTGAAAGTGGGGACAATTGGTTTCTCAACCAAAAAGTATCTATACAGATCTATGTCTATTACTCTACATAAGAGAAGGTCATATAATTCACTATGAACACTTTTTATGATCTTGTCTAGTTGCACCTTACTTAATAACTTATAAGTGTTGTTGTCAACCAATAGTTGCTCCATTTTCCTCTTATAGAAATCTCTATCCAACAACACCGCTGCTCCACCCTTGTCTGCCTGTCTAATTACTATCTCAGCATTGTTCTGCCGTCTATTCAAAGCTTCAGATTCTTTACTAGTTAAATTAAAAAAGTCAGGTCTGGTGTGTGACATTGAAAATTGTAATAAATCACTTTCATAAGCTCTTTCAAATGCATCTAAAAGTGGATGCATCTGAGGTATAAATGTAGAAGGTTTTTTAAACACTGTATAACCATTATTCATATTATCCCCAAACATCATTTTCAGCGCCACTTCCAATAATGAGAGATCTCTGTTAAACAAAGGTCTCTCATTTATACCGTCTAAAAACTCTGACTTAATGGATGTGATTATAGACATTAAAATGTTCACTAGAAAAGTGGCGCTGAAAATTAACTTAATCTACTAATGTAGATGTTTAGATAAGGATTATATATACCAAAATATACCATTTAATAGATCAGTAGACATTCTGATTAATTATAGTCTAACATAACTTCCACTATAGATTAATCTCATATTAGATATCAAAGAACATCTATTAGCTTATGGACATTACAACATAAAAGAATACAAGAGGTGTTTGGCATATCATGTTTGATCAGCGTCAAGTATACCTAGTGAGTTTTGTTTTATACATTCCAGTCATTAAAACTGTACATACAACTAGTTGGAGATGAAATGTAATTGCCCTTACAACAGAATTATAAACTTCCACCTGAACTTTTATACGTATCTTTAAAATGTCAATATAAATATGAGAAATACAGTACCATTCATGTGTAAAATATTTTGATTAAAAAACATATCTTCTATTGAAGCAAGGTACCTTAGATATGTAACTATGTTTCTTATACTCCTTGCAAAATAAAATAAAAAAAAATGGGATGAGGTAGTTTCTCATATATTAATTATTTAAAACCTGCCTGAACTCTAGGAAAACCAAATTTTATTCAGAAACTAACATTTAAAACTCTAACTAATGCATAATGCATTTGACATCTAAATAAGCTTTCTTATTAAATGAGTAGTACAGTTAACATAATGTGTGGCAAGCTATGCATTCATTGTGAAGAACTAGGCAGGTGAATATAATGTAACATAAATAGTATAACTGTGAATAAATCACATTACTGGCTATATAAAACAACTTCATATCAGAAACTGCATTAAAGAGAAACTACTATGCATACAAAGTTATGGGAGAATCAGAGCTATTATTTACGAACAACAAGTGCTGTATTTGCCCTAGTTCAGCAGTATAATGTATTGATTCATTTTTCTCATGATATGTGAAACACATCCCTGAAAACAAAATGCTATGTGGTTAATACAAGCCAGTATTTCTGTGATTAAACAGGGATTTTATTATTTAAATGCATAAACATCATTAAAATAGTAAAATACAGCTTCCTTTTAAGTTCTAAGCTGTAACTTACAGTTTTTAGTGTCTAAATGAGCTGAAATCTTCATAAAAATGGCTATACAGCAATGAGACACCATTTTCCTTTGTTGCAGATGTTAAACAGTCTGCAACATGAGTTCAAAGGTCATCTGACTCAGTCTTTCAGTTCCCACGCTCATACAGTGACTTCAGGGCTAGGGAAAGCTGTAAAAACACTCGAGGAATGGATCTAGTGAAGCTTTTCATCTTTATGGCTCCAATACAAGTCTCAAGGTTAGTAAAGAAAATGCCTTTTTAACAGGTTCTCACATGTTAAAAGCCGGGAATTAGTGCATTTAGGGGGAAAAACAGAAACTGTTAAGTAACTGTTACAGTAAATGTATTTCCAAGCATAAAACAACACCCATATCAATGTAACCTCATTAAACATTCTCTAAGTAAGTAATTACATAGTATTATCTAACAATAAGGGTAATAAGCACACTTAATTGACTGCAATCAACTGCTGTTAATTCAAACAAAGGAATTTTTCTATCTGTATATCTCCTATATGACTCACATCCCCCATTTCCCTTTCAGATGAAATAGTTGTCTACTTCATCTTTATGAATTCACTACATACATACAAAAAGCCCAGTTAAATCATACGAAGTTTTTCTGCAAGGGCTAAGGTCACTTTCAATGAACTTTAACATTAGGAAGTATTGAATGTTTGATTAAATCTATGTGAGAAACATTATTAAAATAGCAACTGAAAGAGAGAAATGAGTGAAGAAGGAAAGGAAAGGAGAACAAAATAGGAAAGCACAATATATGAGGAAGAAGAACAAAGGAAAACAATAAAATATGTTTTTATAAAAGTATATCAAAAGATTTTACCTTGTAATATATTTGCTGAGTTCTTATGTTTTAAAAGATATTACCTAGTCAAAGATTTCAGCTTGAAAATACATTTAATGAATAGACTATCATTGAGTCCATGGGGGTAATATGGGGCCCCCATTTAATCATGTATATTGTTCATTATATTGCATTGTACTGTGTGAATGTATGTATGTTTGTATGGATGGAATGTGCCACACACATATATATAATTTTGTGCACATATGTATAAATGTGTGATTACATATTTATTTATATATATATATATATATATATATATATATACGTTTACATTATTTAATATACATATATATATATATATATATATATATATATATATATATATATATATATATATTTTTTTTTTTTCCTATGTTGTTTTTTTACAAATTTTTCATATCCGATGGTGCTTTGGCAATGTATTTTTTTTTATTTTTTATTTTTTGCATATTATGTTTTTATATATAAATGTATTTAACTTTTTATACAAATTTGGGTATTTAGATTTAAATGTGGGTGGATTGTAGACTCATATTTGATGATGTCATTGATGGTTGCCTATTTAAGTGATTTGTTCTTTTAACTTGTTTGTCTGAAGAAGTTTGCTAAATTAAGTAAACAAAAGCACTAACTTTACCTCACTTGTGGCGTGGAGTTGTTTGTTTTCTTCATTTAGTGTTTTCATTTGGATGCATGTATACACCATAAGATTGTATCCAGAGGTTTGTGGGTGCTTTGTATGCCGACATATGGAGATCGTTTTCCAGAACTTTTGGCTCAATAGCAAAAGATTAATTCACAAACAAGTCTTAGGTATATGCAGTTATTAATTAATTACTTTGAACTGCAAGAAAGGGAACTCACTGAACAAATAGAGAACAGAGAGATGGACATTAAAAAGAGGTTCCCTTATGAGTTATTTTTAATTAGGCTGGATAATGTCTTTTGTACCCTAGAGTCTTATGAGAACAAGCTGCAGCAAACTAAAGTTCGTAAGTTACAGAGAGACTACATTGACTGTTAAAGGCAACATTTTTGTGCGGCCAAAAGAGAGAGTTGAAGCAACTAATCAGCAGTCGGTAGTGGGTTTGGGTCCATCTTTATTCTTTCAGGACCCAGTGAAGACTGCTATTTCAGCCGACTCTTGTCAAGGGCTGTCTGGGAAGGAGGAGGTGACTATCGGTAAGTGGAACATTTCATTGCAAGCTCCTGCAAACAAGAATGAATGGATGTTGGTCCAGGATGAGTTATTAACTACTAACAATGATGTGAGTTTAACAACCGATCAACGAGCCAGACCAAAAACCAAGTACAATATTGGTTTGGGTTTTCCAGTGTTTCCTGTCCCCCATCGGGGTCAAGCCCTTGAATCAAAGAGACAAGTTGAACAGCAAGGGCAGGAAATGAAGGAAAGTAGCTACTTAACTGCCTCCCTAGTTTTAAATTTATCTGGTGTGGCTTTAAGTGATAAAAAGTAAATATTTTAATAAAGGGCTGATGTATGTACCTGCTCAACCCCCCTAAGTTACATGAGATTTTAACTGATCTGAGACTCTTTGGTTGAAATGTTATTTTGAAGAGCTTGTTTGGAACAACAGAACGTGGCAATGGTGATAGAGTGATGTTGAAGAAACCCAGTACTTTTGTACCAATTTTCCACCCAGCAGTAGATACATTTATAAGAACATGTGAATCTTAGATTACTAATATTATACACTCAGGTAAATGATGACACTTCTATAATCTAACTAAAGGAGAGTCTATAGCTTTAAAACAACTTGCTTCAAATAAGAACATTGTTATCAGGCTGGCACACAAATGCAGAGCCATCGTGGTGATGGATTCCTTGCTATATGAATGAAAAATGCTATCAGTGCCCCAAGATGTGAGCATGTACAGTGAAATAACTATTCAGGATGTGAGGCAGATTATAACAGATGTTGATCAGTTTCTGGAAGAGTTACTCATCACATGCAAGATCTCTGATAAGAGTTATAATTTTGTGAAGTTCGATGAACCAGTAATACCAGTAATTAAAGGACTTCCCAAAATGCATAAGGACAGCAAGGATCCACCCCTGAGACTGATAGTATCAGGGAGGGGATGGGTCACTGAGTTCTTGTCCATACGAGTGGAAAATAAATTATAACCGATGGTGTCCTTTGCTCTGGCCTTTTTGAAGGCTATGACTGTTTTTTTGACTTCTTTATCTGATCATATGGCTTCTATACAGGATGCAGCAGACCTGATGCTTGTAACTTTAGATGTGAATAGTTTATTCATGGTTATACCTAATCAGCAGGGCATCATGGGTATAAAGGACTTCTTAACAAAGAGTTGTGCTTGTGAATGAACTATGATTTCTCAGATTTGCATTTTTCTCAGCTTGGTTCTGGAGAATAACATTTTTTTTTATTTGGCAAGCGTTATTATCTGCAGAAATCGGGTGTTGCTATGGGGACAGCTTGCACTAACACCTATGCCAATTTGGTGTTAGCGCATTGGAAAGATCAATATATGTACAATGAAAAGAATCCTTGGAGGCATCATGTATGCCTTTATAAGAGATTTATTGATGACCTTTTCATTCTTTGGACTGGCACTGGAGAACAATTACAGGAATTTGTTTCCTATTTGGAATCTAGTACCAACTTCCTTGCCTTCAGTGTTCATCATTCTCAAGATGAAATAGATTTTTTTAGATGTGAAAGTGTTCAAGGATGAATTTGGTTGTTTGCAGACAGCAATATACCGCAAACCTTGTTGAAAGAACATTTTGGAGATGCGTGATAGTATGCAGCCACACCATATTTTTAACAATGTGATGAAAGGTCAAATAATGTGTACCTCCAGGTTGTACAGAGGATGATAGGTATTGTTTTAAAGAACGTGGTTACCCCAAATGGGATATTCAGAGACTGGAGGTGACCCATTATATGTAGAGATGAACAAGACTCAAACCATGGTCCCATCCCCACAAAAAGATTAGCAACTATCACTTGGACTTCCGAAGGAGTTATGGGAATATCCAAGAGTAGTTATGAGGGACAATAGTGACATGCACAAGATCCATGGAGTGATTACAAATAACTGGAAGATTCTACATTCAGATGATAAAATCAGGATGATAGTGGGTCCAGTTCCATCTTTCTGCTTTAAAAATGCTCTTAATTTGAAAAGGATTCTTTGTAATGATTCCTTTTTGTATTCCATGGTACAGAGTATGACCAAGTCTGACAGGACTGGTACTTTGCCCTGTAGAAGCTGTAAGGGGTGTAGTCTTATTGACAAGTCTAATTTTTTCAACATCCGGTCATTAAGAGGATTTTTAGGTTGAATGTTTACACTGATTGCAGGGCAAAGAATCGGGTTTATCTTGCAATGTACCTCTTTTTATGTGGGTAAGACCAATTTATGTTGAAGGAGCGTGTCTTACAACATGTAAGAGATATTAGGTCTGGGGCGATACACAATGCTTTGGCTCAACATGTTAAATTTCATGTGGGTCATTCCTTTGTTTTTATGGTGTTACATGTACAGCAACCAACCATAAGAGGTGGTGATTTGTGCTTGCAAACTAACCAAAGTGAGGCTAAATGCATAGCTGATCTGGAAGCAGATCCAGCCCCTGGTTTAAATACAGTGCTGCCACTGAAACTGGCTTTAAGGTGGCATAGACCAAGGCGATAGCTGTCATTAGCTAACTTTGTAAGCTGCGGCCCAGTTGTATCTAGTAGGTGTGTGTTGGATGGGAGTTGCTGGAATTAACTGTTATTAGTATTTTAAAGTGGTGTGGCATATTTGTATTTATGGATCTGTAGAAGGGCTACTGCTTTAAAGCCCTTATCCTTGCATTTGTTTTTGCCATTAAATATATTTTATATACGTCATGGTGGATCGAGTTTTTTTTTTGTTCTTTTGTTAATTCCTGATTTAGGTTTAATGTTTCATATTCTTAGTTTGACGCCTGACTTTTTATCAGGTTATTTTACAGGCAACTTGAGAGTGTTGTATTTGTCTGATTAATCATAATGTGTTCTTTTTCAAAGTATGGGAATAAGATTTTGGGATGCTGAAGCTTTTGTACTCTTTTTACAGGAATTGTTCTTCTAAGCATAAATTTGATAACTTGACCATGAGTTTGATAGTAGATAGGGGGTAAGTTTGTGTAATCTTTGAAAAAAATAGAATTATATGCCAAAGAGAAGTGGACCTAAAATGAATCCCTGTGGTATGTCACAGATGGCAGGTGTTTTAGATGAAAGTGTGCTATCAACCCTGTTTGAGTTTCATCTATGAGTCAGATGGCTATCTGGTGGGTTATGCAGGAGCTGATATTTAAATAAGTATATTGCCAATAATTACAATAGTGTCTTTGTATGGAATAGTATCAAAGGTCTTGAGTGGATCCAGATATGCAGTGTATATATCAACTGACCATTTTCCATTGCCTCAGTTACTGTCTCAAAGAAGTCCACCAGATTAAGAAAACAGGATTTGCCTTCAACAAACTCAGATTGGTTTGAGCCAAGGGATTGTAGGCTGCCAATACTTTTGTTTATACATCTCATAATAAGTTCCATTAACTCAATAAACATTACTGGTGAGATTAATCAATCTGTAGTTCCCATGGTTAATGGTAGGGCCACCTTGTTGTAGGTGTAATACAACATGCCCTTTTTCCACATCACAGGGTTATATCTGTTCAACAGACTAAGACTGAATAGATGTAAGAGGGATTGGGTGAGGCTATGTGTACTACTGACTAGGAGATAGTGTGGGATGTTAACCAGATCTATGGGTTCATAGGCTAGTACTAGGCTAACTGCCCTTGCGAGCCATTTTAAGCTTAGCCAATTATCCCCTGTGAGATTCAAACCCTGTACCTTGTGTTTGTAAGGCAAACACCTTAACCATTAGGCCACCCTCCCAACCCAAAAATATACATCTTCAATCTGTAAAGCGCTTCCCACTGGTGAGAATCAAACCTTGCACCTTGTGGTTGAAAAGCATGTACCTTAATCACTGTACCACTTGGCCTTTCAGGTATAAAATTACTATTTTTGATTTTGCAGAGGGCATTTAGGGCTTGCTCAGAGGTAACTGCAATGAGAAGTAGAGATACAATTGTAATAGAGGAGGAACAGGAAGAGAAGAGTAGGACAAAGCTGGAACTTAATTTATCTGCAGGTGCATTGATAATGTCTTCATGTCTGTAATAGGTGGGACCATCTGTGATCAGCTCCATGCATTTCTGAGTGCTAATTCTGAGATTCCTAATACTGTGAAAGAGGATTTTGTGGTTATCTGTAGAAGGGGTAGAAATGTTTAATTCATACTTAATTTTGGAAGTTTTGATCTTATCCCTCACTTTTTGCACACCTTTTTGAGACCACTTGTAGAATTAGAGAATATGAGTTTATTTGCAGGACCCAGAGTATTTTTTTCTGTGATTGCAGTGTTTACTTTTGCTGAAGTTAAATTAAAGGAGTTTGTTTTTAAAATTACCATAATACTTGAAAATACAGGGGTAAATGCTTCAATACAGAATTATGATGGAAGTAAAGGTTTGTGGGAAAGTGCCTGCTTTTTGTTATAGGATCCCTGAAAGAGGGCATTTAAATATAGTTAAGCTGTTGAAGGCTGCTAGGATGTTTACCTCGGAGTACTCCTGGAATACATTTAGGTTTTGTGCAGTCTTGGGTTGGGTTCTTAAGGAAAATATGATAGTGTTGTAGCAAGATTTGATCATGGAGGAAGAGGCTTTTGGTATGGACTGGACTGGTGTTATATTACTAAGAATGAGGTCAAGGAGATTGACTACCTTGGTAGGAGAAGCTACTAGCTGGCCAAGGGAGTTGGAATTTATTAATTTAAGTAACTGCTGAGCATGTTTGCAATTTCTGGTTTGTCATTTGATGGCTCGGTAACTACATTTCCCAAAGATGAGTGAGTTAGGTTCTATCGTTAAGGACTTGACTTTGTTGAAATAGGTTTTGTGGGCAGATGGAAGCATACTGTAGATGTGGTTCTGTAGTTTGTAATGATATGGTAATTGAACGTGTTTATTGATGAGGAGTTTATTATCTCACTGATTTTGCCAGAAAGTAATGGGATTTCTGATGAATACTGATATTCTTCCTTCTGGATACATCCCTTTCCTCATCAGAGAATCTGTTTGAATTATCGATACTAAACCTGGGAAAAGATAGAATTTTGCACTAATTTGGAATGGATTTTCAGTAACTATAAAGATGTGTATGGAAGGCTTCAGTGTTGGGTAGTTTCTTGTACTAGCGCTGAACAATGTCATAGTAATAATATGCCTGACTGGTATTTGCTAAGTTGGAAGATGTAGGAGACTGAATATGCCTAGAAAAGGCACTGTGGCATTAGAAAGCGACTAATGGATGTACACTGATATCATCACTGGAGATCAAGGCACAGAACCCAAATGGGATCCGAGTTAGAATACTCAAAAAAAAAAAAAAAAACAAGTACCCCGGCAGAACCCCTTACAGAATCTTCTCTTTTGGATCTTCAGAACTATTAGCCAGGCATTAGCAGCCAGGGAAGTGATGTAGAAGATTTTGGGAAAAAATCTGGGAGTCCTTCTAAAAAACAACTAGTTTCAAAGGTTCATAGATTAGTACTAAGCTAACTGCCCTTGCGAGCCATTTTAAGCCTAGCCAATTATCTCTTGCGAGACTCAAACCCTGCACCTTGTGTTTGTAAGGCAAACACCTTAACCATTAGGCCACCCTCCCAAGTCAAGCCCATGAGGCTCTACTGTCAAGAAGAGATGACAATTAAGCATTCTACAGTTCTACAACTGAGCAAGGTCATTGCTATATGTGGGAGTGCCAGTGGATATGGTTTGTTTGGATTTCAGAGACATTGTCTCAGTTCCACTTCAAAGGCTAAGTAAGATGAAATGGCTAAAGGTAAGGCAGAACATTACAAAATGACTGAATGACTGAAATAACAAAGTGACTGGAGGAATGGCTGTGAAGGGGAAACTCAGAACTCAGAAAGTGATATTTAGGGGGGAGGTTATCATGTATAAAAGAAGTAATCAGCAACATGTCATAGGGTTCAGTGCTGGGCTGTAACTTTTAGGTTCATAGGTTCATAGGTAGGTACTAGGCTATCAGCCCAAGGGCCTACGTAAGCCTAGCCAACAAGGTTCCCTGGCTTATGCCACCCAAGAAAGTTATTTTCCTGTGCCACTGTCGAGCAGAGGCACAGAAGCGATCCCCGGGGTGTATTTCCTATTTCCCATCCACTCATCAAGGTTTTTCTTGAAGAGTGTTAATAAAGATAGGTATTCAATATCAGTTTATCAGCAAAGTCAGAAGTCAGTGATTAACAGACTCAGATTATTTGCAAGTGACAGCAAAAGTCCTGGATGGCATAGGAGTTGATTGAAAAGGATCCTAGATTATCCTCTACAGGTGGGTAAGGAGATGAAAACTGAAGTTCAATATGGATAAGGCCAAGGTTATGCATTTGTGACACAGCAAACAGAAGGGCTCAAATAAGCCAGACTCTGCTGAACAAAGTGAGAGTAGGGCTGAACTGGACCCAGTTGTGATCATCGCATCAGCATTCCATCATCTGAGAGAAGTTGAGAGGCCAACAGAAATAGATAACCAAGTGTTGGGCTGTATTCTATGGGGCTTCAACACTATCTCATATGTTGGTGAAACCATGTCTAAAATACCACTTACAGTTCTGCAGACCTTACCGGGAAAATGATCTAAAACAACTGGGACACATCCAAAGAGAGGCTGGGAGAATCATCAGGAAGATGGGGTGTCTAATATTGCTGATGACGTACTAAGTTAGACATTAGGAAAGAGAGGGTGAAGGTTATGCCGTGCATGCACAAGATGGCACGTAGGAAAACTGAGGGGGGAAACTGAGGCACAATGACAAGGAAGGATGGAGGGAGGGACATTTTTTGTCCTTGTTGCTTGCCAATGATCATTCATTATCACAGATAGTTGACCCATTCATTCATCATCAATTGGTGAGGGACAGCTGCAAGGAAATATCATTCAGGCAGCAGTCACAGATATTTTGCAGTTTTTCTTATGTTATTCCCAGTTTCCTTAACAAGCACTGGTAAGCTACCAGAAGTAGTTCCAGTCTACCCTAGGGGTTATTAATCCTGCACATGTGATCCTGCAGTGCTGGGATGACTAACTGCACTCCATTTGCCTGGCTTGTAGTCAGGGCTCCATCTCTACATGTAATGGAGTCAGATGGACTTACCTGAGAGATCATTTTTTTTTTCAGAAGTTTGTTATGGGCTCTTAGAACAGACAACTTGTGTGGCTGGTGCTTTGTGAATCCACAGACGTTTTAAAGAGAATATAAGATAGTGGGAAGGTGTTGGGCATCCTATGGTAAGGAAGAGGAAGTAACTACATATTAGATGGACAGACATAATGTGGGTCAGATCGTTATCCTGCACACCATCTGTGTACTTCACATGTCCATGCATCACACTATCAAGTACTTGTGGTTAGAGACATCTGTGCACAATGACGACCTGAATATATAGTCACATGACCTGATTTGATTGTGAGACATTTGAACAGATATTTCCTGTCAGCAGTCAGTAATAATGTATTCAGATTAGTGACTATCACCTGAGTCAACATAATTCTTCAAGGCATATGTGAAAATACCTGTGTGATTACAAGTAGATAACACTTGAGCAACACGTTATCTATAGAATTTTGTTACAGCAGTCATATGTGAATGTTGTGCTTCACGTGGGACTTGCACTATGTCTGTTTCCACATAACTTATTTTATGTGGTGTGATACTGCTGTGCACACAGATGACCTCAATCAGGGATTTGGAAAAAGACCCAATCATTTCATGTCAGAAACACAGATTGTGCCAAACTGAAATAGCCTAGAATGAAAAAAAATACTATCAAAACCCAGTGTAACATAAAAAACCCAGAATCAAAACACCACACAAAAGAAAAAAAGAAGGAAAGAAAGAAAGAGAATATAAAAAAGCAAAAGAAACCCAATTTCTTTTACAAAAGTAATGATCAAAATTAGTTCAACTTGCATTTTTTTGCCGAGGGGGAACTATTGCCCTCTGCACCCCCACATAGGAGCTTTGGCTAACAATCTCTTTATTCTATAAACTGTGGTATTGAATAATAGCAGTTAGTTTTTGACTAAACTCTTATCCCTCTGTTTTGATACAAAGGCTCTTCAATGTCAAATTCTTTTAGTTATGGAACTTTGTGCCATAGGGTTTCACTAAAAGAGGCTTTATTAAAATTACATGGCCCTATCATAAGTGCATGACATAGCATGGGTCCCAGTGTTTCACTTATAACATATGTCATATTCTGCTCCACTGTCATCTGCAGACCTTTACGTCACTATAGCTCTAATGTATGTGTGCAGTAGTGCAGACACAGTAATTTCTGTTCTATGTCTGTGGTGAAAATTTTAATATATGTATTTTGGTGTAAGTATTGAGTAGACATGTGATGCGATTTGCAATGTGTTCACAAGCATTTTGCAAATGGCAGTAAATAACAGTCATGCCTTGACATATTGTGTATGCTTATATTCAACAGTTAACTTCAGCACTTCACCAACAGTTAAACCAAGCTGCAGAATTTTAAGACAGTAGGGCATGTGATTTAAATTTATATATGATGTATGTGTTGATCATATCAGTGACAGGACAACGTTGCTGTTGGTGACATAGTCATCAGTAGGGATACATCAGTAGTAAGTCATAAGAGTATTTGTATTGTAAGGTGATGTTACACAGTGAGAGATACTCATATTATTACTCAGTATGAGATGTGCAACTGAAACTCGCTTTTAGTCATATAAGTTGTGTTATTCCACATTTGCTTTCAAAATAGGCACACTGTGCTCTGTGTCATTTCACAATGACATGTGCAACTCTCAAGATTACTTGGGGGATGCTCATGGAAGATGGTAATGAATGTCAGGACTGCTGTTTCACTGTCAGTCCAACCAACATAATGATTTGGGGCCATTCATGCCATGCACACTGTTTTACAAGCCATGATAACATCTGCCTTTTATAACAATGATCAGCCCAGGTGGTCTTCATGTGTACTACTGTACAAACAACTCTGGAACAAAGCCATATTCCAAATAAAATCTGTCTAAAAAACTTACTACACCACTGCCCAACAAACCATAGCAATTCCAAAAAATGTTGGTCCACCATAAATAAACTCATTCAATTCAACCTGGAAATACCTCAAACCCTAAACCCACCGCACCTCCCTCAGTTGATAAGATAGCTTCACAATTCATCTCCTTCTTCACAAACTCAATTCACTCTCTTATCAACTGTCACCAAAATCTCTCACCTTAGATCCCACTCTCAACTATCAATGGCAGTACCCCTTCTCCTTTAAACCTCTACCAGCTCACACAATAAAAAACTACTCAGCAAACTCAAACCCACCAGCCTAACAGCAGATAACCTTCCTACAGAATTTCTAAACATTTCCACAGAAGTCATTGTCTACCTCATATCTATACTGATCAATTACTCCATCATTGAAAACTACATCCCTCTAACCTGGAAAATATCCTACATCATCTCCCTGCACAAAGGGGGCAGTTCCACTGAACTCACAAACTATAGAGCCATTGCCATTCTTCCACCCCTCTCCAAAATACTGGAACAATGTATTCACACCCAGCTTCTAAACCACCTTCTAACAACCTCTTATATCACACACAACATGGTTTTTGCCCTCATCATACACCACAACCGCCCTCCTCAGCTTCACTGACACAGTAAATCAACACAGAAATCATGGTAAATTTGCATCCTCCATCTTTCTAGACCTCTCCACAGCCCTTGAGACATTTTTCTCACAAGAAACTGCTTTCAAAGCTCACCACTCTAAAACTTAGACACTCTTCCCTAACATGTCTCCACAGCTACCTTATTATCCACCACCAAACTGTTAAATGGCAACAGAAACTATCATCCATACTTCCTGTCAACATAGACATATACAAAGCTCCATACTAGGCCCCCTACTCTTCACCAGTTTCACTAACCAGCTGCACAAATCTACCCTTCTTGCCTCAGTTATCCAATACACAGATGACTCAAACTTCATATGCACTGCATCTTCTTTAAAACAACTAGAGATCACTATACAGCAATTCTTCTATGAAGTAGAATCCTGACTAGCTGGAGCAAACCTTATACTGAACCCATACTGAACCCAAACAAAGCTGATGCTATTTCTCCCCACCAAATCACCCAATTCCCTAACCATGTTGTAATCAATAACAAAATTAAATTTGACTTACATCTGTCACTGTCCATTAAGAAGACTCACATTAACCTAGGCTCTCTGTACTGAATTAAGCCCTTCCTTACCAACCAAACCAGTCTAGACATTGCCAGAACTCATCTCCTGTCCACTCTACTCTATGCCTCTCCCATTCTCACTAACATAAGTAAAATAGACCTAACAAAACTCAAGTCCCACTACAAAAAATAGTCAAATTCACCACAAGCTCACTTTACAGGTCCCACCACTGTTCTGCCTTCCAACAAATAAAATGGTTAGAATTCCCACAACACTTAACCTTCGCCCAACTCATCTTTGCTCACCACATTGTATACCAACCAGACAAGACCCCCACCCTATGGCTAATGCTTCAACCTTATGCTACCACTTGACAACTCCAATCCTCACATAAAACATTAATAAATGTTTCCAAAAGCAACAATAAAGCTGGAGACTCCCTGTATTCCCATTATATCTTCAAAATCTGGAACACAATTCCCCCCATATTCTAAACATCACCAGCCCACCACAATTTAAAAAAACTGCCAAAAAGAGTACCTCAATAGCAAATGGATCTGCTGTTGTATCAGCCTCGGCTAATACCATCCACCCTCCTCCCTCATTTTTTACTTTTTCTTTCTCTTCCTGGATACAGTAACCTCAGTATACTCTTACTAATAAGTCCTGTACCTCCCAATTTTTCACATACTTCTAACCTTCTCAACTACTCTCTAGGAATCTATACCTACAGAGCTAATACAATCTCTAAGGAAATTACAAATTATGTTCTTATAGTATCATACTCATAAAATGTATGTAATTAATATGTCAGAGATTCGTAGGTACTAAATATGGATGTCTCTTGTAAGACAAAACAAAAGAAGGCTTTCTGTCTCTTATACTTAGTAACTGTCTATATCTGTGCTTCCACTCTCATGATGTACAACATTAAAAACCTGCTCGTTAATACTGTGAATTGTGCTTTTAATTTTGCTTCTGTGTATTACATTATGGAGCTTTTCTCCCCAGGCTTCCGCTGAAAATGGGCTTCCGCCCAGTCAGAGTATCCTGGTAAACTAATGTAAATACATAAATAAAATAAATTACTTCTGTATAGGATGACAGCAAAGGTCATGCAATCAGTTTTAAACATCTGTATGGACATATGCCTCATATAGTACTAATATTTATGAATATGGATGGGGCCTTTATAAACATTGTCTTGTGGATGGGGCCTTTATAAACATTGTCTCTGATAAATGAAACACAAACTTAGATGGTCATCTTGTGATATGTTACATGGGATTTCATGGAGGTCAGTATATGGAGAAGAGTATGACATTTGTAAGAAAGGCTTTTGCTTATCAAAGTGTTCGATGTGTAACACCGGGTAAATATTAACCATGGAATTACCAAGCCTGTGAAACAAGTATAGTTTCTTCATTATGGTTTGTCTACTGCAATATGACTGCTGACAGGTGTGCATATTTTGAGATGTAATTTCTTCGTTGTGAATATTGCCCATCCTTCTGGGTACAGTGGATCTGGACTTGTGAAAAGACATAAACACAGCTGTGGAGATTTGTGGTGTTTGCATCTACAAAGTTGTTTGTCATATTTGTTATGATTACTGGATTACTGGCAATCTTGCATTTAATTATGTTAATCATGGAGTACATTTGGTATGTATCCACTTCTAATAAGTGGCGCAGCTTTACCACTTAAAGCCTGCACTCCATAAACAATGTGCAAGACAGTGAGATCCCTTGTGGTGCACCAGTATCATAAATGACCTTATTTAACCTTGACAGCCATGTAATGGTTTTATTTATTTATTTATTTATTGATTGAAGGCTAGCCACAACTAATATCTACCATCTGCCTTGTCTTGCAACCACATTGAATTCTTTCACGACCAACATCTCCATAAGTAGAAAATCTTAAACCCAGGAATCTGCTTGTGGAAAATTCAGGCAGTAGGCAGAAAGGAGATTAAGGCAACCCATTAAGGTGCCATCCAGATAAATTTTGTTTTATATCCTATCAACATTCTTGCCCATGATTAGTGTGCATTGATGCCACCCTGGAGTGTTTTCTGTAAATGATCTGCTGGCATGTTCCCCTTTTTTTATTTGTGTGTTTTTGTTAGAGATTAGAGTTCCCAATCTTCATTGGGAGATCTACACTGAGCAAGAGATCCTGTCCCCTGCCCTAGAATAGTTGAGGTGGCAAAATGCCACTTTCCCTGTACTCATCTACCCAACTCCCAGAGTGTGGGTGAGATGTAAAATGCTGATGTTGGCGAATTGAGAATGAATGAGTTATTGTAACAGGAGGAAACTGATGGTTAATAAGCACTGGGGAAGAACACAGAATAAAAAAGGCACTCTTGTACTATACAAAGACATAAGAATAATATTCACAGATGACAAGCAGACTATTGACTATGCTTTGAGTAAATAAGAGATGATCCAACTTAGACTTTTTCAGAAGCTTTGACCTCTTTAATCAATACTAGATATTTTATTCTATCTAGTTTCATCTTTACTAGGTAGCTGGAAGGATAGGTTTGTGTATATAACTAATCCATTGAGCTTTGTGTTTTACTTCCCTGCAGCTGGCCATCAGCTGCGCAAGCTCCTTTCCTGATTCTCCTGATCAACCCGATGCATCTTAGCCTCCTTTGGGCTCGCTCCAACCCATGTTCTGGGCAGGTGAGGAGACTGAGGATGCTAGTACAGTATCTTAGTGTTGCTGATGAATGTGCCCTAGCTCTCATCACCCCTATAGCAGTCTTGTGGTGCTCACAATTGCTGTCTTTGGGAGGTACATGCATCCTTCTGTTCATGTGCAACCTCCTGACCAATCAGAATACAGGTTGCTGCACTGAGCTTCACACATTTTAAGTCAGTGCAGTGAGACTAGGCTGCCTCCCTTATCCTGGATGGGTGAGCCAACATCAACCTCCCACTCCCCTCCTCCCCTGCCTGTCCCCTTCAGTGTCTGTGCCACTAGTCATACATAACTCATCTGGGCACAATAAGGGCTTTATATCTCTGTACCATGAGGCAGGATAATGTTTTGAGTAGCTATTGGACAAGAATAACACTGATATCTTTCTTCATTGTACACCAAGCAATAAATCTTTAGCCCCGAATATCGACTCAAGATTCTAGGTAGTTCTTCTGCTGTCATGGTTACATTATAGGTCAATGCTGTAGTCATGGTCATTATGGAATGACTTCTACCACTTCAATGATTAATGCATCAATGACTTGTATGAGCAAATGCCATGGATTAGGCCTATGTGTGCTACGACTTTTAAACAGCAATCATTTTATCTTACTAATACTCAGTCACAAGCAGAGATGGTAAGCCATCCCTGCAGTAAATCAGTGCACTTTGGTTTGACATCAGCTTCATAAAAGTGAGCACTGCCATTAGTTTTACAAGGTAAGCATTAGAGTGATGCTTCCTTAAGCCCTGAACAACATTTACAAATAACAGTGGAACTATCAGCGATTCTTGAGGAACACCTGCAGATACATTGCTTAGAAATAATTTGACATATTTGTCATTATCAAACAAGCTAATAAATGATGCTAGATAAGGTTGTTTAATGCCAAATGTGGTACGGCTATGTCACCATCCTTTTAGGGTTAACAGTATCAAATACAATGAAGAAATCAAGAAAGGCATTCCTCCATTTTTATGTGTATATTCTCTTCAAAGGCCTGGAGAGCTCTCTTAACCCTGCAGAATGATGCAAATCCGTGATAAGAATCTCTCAGAAGTCTGTGTGCAGTAAGCAAATAAAATTCCCGTTAATGTTAATATTGTGAGAGATGTATCCAGGGACATGGTAAGGCAATATGTTTCTATCTCTGTGATTCATTTATTGATCTGCTTTTCCAGAACAGGAAAAACAAAGCCCTCTCTTTACATGGTGGGCAAGTTAAATTCCCATATGCTTCTTCTTTTTAAGCTGAGCAACTAACTGTATTGGAGCCATAGCCTCCAGCTGTAGGAATTTGAGAACAATTCCATCAAGTGCAGAAGAGGGACTTTCTATGATTTTGGATAACACTTTTGAGATATGTAAATGTCCGTTCTCCCTTAACTAAAATGGAACATGTCAGGTTTTGTATGGTATGAGTTTTACCTCCCCAGTAAAGATGCAGTTAAAACTGGACTAACAAGGCAGTACAGAGAAGAACAGAGACTGAAGAAATATATTTTTATTTATTTATTTGACATTTGTTGACCGAGAGTGTCCGACTGACTGAAAGCCCTTTTGCAGTGGAGGCCCATCGAGAAAAGTTCCACAAAACACAAAAGTAAATTCCAGATAAAAAAATTACTACACTAACAGAGAGTACATATGAGTTAATACAGTACAGTATATCAAACATTTCATAATCCTTTGAAGCATAAAATACTCTAAGTACACTATATTAACAGTAGTATGACAATATCAAAGTTCGTTATTCTTAGTTAGAGAGCACAGGATAAGTTAATTACAGGTTCAATAACAAGAATTACATGTTTGAAACAGAGGATCAGGAGTTAGCAGGTAACAGAGTGAGTAAGTGTTGATATAGAGAGAGGGACCACATTACTGGAGATCCACCAGGTCTGGAGTAGTCCAGAAGGGACTTGCTGATGGACTCATGTGTTATGGTAAGCATTATCATGTATAATGTAAAGATACAATTTTTGTTTGTATGATTATTATTATTAATATTATTATTATTATGGCCTCATTAGGCCAGTCATTGAATATAATGTCCCCCTTGGCAAGTACCTGCCAAGACACATGCAACAACTGGAATGTACACACCTTACTAAAAGGATACAAGGCCTAAACAATATGTCCTACATAGCCAACTCAAAACTCTGTCACTATACTTGGTATCCTACAGCCTGCTAAAAGGTGACCTGTGTCTGGCATACAGGGCATCCTCCAAACCACTATTGATGGATTCACTGCACATCAGCAAGTCCAACGGCATCAGAAATAATTGGTAGGGACTAAAACCGCTTTTGCAACATCAGCAAAATTCAACGGACAGGTATACCTCACAGAGGGTACTGCTGCTCTGGAACAGATTGTTCATCCACATTAAACAAAGTTAGTCTCTGTCTATATTTAAGTGCAACTTGGATCTATGGATGGAAAACAGAAAATACATCCTAGGACTACCTCCTACACTATTAATGGACAGATTTAGCTCCTATCCCATGCATAGCTCCCCTCAAATTATTAATGGTATAATCCCAGTTATTCTCATTAGGAATAAAGTATAAACATTGACCATGGGGTGGGTAAGGCCAATCTCTAACGAAATGGGAAAGGTTATTTTTTTTTTATTTATTTAACATTTGTTCACCAGGAAACTCTGACTTGGGTCAAGCCAATTTTCAGCAGAGGCCCA
Organism: Protopterus annectens; assembly: GCF_019279795.1. Lineage (NCBI taxonomy): Eukaryota > Metazoa > Chordata > Ceratodontiformes > Protopteridae > Protopterus > Protopterus annectens. The sequence continues at coordinate 564,478,272 of NC_056744.1, read as the reverse complement.
GGGAGAAATGCTCTAGGCATATGTCTTTGTAATGTGGGAGGAAACCCACAAAAATGCAGGGAGGACATGCAAACTCCACACAGAAGGTACTCCAGCAAACCTCTTGCTGTGAGGCAACAATGTAAACCACTGCACCACTGCACCATCCTAGTGCAGTGAGCACAACAAAGGGAAATTGGCTAGGTTTAACCAAGGCTGACAAAGTTTGCAGATGACTGCAAACTGGGTGCAGTTATTGAATCCCCAAATGATGTCAGTATACTCCAGGAGGGTCTTACACAGACCAATGACTGTTGTCTTAGTCAAGGTCTCAAACTGAATGCAAAGAAATGCATCATCATTCTCTTCAGCACAAACAATGTCCCTTCACACTATCAAATCAACAACAATATCCTACGTACCCATGAAGTGGTAAGGGACTTGGGTTCACAAGTTGACCACCATGTGCCTTCTGTAGTAGAGAAGGCTTTCCATGTAGCACATTTGATTAGTAAAGCCATTGCCTCGAGAGCAAAAAAGGTTATAACCCCTTTATACTCTGCACTAATCTGGCCCATAATTGGATATAATGACCCATTCGGCATGTGCCGTACAAAGCACCTGCAGCAATTTGAGAGACTTTAAAGGTTTCTAACAAAGAAGATCAAGGGACTCCAGCATGTGCCATACACAAACCAACTAAAGTCCCTGTCACTTTACTCTGTATCATATAGACTTTTTAGGGGAGACTTGTGCCTGGCTTAAAGACCAGTTTCAGACCCAAACCTGGTGAACTTGCTGCATATCCATAAATCAAATGGGACTAGGGCCATCCATTCCAGGGACATAAATATGGCCTTCAACTTAAATAGGACATACCGGAGGGACAGATTTATCTCCCAGCAACTGCAGTGTCTTTGGAATAGGGTACCTGTTCATGTGAAACAAAGCACCTCTAGGACACTGTTCAAAAGGCACCTGGATGAATGGATGGGGCACCATAAATTCTTACCGGGAATCATGCCCATAACCCACCTGGACATGGGTAGTCATTACTAAATACAGTCCTGGGTATTAACTAACATTTCTTTGGTATTATATTAGGATGAAACAGCTAAGCTTAAAATGACCTCCAGGTTGATAGCTTATTAATCTCCTATGATCCTATGATCCTATAAAATAACCCACAAGGGGGGCTAGCCTAGTACTTATCTATGAACCTGTTATGCCTCCATATGCCATGTCTGAGAAGAAAGCCCATACTGTGTTGGCAGATACTCATTGAATCTGTTATTCTTTCAGACCAGTTTATTAAACACAAAACAATTATTTATATATTCACAACATTAACCAACCTCACTCTGCTGGAGAGAAATCATATCTCCAAGCAATTTTGTGCCCCCATTCCAACTCATCAGTGAACATCACCTAGCATATATATCATTCCTGACCAAATGTCATGACCAGTATATATAACACTTTTCTACTTTGGCCAGCTCCATTTACTCTAAGTATTTGCTGAACAGATTGCAAATAATTCACTCTACATGTCTGGCAGGGTATTGCAGAAACAGCAGCAGGGAAGGAAGACAGGAAATCAGGGGCATGACACACTGAGCACCGTTATGTAACTATGAATGCTAAAAGCACACAGGATACAATACATGCGTTATTACTGTTCAGTTGTTGTACAGCACTCCATGCCATTTGTCTTTTTGGTACTATTACTAAGCAATAATCATTGTTGGACCTATGGATTATAGAAGATTATCCCCAACTGGAGAGGTTTAGCCATTAGGATGAAGTCTCATTAGTAAGTGCTGCCAAGACTGGGTAGACATTATTATAGTGTGTAGTCAATAAACTGCACATAGTTATCATGAATCTAGCACAGTGGTTATTTGAGTAACATCTCATCCATCTCATAACTCCTGCTGGAATATTGAATGATTAACTGCAAGCATGCACATGCATGGGCACCAGCGTTGCCAGATTTCCAAAATCACAGGTCAGGAGGTTCTTTGCTACTGAGTTTGCAGTGCAGCAAACAAACATTAGGTACTCAGCAGCAAGTCTGCATACATAAAATCCTGTTCAGTGTAAGCAATGACTCGGGTATCAATGAACTGCTCATCCACCCCATGATAATGAAGGAATGGACTTCCCGGGTCTCCACTGAAAAAGGGCAACAGCTCAGTCTGACTAACCCGGTCAACAAATGTCAAATAAATAAATAAATGAATAAATAAAGTCATGCAAATAATGGTCAAGTCTTCCTAGTCCTTCAGTGGAAACCTAACAGTACAAGTTACCATCAGGGTGTTTCCCTATATGCCTAAACTCATGAGTGAAACAGTTAATAAACTTCCAGTAATTATCCTGGCAAATCCTCCCACTAGTCTCACTATACAGATTTATAAAACTTAACACCCACATTCATTTGGTTAATACAACCTTCCAAATCCAACCAAAGTTGTTGGATGACTTCTTTCATGGAAACCAAGTTAGTTGATCCGGCCATTATTCATTAGATAATTTGGGTTTTTAATTTGCACCCTTTGACTAAGTACGGTTGCCACTCATTACTAGCCTGAACTTTCTTGTGTTGTTTTTTTCAGTGTGCCATGTATTTAGATGCTGTAGCTCACCTCCTCCCTGGTAGCAAGTTCCCTGGGAAAGGCCTTAAAGAGACAGAGCCAGGGTTGCTAGATACTTAAAAAAAAAACAGCCCCAAAACAGACCAATGTATTCTGCATGGCTCTGCTTTAGGTTGCTGGAAAGTCGTACGTCGGGATTTTTAAAGCATAATGCATCACTCAGGATTTGAATGTTGAACTTGGGACTGTCCCGCTGAAATAGGGATGTCTGGCAAACCTGATGGGCACCTACACACACACACACACACACACACACACACACACACACACACACACACACACACACACACACACACACACACACACTATTATGAACGGACTAAAAACTGCAACAACTACATACTCTGTTATTAAATCATATTTTCTTAACACTAATTATGATGGCAAGTTGCCTGCATCCTTCCTGTCATATTTTTTTCTTTGTTTACAGTAATGGCAAAACTATCAGGTATATACACAAGTGAACTCAATATTTAAACAACTGGATAAAAGGAATGAAAACAGTGGAAATAAAAATAAAACTGCATGATATATAATAATGTCTTGTGGGGGGATGGTTGATATTTTAGGATTTACTCCTTTCTGGACTATGTGGTTGATCTCTTGACTTTTGCCCTAAGAAACAAATGCTAGTTGGGAGTAAGCCTAATAATTATTCATATCACTGTCTAATATTATTGGTATAATGCCATTCTGGCCTGATACTGAAAATTGTAATTATACAAGTTAAGTTGAGTTTGACCAAGTTATTTTAAACGATTTGTCTTTTCTTCATAAAATAGCTTTGTTGTATGTGCACACTTCATGCTTCTACTTTTTGCACCATTATAACTCAGCATAGGGACACACATTTTGGTTTACATGATAATGATTATGTCATATGTTATCAGAGATTTTCATGCCTTTGACAATCAGGAATTTAATAAAGCCTACACAGTCTTTTTCCATTTTTTAATTTCTCCAAGTCTTTTGGGTTTCTAATACTATGATGGGAATGGACCCCATTCCTAAGTCAAAGTTCGATTAAAGTTCACGAAATTAGTACTGTTTCAATCTTTTTCTCAATTTTTTTTTATTTTTCAAATACATTTCAATGAATTCCATAGTATTTATACATAACATCTTAAATAACTATGTACACTATTTATATTAGCCTGACACTATAAGAGATCTTAATGTATACAGTTACTTTATGTTGTGTCTTTCGGCTTTTCCCGGTTAGGGGTCACCACAGCGGAACTCCGGTCCGCTAATGATTGGCAGTAGATTTTTACGTACTGAGTTGCCGGCTCTGATGCACAACCTTCAACAAAGGTACACCCCATTCACGCATGTCTCCACACAGAAGACGTTCTAGCTGAGAATCGAACAGGACAACGTCTTACAGTGAGGCGACAACCCTACCACAGCACCACCACCGCAGTTACTTTATAAGTATGTTCAATCCATTATCAAAGTGCCTGATCAATTATTGTATAGTGTCAATCAATGATAAGACTTCCCCAAGGGTTGTTGATAATGGGTTTGGATAAATTATTAGTTCTTTAATTTAAATTTCCAATAATGCTGTGGTCTTCAGTAGGCTATAGAAGTCTTCCAAAGTTGGTATTGTGTTTGTATTCCATCTTCTTGTTATACACTTCCTTGAAATTGCAAATATAGTCCATACTAGATACATATTTGACCTATTCAAATTAGGGCCTTTATTCACATTTAATAATACAAGAGCTTTAGTTAAATAAAATGATTCATTAAGTAAAGCTTGTAAAAAGTTATTAATACCATTCAGAAATGGCTTAATTTTAACACAGTCAAAGAAAATGTGGTTCTAATCTGCATTGTGTACTTGCTCAGATCTCCAACATATTCCTTTTATGAAAGAACTAACTTTACTGAATCTGTCTGGGGTTAAGAATGCTCCATGCAAACATTTCCAATTAAAAACTTTACAGTATTGTGTAAAGGATGTATATTTTATAGATAATAAGATATTTGTTTTAATATCTTCAGTTAACTGTATTGAGTGTCCTTTTGTTATATATTTCCAATATGAGGTTTTGGGTGTTGTTTTATAGTTTATCAATAATTTGTAAAATTTTGAAATACTGTTTCCCATGTCAAAGTTGTTATATATGATTTCATATATATATTTCATAAATTTAGGTATTTCCTTAAATGAAGAATTGTTAATTATTCTACTTAAATCTTGCAAATATGACAGAATACTCTGTAAAGTTAGCCAATCCTGTTGTAGAATTTTGTATGTTGTTTTTATTACTTGCATATCTAAAACTTTTAGTTCTTTGATACATTGGAGCCAACAAACAAATCCTTTCAGTTCACAGGAATTAATAATTTCTCTATATATTTTATGTGGAAAGTTCTTTGTGACTATAAATGGTGTTAAAAGATCAAACCAGATTTTTAAATCTATATTTGCATTAATAATTTTCCTAAATGAGTCAATGTAATAATTAATCATACGAGTTTTAATGGGTTTAGTAATGTTATATTTCATACTAATATGTTCCATGGCAAATTGTTTTTATCTGTTATTTGAAATTCTTTTTTGTAAATCAAATTAATTTATTGATTATTACATTTAGTAATTCTTTCCAATTTGCAAAGTAATTTGGACTTATCCAATCTGAGATTGTTTTAGATATTGATGTTTTTATATATGTTTCTATATCAGTAAAGTTTAATCCTCCCTATTTCCATGGTCTGATATGATGTATTAAAGCTATTCTGTTTCTTTTGGGAAACCATAATAATTTTATTAGGCATGAATTTATTTCTTTAAGTATATTCCTTTCTGGTATTCAGTTGTATTGCCCAGGCTATATAAAGGATATTGGACAGTAAAACCATTTTTATTAGCTGTAGTCTATCATCAAATGTTAATATTATTTTGTTCCATTTTTCCACAGAAATTTTAATAGTGTTGATGACATTATTGTAGTTTTTTGAGACTAATTCATTATTATCCTTGCATAACTCAATTCCTGGATATTTTAAGGTATATTCTTGTTTCCCTATGATGTGATCCCCCTTAGTCTGCAGTTCTTTTTGTTAATTTAGAATACAAATTTTGATTTTGATTTACTGAATGGAGTCCTGAAGTAATGTGAAATTTGTCAATTAATATATCTAATTCTTCTAAAGTCTCTTTTGTATTAGATAATGTTAGTAATATGTCATCAGCAAATGCCATTACTTTAGAATTATATTGTTCATAAACATCTATTCCTTTGATTTTTATATTGTTACAGATTGAATCTGCCAATATTTCAATAGCCAGAGAAAATAGAATCGGTGGCATGGGACATCCATGTTTAGTGCCTTTTGTTATATGTATAGATTCAGAGGTAAAATTACCTAACTTGACATATGTTAAATTATTTGTATATATATTCTTTAGGATTTGAACAAAGGATGCAGGAAATTCAAATAGCATTAGGATTTTAAATAAATAGTCCCAATTTAGGGATTCAAAGGCTTTCTCTACTTCTAAGCAAATTATAAGTGTTTCTTTATTTTCTTTATTAATATAATCTATAAAATAAATTATCTTTTTAATATTGTCATGTGTGTATCTATTTATTTTATTTTATTTATTTTACATTTGATAACACAGGGTGTCTGACTGAGCTGAAAAGACCCTTTTTCAGTAGACTCCTGAGGAGAAAAGCTCCACACAGAAAAATAATTACAGATACATTTAGATATTTAGACATGATCAGTATATGCACAATTTACAATAGACATGTTTATGATATATAAATCCAGTTTGATCATTATTTATTGTTTTGGATAGTAGTATTTTCATTCTGTCAGTTAATATTGTCATGAATATCTTATAGTCATTATTTAATAATGATATAGGTCTATATGAGGTACAGAGGTTTGGGGATTTGTTTTCCTTTAGGACTGGTGTGATTAAGGAATATCTCCAAGAGGGTGGTATTAAAGCTTGTGACTGAATTTATAATAGAGTTTTATGGAAGAAGGATAGTATCTTTGAAGGAAAAAGTTTATATATTTCGATAATTATGCCATCTATACCTGGAGCTTTATTATTTTTACCCTTTTTTATTGTATCTGTAATTTCTTTGTAGGATATGGGTGCTTGCAGATCTAGTTTGATTTTTCTGATATTTCTTTATATTTGAACATTTTTCATCTAGATTTAATTGAGCGATATGTATATTTTCTTTTTGGAAATGTTCCATATAGTGATTTCTATAGACATCAGGAATGTCACCTATATCCAAGACATTTTTCCCTTTCTTTTCATGGAAGATACTTTTAATGTTATTAGCTTTTGATTGTGTTTTGTTTCTTGTGGATACATTATGTAGATATTTGGGAGAAGTGGCCAGGGTATTAATTTTTAGTTTTTCTAAAGCTAAACTAGTTTTATGTGTTAGAATTTTGTTGTATTTATTGTTTAATACTTCTGCTTTCTTGTTTATCTCCAAATTATTTTGATTTTTTCAACTTTTACTACAAAAGTTTGGAATGTAGATCTAATAATTCAGAATCCCATTCTCTGTTTTTTTTTATACCAAGTTAGTGTTTTACCATATATGTAAGCTTTTAATGAGTCCCATATCATTATTTTATTTATCTATGTGGTGTAATTAATATCTAAGAAAAACTGTAATTCAGATAATAACCAGGGTTTGAACTCTTTAATTTAGTTATATATGCTGGAATTCTGGAGTTAAAGATTAATGGTTTGCACCCATTTTGAAGTTTTAGTATCAATGAATTGTGGTCTGAAAAGGGGCAGGGAGTGATTGAGAAATTAGTGATTTTAGAGCGTAAGTCATTGGCAGCAAATATTTTATCTATTCTAGTTTGGGTACCAAATCTGTGATCTTGATGGGAAAACAACAAAGATTTACCTTCTTTAAATTTGAAAGTATCTACAAGATGAAATGATTTTACCCACTTATTTAAAACTTTTGATGCAGCAGATGTACGCAGCGGCCTTTTATTTGTAGTTTCAGAAATATCAAATATACAGTTAAAATCTCCTCCTAATATTAAGTTGCCTTTATAATTATTGTAAATGAAATCCAAGTGTTTTTTAACAGTTCTTGTTCCAATGCCTGGGAACCGGTATATATTGGCTAGGGTCCATATTCTGTTATTATATTTAAATATTTCTAATGCCCTAAGGTCTTCTTTATCTTCATACTTATAAATGATTTCTGGGTTAATCACATTTATTTTCCATAAAATTGTTACCCCTTTTGTCTTTGTCTTATAAGTGGATTGTGCCAATATCATATATTTCTTAGGATTCCATTTGTAATTGTCATTTGTTTTGAAATGAGTTTCTTGAAGGAAGACAATTTATGCTATGTTCAGTTTTAAATATTTCAGTAGATTTGATCTCTTGCTAGGATTGTTTAAGCCATTGGTATTTAAAGATAAAGTTAAATCCATCTTTGGTTATTTAGACTATGTATTTTTTGTTTTATTGTGACTATTAAACATTTTCCTCTGATAACTATAAAGTTTATGTTTGAGCTTTTAAAGGAAATTATCAGTTTTATACCAATAAAGTAATGTTTTGGTCAGGCATACTAAAAATGATTTTGTGAAATAAATTTAAATTAATAAATGTTAACAAAACTAAGATCTGCACTAGCCATAGAATGAAACTCATTCTTAATCTGATGGATAAAGCTAAGTCCACCAGATTATCACTCATACCTTGACAATCCAGAACATCTGAGCTCCATAAATTGAATTATCATATGGAAAATATTTGTAATATGAATAAGCAATATTTATATTATTTTGAACAGATATAGTACTATTGTAGATTAGACAGAATTCTAATAAAATATAAATGTCTACTTATTGTATAAGCAATTAGTATTTACATGAAAGATAGATGACAAGCAATTCAATCATAGTAAAGTAGGATGTATCATATATAAAACCTCAGTAAAAAATTGTAGCACACAGTTATTTAACATATTCACCCTTATTGATGAAGTCTTTAAAAACTTATTACTTAATATAAATAGATTGCAATAATATTTATACCTAATGTTTATAATACAATGTGTTTTACTGTATATATCAGAAGTTATATTTCATTGTTTTCCAGCATTTAAGTAATCACTTTGTTTGTTGCTAACTTACTTAAAGCATCAAGTTTGTTTTATGTGAACATTGATGAAAGTTAGTGCATTTTAATTATCAGTGCATCCCTCTTTCCCCATTTCCTACACATAAGGATTTTCATACCAGTCATTTCTTATTATAAAATGAGTGAAATTATAGGTTAGAAACAAAAAATTCACTTATTGTGATTAATAATTACAAATTCCTTTCCATATTTATAAACTGCCATTTTATGGCATATACTGAAAGTTTTTAGATTTAAATGTCAACATTCTATTTTGTATAATCAGCAAATGTTAAACTGAGTGATTGTTGCCAATTTAATACTATTTGTTCAGAATGTGATTGTTACATTCAGTGGTATTTCTAGTTCAGGCTTCTATTGTTTCCCTTGAACAACTTTGTCAGTTTGATGTCATGTATAAAACATTAGTTACCGTGGCAACAGCTTAAGTATTATGCATAGCCAAGATGGGTTACAAAACCACAATTCAAGATAAAGCAATTACATAACTTGTTATGCATATTTACTTATTTAAGAAAATCATCATGCTTGCCCTTGATGTTCAATGTAGTGTGTGTCATTTATGACAAGTTAAGACAGTAGTGTTATTACACACAAGCCCATGTTATTAAATCCTTTATTTAATATCTAAATTCTGCAGACTGCTTCATCTTATATGACAATTATATATTTTATGTATAGATTTACTAAAATCATACATTACATGACTATTGTGTGTTTGTATCTTTTTATGTTTTTTTTTTGGCTGTTGTTTAGTTATTTGAGAGACCACAAGCTGTAATGCTTATTCTTATTTTTAGATCCTTCCAAGTATGTTTATACAGTCCATAGACTTTAAATTATGAGACCCTTCTAGTTTCTTATTTGTTATATTTCCATCCTTACATACACATATATCAGTACTTCAAGCACGGGCAACAATGCCCATCCAGTTTTGCCAGAATACCATTCACTAGTTCATGTGGTGTGTTTCCAGGCTGTTCTTAAAATATCCAAACCAATAATTGTCCTGTTCCATTTTATCAGCCTGTTCCATGCAGTGGCCATTCTGCCAGTGAACCACTCAACACACCTTCCATTCCCACAGATATTTCTACAAAGAAAATATGATGACTCTCTCTAGCACTTCCTGGCAACCCCAGGCATCCCTAGGATCAGCTGTACCCATATTCCCAACATGTCCAAGCAAGCTCACATCCCAGACCACTGCAAAGGGTATTGCACAAAGCCAAGTGCTCTTAGTCTTTCACAATAACTCAGACTTCCACTCTTATGTAAGTCCTTAATGTGTTTGGACCAAAATACATTTTAAATATAAAATTGCGCTTATTATTTATTTATTTATTTATTTATTTATTATCAAGAATCAATTTAATGAGCTAAATGAAGTGTTGGGAGACCATCAATATGTGTACATGTGGTTTAAAACAGCCCTTTTATTATATATATTTTTTTTAAACCAAAAACTTCATTGCTGAGAATCATCTTGCAGGATCCTCAGAGCCTTTAAACATTATTTCTGTCTCCATTACCATAGCAACCTGGGAGCATCTCTTTCTGTTAGTGTGTCTATGTATTGCATACCAGAGGTTTGTGATGTACCTGAAGCAAAGCTTCACTTCCCTGCAACTTCAAGCCTAAATTCCCTCACTTTCTGCAAGGCAGCAGCCAGGAAAAGAACGGAGAGCAAACAGATAAAAAGAAAACCTCCCAACAAGTCGCCACAACAAGAGATAATACATTCTTTCAGCCTTCCCACCTCTCACTCAGCAGATGTTTAAACAAACTATTCTCTTCCAAAATATCCCTAATCACAGTTTTATCCACCCCCTTCCCCTAGATCCAGGCTAAAACACCAAATGTCTCTTCCTAATACACACGCATCAGTAAACCTTGATCACAAGCCGCACCCCACAGCTTCCCAGAGATGAAAACTGCAACATACAACAGCTGCCAGACACAGCTGCATCCACACACACCATGTCAGGCTTAATCAAACAGCACTCGAAACTATGATACCTGCCATAACTGATATTAATGTTTAGACAAAATAATAATGACATTTGTACTAGCTGCCAGACACGGCTGCATTCATGCACACCATATCAAGATTGATCAAACATCACTCAAGGCTATAATACCTGCCATAATTGACATGAACTATGTTTAGACAGAATAATAATGAAATTTGTACTAGCTGCCAGACAGAGCTGCATCCGTGCACACCATATCAGGATTGATCAAACAGCACTCATAGCTGTGATACCTGCCATAATTGATATTAACTATATTTAGACAGAATAATGATGACATTTGTACTAAGAGCTTGCTACTATTATTTAACCAGGATATACATGACATTTCTAAATCATACTTTAACTGAAGAAGGCATTAGTCTCCATGACAGCATTTTTTTTCAAAACACTCTACTATTACTGCTATTATATATGATGTTAAGTTGTTACATTTGAGTCTGAACTCTGATGAATGGTACCTTGTTGAATTAATTAATTACTTAAATTATTATAAGCAAAATCAATGAAAAATGAACAAAATAAGTATTCATTGAGTTCAAGTAGGGGAATAGAAATGTCTATGTTTGTATTATATGTTGCTTTGTTTGGGTTATATATATAATGTAAATAGTAACCCATCTTGACCTACCTTTGTTTGTGAAGAATTATTGGACACTTTGAACATTCTGAATAAATCATTACTGTTTCTCAGTTGTTTGAGAAATCCTCCTTTTTTTTTTAAATAAAAACAGATGACAAGTGATGTACCATATCTGTTTATACTTTGAGAGATGTAGTTGTAAGAGTTATTTTTGGGACAGCTATCTTGGAATTAGTGTTTTGTTTCTTCTTTCTAGCATTAGTCCAATGATTTGCTTCTTTTATTCTTTTAAGAGTAGAGGCCATCCATTCCATTTCTTCTGGGATAGACACTTTGTTGTTGTTTTTGATTAATACAGTAGCTTCTTCTAAGTCATTAAAGGTTCTCATTTCATTGGGAAAAAGTATTTTTATCTTGGCTGGAAAGGCCAGCTGTGCTTTAATGTTGTTTTGTTTCAACAGATTTATTATTGGCCAGACTTTTTTCATTTGTTCTAGTATTCCAGAAGAATAATCATTGTCAAACCTTATCGGCCTTTGACTGTATTTTAAGGGTGATTTTCTCCAAGGAGATTTTAATATTAGTTCCTTGTCCAGAAATGAAAGGCATTTTATAACTGTGGATCTAGGTGGAGTATTTGTTGAGTTAGAAGTCGGTTTTCTCAGTGCTCTATGCGCCCTTTCAATTCCAAATGAAAATCCCTCTTTCAAGTCTAAAAATTCAGGAATCCAAGTTGTTAAGAATGAAATAATGTCTTCTCCTTCAGTGTTTTCAGGCAGACCAAAGATCCTTATGTTGTTCCTCCTTTCCCTGTTTTGTAAGTCATCTATTTTGTTTAGCAGCCACATATTCTGTTTAAGCAGAAATTCTCCTTGGAATTCTTCCTCTTTGAGTCTGCCTTCAATGCCATTTAGAGAAGTCTCTATATTTGTTATTTTTGTATGGTGTTGATGTAATAGTTCCTTAAGAATATCAGTATGTTTTAGAGAATTTAATATTAGGTTTTTGAAGTCATTTTTAAAGCCATCCATCTTCAAAGATAGTCCTGTAAGGTAGATGTTATCAATTGCAGTTCTTTTTTCAAAGCAGCGTCTGGATGAGAATTCTTTCATTTGCTCATATTCAGTGACTCTATATCTCCAAGTTACTTGAAAGGAACATTTTTCTATATCTCCACCAAAATTGATATTTATGTAGTTTAGTAGTTTATCTATAGATTTCTGACATTTCAATCTTGAAAATAATGACATTTTCCTATATTATTATACTAGTTTATGGCGCTCTCAAAATTCACTGCTCTCAGTTGGCCATCTAGGCTCCACCCCCTACTGTTTCAGTCTTTGATGTCAGCCAAAAGTGCTCTTCGCAGCACCCGCAGTGTGCCCAGTAATGACTCCTTCTGTAATTCGTATGGGGTTACATGTATCAGTAACATATCTAAATATGATTGTAGATTTTTTTTTATAAGACCTATTGCTCCTACTACTAATGGAACTGTCTGTGTATCTTTCTTCCACATTGCTGTCATTTCTGCCTGCAGATCCTGATATTTTATGACTTTGTGTCTCTCTGTACGCAAGACATTGTAGTCACTGGATGTGGTGATTTCAATGATAAATGTTACTTTTGTCTTCTTTTCCTGGACCACTATATCTGGTTTTCTAGCATCTATCTTTTGAACTGTTGGTAATGGGTTATCCCATGTGATGTAAACTTCATCATTTTCTATGATGCTTTGTGGCTCATGTTTCCACTGTTTTTCAGCCACTTCAGCACCATAATGTTTGCACAATTCCCAGTGCAGCAGTCTTGCCACATTATTATGCCTTTCGGTATACAGTCCTTCTGCCATTAGTATGCCACAACCAGCAATGAAGTGTGCAACTGTTTCCAATTCATTTTTACAAAATCTGCATTTGTCTGTTTCTCCCACATGTTCAATGGACTTTTTAAACCAGTGCATATGTAGCCCACTGTCTTGGGCCATCAATATTAACTTTTCATCTCTTTGTTTGAATTCTTCTCTCCTTAACTATCCCTGCATTCATTCCTGATCAACATGAGGTTCTTCCAGATGTTTTCTATATACTTGCAATTATTTTTATGCATTTTCCACATTTCTTGCCTTCTCATCTGGTCATTCACCTCGTATTCTTTCTTTTGTTTTTTGGCACATTCAGTTGCTGCCTGATTTTTATCTACTTCTGGTTTGACTTCCATTCCTGCTGGATGGCGATATGCTTCTGCTACATTAAACAGAGAAGTCATCTTATATTTATTCTCCTCATGTTTCAAAACTTTCACTACATTTGTGTCTTGTGAGGTCAGCAGATATGTGTAAGGTCCCATAATTTTAGATCTGTACATGTAATCAGTTTCAAGGGGGCCCATCCCTCCTTCAGAATGGGGAATATATAATCTTGGTATGCACTGATTTTTATAAATCATTTGGTGAGCAAATGATGTGCGCGCCATAATACACACATGGGTGCGAAAACTTTTAAATTCAGCAAGTGCCATGTAGTGGCACACACCTCTGCACAAACAATTTATGTTATTACATTATCACTCTGTAATGAAAAGTATTTTAATGTATTAGATACACCTGTATTCGAACCCAATACCATCTGGCCCCCAAAAAAGGACTGTATCAACGCATTAACACATGCTGTTACAGAGTCAGTTAAGCAGTAGGTGTATTTCCTAGACTGAATACTAATTTTCAAACTTTAGCAGTGCTGACACTAGAATGGTTACATGACATTACTAATCATTCTTAAGTTTTGGGGGGCAGAAAAGGTGAGTTACTGTTATGGCACAAACAAGGATATGCTGTTCTTGTTACTCTCCTTATTTTGCATCCTGACTGTTGTTAGTATTTCACATCTGTAGACTGTTTTATGTTTTTCCAGTGGGTAATATTGACTGCTAATTTTTCTGTTTTATCTGGTAACAGTTATTTTGTAGTTAAGTGATACTTATGTGTATTATCATTATGTTATCTTTTAGGACACCTACAACTATGTCAGTCAGGTATGTCCATCTACAGAGACCCCCCCTTCAGTGATGCTGAAAATGAAATTATTGTTGATGGTTTTCAGCAACATGGTGCATTTCTCTTGGGAAGAGTCATGCAGATATGGCACAGAAGCTGCAAATATGGCAGAAGATCATACAGGACATCAATGCTGTGGGTGGCCATGGCTGAACATGTGAACAGGTGCACCGCAGGGCTATTGACATAACCAGTGCACAGAGGTGAGCAGCTGCAGTTACCCAAGACCAAATGGTTACCAGGGGAGGGCCTGCTAGAGAACCACCTCTTACCCCAAGTGAAGAGTTCCTGGCAAATAAACGAGATCATGACAGCTCACAGGAGAGTGCAGTATATCATGTGCTGGATTTCGGTGCCACACCTTCTGAGACAGCAAGCACATCCCAGGAGGAGCTTCCAGCTAGGCTTTTTTATCTGAACAATTGAATATTGTTGTATAGTAAAGCAATTGAAATGAATGTTAATTCTGTGTCACATGTCTTTTTTTTGGGGTGGGATTGAAGATTGCTACAGTTATAAGCTTAGTTTGGAGTTGTCAACCACATTCTTGTTGAGAGTAGAAGTAATGCACATATAAAGGCGTAAATGTATTACCCCCTGTGTTACTGTTAAATGTGAAGATGTAGCCCTTACTTCTTGCTTAACTTCTTCCAGGACCATCAGGACTCCAGTGATATATGCCTCCTGCAGATTGTAAGCCAAATAATTTTATGTCATTACTGCAGATCAATTTAAAGAAATATCATACTATGTCATCTTAGGCTTTTGTTTGTATTGCAGTACTGTCTATAATAGTGGCAGCACTGCTGGTTTATTAGCATATATTTCACTATAGTAATGCAGGTATTAATGTATTCCTTTGTTTCTTTCTTTTTATTACAGGTGATCATGACAGTGGGAGTGTGGGCATTGCACCACCTGATGTCAGTGTCTCAGCAGACTCTGATGATGATGATGGCCAAGCTGAGATACAGTGTGGGGGGCGGTGCAGAGTTTGAATCTGACACAGTGGTTGACATACAGCCATCCCCAGCACTTCCATTGGACACAGCCAGTAGGCTTACGCCTACCCAGTCCACTGTGCCGACAGATATTGGACAAGTGGAGGTCGAGGACATTGATTAAAAAAGTGTGGCTACTGCAGCTTCAGTGCCTGTTGAGTCTGGCTATAGCCAAAATGTGGGTGAGCTGCCACACAGGAGGATTGAAGAATTGCTCAGAGGTGTGCTGTCCCTCCTCCACCTGGTGCAGGTGTCACTTCCTGTGCCCCTCAATAGATGTTTAGGGCCATCATGGGGGCTCAGGCACTTCTCCATAGGTGTTCCAGACAAATGCTCAGGGTTATGGCTGTGGCACAGTCTGACATGGGCCACTGCCTCCTCTGTGTTACCAATTCACTGGATTGGATGAATGACACATTAGAATGAGGGGTGTCTGTGATGGACTGAGGGGTATCTATCATGGAGTGAGCACTGTCTGTGATGGAACATCTGCTGGGTGGTGAAGAGCATCCTTGTGGGTGTATGTCAGCCACATCATCTGCTGTCAGTCAATGCAGCCATTCCAGATCATGCTCCCAAAGCAGCAGTACTTCCACTGCTCCATCAGTGAGTGTGTTGTCCACACCCAGACATGGCAGGCCATGGGATCGTGGCCCTGGGTGTCTGCATGAAGGAAGCTAATCCAATAGACATCGGTCATGTTCATGTAGCTGCACTGCATCTGACCTTGGGCATGGAGGTGTCAGTGCAACTCCTGCTAGAGCCAGTTCTTGTGGTCGGGGATGACAACAATGAACTGCCTCCTCTACTATGCATGGTTCACACCTGTCCGACAGACCAAGACATAGGGCTAGTACAGAGCTTGGTTGTGTTCATGCACGCACTCACACACTAATTTCACCTACAGGACCTGTACAGACACACACAACAGTTGCTTATTTTGTCTCACTGGTCATTTGCTGTTTTATCCCAATGTCTCCCTTCTTCTCCTTCTTACTCACATACACTCACTGACCTTTTGTAAAATAACTGTGCTATATCCCTGTTTTTTATCTTTTGGATTCAGGGATACAAAAGCTGTGTCTGATGCTCAGGGTGCATAGCTAATTTAGAGCATTTGTGTTGTTGAAATGGCCATTGTACCCTTGACTTATATTGGTACTGGCAAGTTATACAGTTGATAGCATCATAACTACACAAGTTCAGAGTGAATGTTCTTGTAAGGATTGTGAAGTCAAAGTGCAATGTGTATTATTACTTTCTAACTTCTCTCTTTAATGTTTTTCCAGTACAAACGTATAGTGCACATCATAAGTCATGCCATCATATTCAGATCTTAGGACTGTATGACAGCACTGTAGTCAAATCTCATCAGAACAGAAATACAGTATAATGCTTTCTTTTGCATGTAACTCACCAGACACATGCAGTGGCTAGAGAGGCCACGGGGCTTTCTCATCAACATAATGCGGGGCATACAAACCGTGCCATGATGTATGTGGATAGATGAAAAAACATGTCACTGTAATCTGTCTGTTATATGATGAGGTGACATCTGCCTTGCCTGCAGGCCAGTGTCTACCCATGCTCTGGTGCAATGACTGCATATTTAATAATCTGATATAGCTGATGACATCAGCATTGGTTTACTATCGTTATTTTGACTCACACTCGGTCGACTGCACTATGTCTGAAAACGGAAAGTCGAACACAGCAATATTGAACTTTAAAAGCAAGCCTAGGAATGGATTTTAACATGGGGTGAGATAGTGGTTCACTGCTATTGCCAAACTACAAACCTCGCCCCTATCTCAACCCATGTTAAAACCATGTTAGCCAGTGTGGTTATGACCTGTTTTTGGAGATAACTGGTAGAGAACTGGTGACAGGTATGTGTTAGGGTATGATTGGCGGAGACAGTGATGTGAAATCTTTGCCATATCTGTCTGCTAACAGGTTGGCAATATCCCCAGGTACAGTATGAGCGGTAACATCCACTATGAATTCAGTGCAAAGCTGAGCCTTCCCTTTTACATTACAGACATAGCTAAATAATGTCTTGTGATTATCCTTAGCTATGGATGCTAATTTAGTTTCATAATTAGCTTAAGAAGACTTAACAAGATATCTAATTAGCTTGTTCAAGCTATGGAGGGTGTTTTTCTGCTGAGACTGTTCCCTCTTATTCCTGGACATCAGTTTCTCTCTTGTTGTATAATCTATTTATGCTAGATGTCCACCAGAGCAGCTTGTTTTTTTTTGTGAGCAAGTTTTGATCCATTCTGGTATGACTAAGTCTAAACACTTGTAAAGGTGTTTATATAGGGGATTTGTGTACACTTCTGTATAGGAGTCTTTACTATCAGTAGTGTCTGGAGTTTTTAAACTATTTATGCCATATCTTTGAAGACTATGGTTTGCTTTAGAGAAACATTTCAACCTTTAGTATCATGGGGGGGGTCAGGGTTATTATTGTTACATTGAGAGTGACTGATTTATGGTCAGATCTTACCAGGGAGGGACTCACACATGGGATGCTGCAGCAATCTCCCATGCTGTTGAGTACTAGCGCAAGGATATTTGAGCCCCTTGTGGCTGTGTAAACTAACTGTTCCAGAGCATTTGTGTTTACAAAGTGCATGAAACTTAGGGTGAGCATGTTTGCACTCATATATGTATCCCAGTTGATGGAAGGATAAAGTCACCCATTCCTAGGGTGTTTGGCTGTATTATGAGTGAGTCAAGTAGGTCCAAGAATGCAATGCACTGTGTGGTTTTATGGTTCATGTTGGTGGACCTGTACCAAACAATGATGTGGATGGGGGTCTTTCCTACAGTTAGTTGGACTTGGAGTAACTGTAGGGAGTCTTACTGCTTAACCAGTCTTGAGGTGTATTTGTCTTTTATGAAAATGGGTACACCTCCTTCTTTGGTATTTTCTTGTCCATTTTGCATCCTGAATGTGTGGAGGACATTATAGCCTTTCATGGCCTGAGTACTCTCTGTGGCCCAAAACCATGTTTGTTTGACTGCACAAACACTGACATCTTCCCAAGTAAGTAGTTCTTCTATTGAGTGTAGTTTCTGATTTAGAAACCTAGCATTAAGCAATACAACCTTGAGTTTGTCTTTTGAGGATATGTTTACATCAGGTATTTTGTTCTTATGACATTGCCTAAAAAAGTCACTATGGGGGAGGCAAGTACCTCTGCCAGTAACTGAAAAGACAACAGATGAAGACCATCCTTGGCAAAGCAGTGTGGTTTGTTGACCATATCATCCCGGGCTGACAGATACTGGATCCCCCTGGACTGACACCAGTAGCTAAGCCAAATATTAAAGTTGATAATTCTTTTGTTTGTATTGAGGCATCATCTTAGGTGAAGGTAGAATGCTACGTTAGGCTATGGACTTACCTGTCTGGGACACATAATCTGAGAGCTCAGTCATATCTTTCTTCATATAGTCCAGTGAGGTACGTCTGAAGTGATTTACTCCAACGTGGAGTATGACAGAGATGTAACTGTGATTGTTGTTGAGACACTTGCGTGCATGCATGACTTTACAGATCCTGGCATATGACAAGCAGCTGACCTTAAACTTTCTCTTTGTACAACCTGGTGAGGGGGACATCTGTGTATCTCACTATGGATTCTGCTATGACCAAGACATTAATTTTCAGGTGTTTTGCCTTAAAAGCTTAATGGGTGATACAATGATACATTTGTTTTTATGTGTAGTGGATTCCATTGGGACTGTAATGTGTGCAGAAGGTTTGCGTTTGCAAGGCCTTTGCTCTTTTGGTAAGCTTCTAATGACTACCTCTGTTTATGTGGGGTTATGTGTTGTGCACTTGGTTTGTTGAGGAGGTGAAGTGTGTGTGCTGACAACCTGTTTGATATCTAGTTTGTTGTTACCTGAGAGAGACAGCATTTATTGCAGATTCATTGTATAGTTGCATCTGTGACATATTGTATTTGCAAAATTTAGGAGTATATAGTTGTCAGTATACGTGAGGCAATCGAATCCTAGGTATTTAAAATCACAAGTACCATTATTAAGCGCATTTAGATGGCCATTGTTAGCAGAGCAATTTTGTGAGCAACTGGGCCTACCTATGAGGGACATAGGTGCCAACCCAGAGGTGACTTTACAATCACCCAACCAGAAGTGAAGGTTGTGCTTGAACAGAGTCATTGAGGAGCACTGCATTGCATGCAGTGGGAGCCTATTACAGAGGAGTGTGAATCATTGTGGGATACATCTATCTTGTCAGCATGTTCTATTTATGTCAAAGGCTAGGCTGAGAACCCTGGAGCAAATTATTGTTGTCCCATTTGAGCTGCAGATGTCTATTATTTACAGAAGGGTAGGTTCTGCGACTGCTCTGCAGGGCAGCTGTAGGTCACCTCTCAGCAGCCTGCATGATACTGGGTACAGTGACAGGTATGTCAGTCTTTACATGTATATAATGTTTGTATGTCTAGGAGTCTCCCAGGCACAGTCCTGTGTTCTCTGCAATTGCTGCAGGTGGCTGGTGAGCTACAGAGAGATTTGAGCACTGTACTCCATTATTGGTGTGATAAGGGTAGAGAACAGCAGAGGTATGACTACCCTGGTCTTGGATGTGATGTCCATATGTATGGTGTGCGCAGTGCAGAATAAGTATCTGACCACTATGAACACACAGTGATGAAAGTGTAGATTGCTATGAACATTGGTAAGTGGCTGGTGGGGGAGTGCAGTCCCCTGATTTGAGAGCGTGTGTTCTGTTGGTGAGCCAGTTGGCTATCCAAGTAGTACTGTATGGCTTAATTCTGAGATGGGACATTTTCACTGTGAGACTTGAATGGGGTATGTTGTCAAAGGTCTTGGATAACTGAACATAGGGGTTATGTCCTGTTATCTGTCATCCAGGTCTTTGGGGTCAATATCAAAGAAATCTACGATATTCAATAGGCAAGATCTATCCTTGACAAACACAACATGAATCAACTCAAGTGTGTTGAAAGTCAACTATGTCCCTGTGGAGGTCCATGCTGATCCCTTCCCTAGCCTTGCAGATAAGGCTTGTTAGGGTTATGGGTCAGTAGATGTAGTTCTGCATGTTACCAGATTGATGTGCATTGCATATGACATAACAATTGATATTACTTTCTGTAGTGTAGGTGATATATGTGTGGAAAAAGTACTGAGACACCAAGGTTGCGATACTTGGGGGGGGTGGGGGCAACAAATGGCTGTATTGTAAATATGTGACATAGTGTAGGATAGGACCTTCATTGTTTAATGTTTCCACATGTAATATCATGTCATACAGAAGAAATGGGCAGAAATACTTAATAACAGGAGCATCAGGGTTTAAGTACAAGGCAAGATTACAGGTGGTCCGAGGTTCTAACACAGGATGTACAAACTTTGTTTTATTGTTTTGACATTGCAGTTTATAGCAATGAACTGCAACAAAGGCAAGTGTTTTTTTTTCAGTCTTCTTGCAGCAACAGGTGTAAGTATAAGGCTACCATACAGACAGTCTTGAGTTCAAATACAGCATACTCCATATACTTTTATAATGTTGTTACACTTCCCATTATAGTCAATCTCACTTATAACACTTGACATATAGTGCAGCTGATACTAATTTTTATATGTATGAGGGATCAGACACTAATATTGTGTCAGTTATTTATTTATTTATTTATTTATTTATGCATTGCCCATTTATTATCAAATGTATGACTGTGTATATACTGTGTACTATGCATTTTTTCTATCTGGAATGGCATGGCCTTCACATTTGAGTAAGATTTACACAACTGTCTGTACATCAAATAACCTTGAAATTGCATTGCTTGCCACTGTTGCACACCACTTACACTTGAGCAAACCCACTGCTCGCCATGCTGTGGAAATGTATATACTATGCTGTATTTCTACTGTTTATTATCCATTTTCTTTGTATAACATGAAATTACATATAGAAACATTACCCACTGAGGGCCCTATCTAACTGTATGTCACATATTTAAAATACATTTATGTTTTGCACCCCACCAAGCATTACAACCCTGGGTTCTCAGTAATCTTTCCACACATATATCAACTACACTACAAAATGTAATATCAAATGGTGTGTACTATGCAATGCACATCAATATGGTAACATGCAGAACTTCGTCTACTGACCTAGATCCTAAAAAGCCTTATCTGCAAGGCTACTGCAGGAATCAGCATGGAATATATCCACACGGACAAAGGTAACCTTCAACAGACTTGACCATACCCATCATGGTTTTTCCAAGAGTAGATCTTGCTTGTTGGCCTTTGAGGACTTATTTGATAGTGTCCTCAAAGGCCTAGATGAAGGATAACAGGGCATACCACCTATGATGAGTTATCCAAGGCCTTAAACACTATTCCCAGTCATGTCTCATACTGAAGATCCCTCATATGGGAATTAGGGCATACAGTACTAGATGGAAACAAACTGGCTAAACAACAGAATGCACATTGTCAAAGTTGGGGACTGTACCTTCACCACTAGCACACTCACCAGTGGAATACTACAAGGATCTGTGATTTGCCCTCAACTGATTAGGAAATACTTCCCTAAAGCACAGGCAACAGTACATGGTGTGTGGCTTACAAACTTTGAAGATGACTGTTAACTGGACACACTTATATAGAGTCCCACAATGATGATAACATATAACAGTAGGGGCTGACACAGACAGATGATTGGTGACAAACTCACGGGCTGAACTTTAAGCATACTATGACTCTTTGTCACCTCTGTCAGTGAAGTACCCTTGCTAATTATGATATACATAGCTACCACCTAAGCTCAAACACAGTGTTGTGAGACTTAGGAACACATGTTGATAGCAATCTACACTTTCATCACTATGTGCCCATAGTGGTGAGACACACAATCTGTATTGCAGGCATCATACATATGGACATCACATCCAAGACCAGGGTAGTCATACCTCTGCTATACTCTACTATTATCACACCAATAATGAAGTACAATGCTCATATCTCTCTGTAGCACACCAGACACCTGCAGCAACTGGAGAGAGCACAGGGTTGTGCCTGGGAGATTCCCACGCCTACAAACATGACATATATGTAAAGACTGACATACCTGTCACTGTACTCGGTATCATGCAAGTTGCTGAGAGATGACCTAAGGCTGCCCTGCAAAGCAGTCTCAGACCCTGCCCTTCTCGAAATGATGGACATCTGCAATTCAAATGGGGCAACTATAATTTGCCCCAGAGATCCCAACCTAGGGGATATATCGCACAATGATTCACTATCCCCTATAATAGACTCCCACTGCATGTAAATCAGTGTTCTTCTATGACCCTGTTCAAGCACAAACTTGACTACTGGTTGTGTGATTGTAAAGGCATCTCTGGACTGGCACCAGTGTTTCTCATGGAGAGAGCCAGTTGGTACTGCTCACAAACATGCTTGGCTAAAAATGACCATCCAGCTATGCTGAGTAAGGATACTTGTGGTTTTACACAGCTACACTTCTAAACACCCTAATAGCCTCATATGAACCTATGCAGGCCTCACAACCTGTTGTCTCCTACATGGCCTGCTGATGTCATCTACTATAAATTCACCTGCACTCTTGTATAAATCAAACTTGTGCCATGGCACTTGTGTTAAGTATTGTGTTCTGTAGCCTGTGTACTTACAGAGATAGGGGTTCTATTCTCACTGCAGTTGACTATGTGTGTGTCTGGGGAGCAAAGTAGAGATGCGTTGCCTATAGTTACTTTGCCAATTACATGGATTGCCAGTATTTTGATACTTGCTCATGTCTACACATCCATTTCATACAGGCCTCCCAACCTCTTGTCTCCCACATGACCTGTTGATGTCATGTACTGTAAGTTCACCTGCACTGTTGTACAAATCAGACTTTTGCCATGGCATTTGCATTAAGCACTGTGTTTTGTAGTCTGCGTACCTCAGGTAGATAGGGGTTCTATTCTCACTGCATTTGACTGTGTGTATATGTGTCTATTTTATTTATTTTTTATTTTTATTTATTTACATTTGTTGACTGGGCTAGTCTAGCTGGATACATATCCCTTTTCAGTAGAGGCCCGAGGAGAAAAGCTCCAACATGAGTGAATTAATACATTCAAAGTATTAGTCTAGACAGCACAGCAGAGGTGTATATCCTTCAGTTATTTCCTCCATTTACATGGATTGCCAGTACTTCTCCAATTATGTGGATTGCCAATATTTTGATACTTGCTCATGTCTACATATCCATTTCATTCAGGCCTCGCGACATCTTGTCTCCCACATATCCTGCTGATGTCATCTACTATATGTTCATCTGCACTCTTGTATAAATCAGATTTGGTGCTTGCATTAAGTGCTGTGTTCTGTAGTCTATGTACTTAGATAGATAGGGGTTCTATTCTCACTCCAGTCAGTTGTGTGTGTGTATGTGTAAGCTGTTGCTTGACATTACAGAGAATATTTTACCCAAGAATGTGGGACACTGTTATCTTCTCCTCAACAGACACTGCTAATGTCATCAGCTATAAAGTGTGGTTTGAAACACTCCAAGTTGGAGTTGAGCTGTGGCACTTGAATAGAATTCTGTGTTTGTAGTCTGTGTACTTAGGTAGGGATTCTATTCTCACTCCAGTCAAGTGTGTGTGTGTGTGTGTGTGTGTGTGTGTGTGTGTGTGTGTGTGTGTGTGTGTGTGTGTGTGTGTGTGTGTGTGTGTGTGTGTGTGTGTGTGTGTGTGTGTGTGTGTGTGTGTGTGTGTGAGAGCTGTTGCTTGACATTACAGAGAGCATTTTACACCAGCATGTGGAATACTGTTATCTTCTCCTCAACAGACAGTGCTGATGTCATCAGCTGTATTAGATTTTTGGATATGCAGTACTCACACCAGGGTAGAGGCAGAGACTGACCTGGGGGTCAGGCAGAAGTCACCTCATCATATAGAGTAAAGTTTACAGTGATATGGCATTTATTCTATCCACATACATTGTGGCATGGTGTGTAGGCCATATGTTATCTTGCTATGCTTGCGGTTTCTACAGCTGCTACATGTGTCTGGTGATGTACATGTAAAAATGCACATTATACTCTATTAGTGCTGTAATAAGGTTTGACTATAGTGCTGTCATACAATCTTAACATCGCAATATGATGGCATGAGTTATGATATGCACAACACAGGCTTTCAATAGCATTGTGGACACTTTATGGTTATAGTTCAGATTGGCTATCTAAATGTATTACTAATGCTGGCATCACTGGGTTTCTGTATAGTAGGACTGTTGCCAATGCTGTGATTAACATGGAGCTCCACTTTTCAGATGGACAACATCACAAACACACATTTGTGCATTTATTTGTACATCATATACCTTTGTCACCATTCAGTTGTGTGTGTTAGCACCTCCTGTACTATGTTATCACCATTGGTGGACTTAATGATTGCACGCAATATGCAAGAATCAGCAAACTTGGTAAGCCAAAGGTCATATACTTTAGGCTGAATTGTCAAGAAATACAGTTCAGTGAACGTCCAAGCACAGAGCCCTGGGGTTTGACAATGGTGACAGACCTACTGGTAGAGGTTTATTTACCAACTTTTACATGATGTGTTCTCTCAGTGAGCCAGTTGTTTATCCGTCAACTAATGTAAGGTTTAATCCCCAGCTTGGGAGTTTCCTCAATAATACCTGCATATGTGAATGTGTCAATCAATACCCTAGGCCAGATCACAGTAGGCAGTATGCACTGTCTTACCTTCATCCATGCCTATCAAATAGAATCCATGTGCTGTGCCAACATTACTGATCACCTATGGCATGACCCAGCACATACACCTTCCTGATATGGTTGAATGCACATTTCAACACACCCTCCACCCAGCCTATGTTCCCATACAAGAGTGTACTTCAACATGCATCCACCTGAGTTGGGGGGAACCACCTGATGCATGCATGTATAGGGACATCCTTACTCTCTTTGACAGTGAGGTACACCAACATGCCATCATGGACCTCTTCTACATGTACAGTAGTAATTTTCCAGGTGTGTGCAACAGACCCGTGTGAGTTGTTACTGCTACATGAGGTCTGTTACATCTGATAGATGTCCTCAAAGAGTTCATCAAGGGCATGCATGATGGTAACAGCATCATCTTGTGGGACTTGACCAGGTCAAGGCATTTGACACAAATCCAATCTGAGGTATTCAATCAACACTGTTATATGTGGCCATGAACAGCTATATCACTAAATGGGTAGACCAGTATATGACATACGTGGCAACTCACTATGCTGAAATGTGTGACGTGATATATATCTCAGATACAGTGATCACTTTTGGCACATCAGGTTTGTCTGCTAGGTCCTTTCCTACCCATTAGTTAAGTGACGGACATCACAGATGACATACACATGCTGAGTCCAAACAGCTGCCTAAAGGACTACAGCTCATGGGCAATCATTGACTCCAACTGTAATATTACTATAATACAGACAGTATCAACACATATCAGAGACCGCTGCCACAGACATGACAACACCTGCACTGACGAGACACATGAAGGGATTTGTTGAATCAAGAAACAGGCACACCACCCAAGTATAATGTGAACATCATGGTTTACCTTTAGAAAGGTGATTCACACTCGGGCGAACAGCAATTGCTCGAAAGGCTGTTTGCAAAGTTTGGAAATGCCAAATGAAAAAAGGTTTGAATGTGTAATGAGCGAATGCACACTGACATTTGCTCATTGCACATTTGACATTGTGGGGTGGATTGCACTATAGTGGGGTTCGGAAAATGGTCCCTTTCCCCACTGAAGTGCAATTTTGGAGTTAGAATATGCTTTTCAATTTGCTGTTTTTCGAACATTAAGGACTATCGCCGTTTTCACTTTTGTGGTTACAAGTCGCTCATATGAGCATTCATACCACTGTTATTCAGCTTTATAAAGGTAAACCGGACATCACACCCTATAATCAGACCAATAGGTATATGACCTGTGTCCTGGGGTAGACAGTAAGTGGTACATCCACCAACATGTGGTCACAATGCTGACTACTCCCTTGAATGTAACAGAACTACTAGGTAAGTGATGGACAGGTACATCAGATGCCTTAATAACTTCATGGTTCCCAGCCTTCATCACACTAATAACTATGCACAATGCACCCTTTTGTATGTACCTCCCTACACATCTTCCAGTGATGTGTAACTGAAGTGTACCACCTTTGTCACCGCGTGCTGTTAAAAGGCTTATTGGTCATACCTAGGTATTGTTTCTGGGGAAAATACATGACTGTCTGATGGTGTGGAACACCAATAGGTTCATAGGCTCATAGGTATTTACTAGGCTAATGACCACAAGGGCCTTTTAAAGCCTAGCCATGTATCCCAAATCTCTGACAAGTTCTAATACCTGATAAGTGTAAATAGGTGCTTGGGAGATGACACCTTTACAAGCAGGGGCCTGGTAGATGAACCATTTACAGGTTGCCTTTGTCCATTAGAGACATAGGTGCCAAATCAGGGATGAATTTCCTGTTCCCCATCCAATTGTCTAAGTTGCACTTATTTATTTCCAGTTTGATTGCCGGGGGAGTCCACTGGGTCCAGAGAGCCCGTTTACAGTAGAAGCCTGGGAAGAAAAGCTCCATGAAACAGATTACAGTAAAGATAGCAGTCAAGCATTAGCAATATTGCCCATAGTGGAAAAATATCATGCAGATACATTTTAACAAATTCACACAGTTAAAGTCAAAAGTCAAAAGGTATTAACGATATTTACAGAGTGTGAGAGATCGTATGGGAATTGGCTATAGAAGGTTATAGTCAGCTATAGGGTGCTTAGGAACTCAGAAGGATACCCTCCCAGGGGCTTTTGTTAAAGAGTTCTAGGTAAGGAGAATGCAGTTCCATTTCCATTTGGAGGAGAGTTAGATGCAAAGCTGAGTTTTGAAGTTGTTTGTGTTTGACATTGTCCTTAGTGTGGAAGGGAGAGAGTTCCATTTCTTACCTAAGGAGAAGGAGAGGAGAAGTTGTCCAGCAGGACATTTAGGTTTGTGGACAGTAATTAAGTTTTGGTGTTCAGATATAAGAGTTCTATTTGGGGTGTATAGGGGAAAGATTTTAGAGCAGGACATTTGGTTAGATTAAATATTAGTCTATGTGCTGTAGTGAGCTGGAGGAAGTCCAGGTAATTTGTGAATTATAACCAGTTGAGGGATTGGAGGGTAACGTAGTAATGAGTGGAATGTTTGGCTTTGGTGGCAAATTTAGAAATTCTGTAATAACAGCTTTCAAGTTTGGAAGTGATGGAAGAGGATAGGTTAGTTAGTAGCAGGGCATTGTACAGAAGGGAGGGAAGGAGGTAAGAGGAAGCGAGAGTATGCCTGGTAGAAGTAGAGAGAAAGTAGTTGTTCCTGTATAGCATACCTAGTTTTTGGTGTGTTTTCTTTATATTTTGCTGAATATGGATGCCGGACTTGATGTGTTCATCTATAGTTACACCGAGTAGTTTGGGAAAGGGAAAAATTTTGATCTGAGAATTGCTTTGGCTAAGGACTTGGAAGGAATTTTTATTAAAAGAGAAAGATTTTGTGGGTGTGAATAGTAGTATTTTAGATTTGCTAGCACTGAGAGAGAGGTGATTGTGGTGCATCCAGATCTCAGTAGTTGAGAAAGCAGTCTGAGTTTTAGATAGGAGTTCAGGGAGGTTAGAGGCAGAGCAGACAAGTGTAGAGTCATCAGCATATTGGATGACTTTGGCATTAGGAATAGCAGAGTGAAAGTTATTGATAAAGATATCAAACAGCACTGGTTCAAGGATGGACCCCTATGGTACTTCGGTGGGGGTGGGTAAGAAAGGTGAGGTGCCTTTTTTCCATTTCACAGCCGAAGATCTATCTGACAGATAGCTTGAGAAGCAGGAAAGAGTATTTTGGAAGAGATTTAGGTTTGAGAGGTGACTTAGAAGGTGCTTATGGGAAACAGTATCGGATGCTTTAGAGAGATCTAGGAGCACTGTGGATACTAAGTTCCCAGAATCTCGGGCTTGATTGACAGCTTCTACGAATGAGAGTGGAGTTGTTATGGTGCTATGTCTTTGGTCGGAAGCCATGTTGGGTAGGGGTAAAAAGTTGTTTTTTAGTCAAAAAGGCATAAGCTGGAGGTGGATGCATTTTTCTAGGATTTTGAAGATTGTAGAGAGAAGAGCTTTAGGGCAGAAGTTTGAAATGTTAGGGTTTGTGCCTCCTTCGTGGAGAGGAAGAATAAAGGCAGAACACCAAAGTTTAGTGACACAGGATTCCTTTATGGATCCATTAATTAGGAAACTAATTGGGAGAGCTATACCATTTGCAGCTGACTTGAGAAAAGAAGAGGGGAAGTTATCAGGTGCATTGGTGCAGAGTTTAAGTTTGGATAGAAGTTTTTTTTATATAGTTAGTGGAGACAGGTTTAAGCTCAAACATGGGGGGGGGATTATTTGGGGACTTAGATGAGGTGGAATGTAGGAGAAATGGGTCATTTTTGGGAAAAGTTTTTGTTAGGTGGGATATTGAGTCTATAAAGAAAGAGTTGAATAGTGAGGCTAATTCGAGGTAAGATTTACTTGGGTCCAGACCGGGATTATTTTTGGACCCTGGGTTGAGGAGTGAGTTTATGGAATTTCATGAAAGCCTAGGGTTTTGGGAATGGTTGGACTGGAGCTTAGTGTAGTAGGATTTTTTGTCTTTGAAGATTTGTTTTCTTTTGCAAAGTTACGTAGCTGTGTATATTGGAGAAGGGTTTCAGGAAGTTTGTTCTTTTGGTATATCTTCCAGAATTTGTCTCTTTGATGCATAATTTGCTTTGTTTCTTTGGTTAGCCAAAGGGCAGTTATAGTTTTTATTCTTTTTTTCCTTGGTGGAGCTAGGGAGCCAAGGGGCAGTTATAGTTTTTATTCTTTTTTTCCTTTGTGGAGCTGGGGAGCCAAGGGGCAGTTATAGTTTTTATTCTTTTTTCCTTGGTGGAGGTAGGGAATGTACAGCATCTGGGATAGTAGAATTAAAGTGGTCTATGGCTTTATTGAGTGGAAGGTTTTTAGAATGTTCCAATTCATTTGTTTGAGATAGTTAGAAAAGGTTATGGGGTCAAATTTACTAAGGCTGCGGGTTTGAATATATTGATGTTGGTGTGGATGGGAGGTGGTTGCATGGTAAATGAAAGCTGGAGGTGGTCACTAATAGAGTCAGGGATTGTGCCAGAGTTGGTAATTTTATTTGGATGGGTGACTAAGATCCAGTCAAGAATGGATCTTGGGGGATTTTATGACGAGTTGGGTTAGGGAGGAACTCAGCTTCATATGGATGGGGAGCCTGTTCCAGAGACAGGATAGTCTTTGGGATACATACCTATCTCTCCAGCATGCACTATTTATATCACAGACAAGGTTTATGTCTTTAGAATGGCTAATTCTGGAAATATTTGTTTTGTGGATATGCAGGAGATCCATCAGAGTGTCGTCTGACAATATCCTGCATGCCAGGCATAGATGTCCCCTTAAAAGCCTGTAGGAAACAGAACAGAGGTATAGGGCCTTGAGACAGTCTACATAAGACATTTTAGATATGACCTGTATTTTTTACTGAGGAACTTCTGTAGATGTTTAAATTGTTGGATATGCCTGGTTAAGTACGTACCAATGGGGGCCTTGTACTAAATGATAGGTCTGATGAATGCAAAATACAGTGGAATAATGACTTCCTTGGACTTAGATGCCATACCTTTGTTTATAAATTGCACAACATAGAATAATTTCCTCAGTAATGTAGAAACATGATGGTCAAAGGTCTAGATTACTGTTTATGTGTCTTCTTAAGTCCCTGATTACTCCTGATTACTGGATCACTTGTAAGGGGCGTGTTGTCAATATGATAGTTAACAGGGATGGATGACTTCCTGAAGATATTATTATACATTTTTTGGCATTTAGTTTTAATCCATGGCTCTGACACTAGTTACGTGTCTGTGTCGTCCATTCCTGGAGACCATTTGTTTCCACGTGGGATTCGATGACAGTTCCTAATTTTCAAGCATTTGCAAATTTAGTCAGCCAGAGACCATTGACATTGGTCTTGACTTCAGAGAATAAATGCCAAAAATGAGTGGCCCAAGGACTAATCCCTGAGGGATTCCACTTGTGTCTGCCCTCTTTGTAGAGGTGGACTCCCGAATTCTAACTTCCTGGGTCCTGTCTGTGAGCCATTTGGCTATCCACCGGCTGACAACCATGTTTATACCTAACCTATTGAGTTTGTCAACAATGTCTAACTAGGGTATTGTATCAAATGCCTTGGTCATGTCAACATAGGCAGTGTGAACCATTTTGCCCTCATCCATTGCTATGGTGACCTTCTCAAAGAAGTCCACCAGGTTAAGTAGGCATGACCTTCCCTTGATGAAACCAAACTGGGCTGGGTCCAGTGTCTGGAGGCTTACTATCCCTATTGATCATTTCCATGATAATTCTTTCCATTCCTTTACATATAAGACTAGTGAGACTTATGGTTCTGTATTTCCAGAGTCTCTAGATGGCCCACCTTTGTGCAGAGGGATGACTGTTGCTGTTCTTCATTCATGAGGCACAAAGCATGTTTGGAGGCTACAGTTAATAGCAATTCCAGAAGGCCTGATTGGTCATGTTTTATGCTATTTAAAAGGTATCCTGGGATATTGTCTGGGCCCATTGATGCAGTGTTCTTGGCCTTAGAGAGTTGTTACACCAAATGCATGCTTGCTACCTGTCCAGCTTATGCTCACACTGCATGCATAGGTGTTTGACATCATTAATGGCATGTATATCATTTGTGACAGTGTGGATTGTGCCATAGATATATGCCATGAACACAAGGCAACTAGTCTGTATTGCCCATACTGTCACATACAGGTATAGTAGTGTCCTTCTTAACACCTCCTGCAAATATTAAAGTACCAGGACAGTGTGCATGGTTACACTCATAGAGTGTGGATGTATCATAATAGCTGCCAAGTGTGTGTGTGCAGGCTCATCTGTTATCAGTCCCCATCAGATATGTTATGTCACAGGCATGGGATTAGTGGTGGTAATATTCTGATATTGTCCATGATTGTGGTTGGTTCTTGCAATGTTTGCCATGATCCTTTACCTGTGGCCACCTTGATGGAGACCTCTGCTGAGAGTACATTCATATTCAGGTATAACAATTTGCACAGCATCCCAATATGCATCCTACCCCAACTGTATGTCAGATCCCTAATAGATGGTGGTAATATTCTGATATTGTCCATGATTGTGGTTGGTTCTTGCAATGTTTGCCATGATCCTTTACCTGTGACCACCTTGATGGAGACCTCTGCTGAGAGTACATCCATATTCAGGTATAACAATTTGCACAGCATCCCAATATGCATCCTACCCCAACTGTATGTCAGATCCCTGATAGATGTCCTCTGCATTATTCATGTAAGGATGCTTATCTGACACATCCTCCCCATTGTTAAGTCACTTTGTGTGACAGTCACAGACAACACATTTTTACTGTATAGTCAGTACTGCAACCAAATATATATGTGCTTTGTGTTGCTGCTACAACCATCTTCCATTGACATGCCCTCATCTACTATACATACAGGAGTATCACTTGTACTCTTTCTCTGTGTTCATTCCTACAATTTATCTGTGTGTCCCTATTCAATATACACACTTCCCCGGATTGATCATTTTAAATGGCAGTTCCATGTCTCCTTACACATCATTAACATACCTTCAGTATAATATGTCACTAATAGGATATCACAATACTCTGTACTGTAGGTACACTGTCCTGTACTGTATTTGGACCATATACTTCACATTCATACCTCTCAACTATCCAGATATTCCCAGGATGTCCAGATGTTTTCCTTAACAAATATGTGGCTTCCTGACATATCACTGGGGTGATCTCTGGACTGATGTGAACCAGTAATACATACATTTGAGTGCATACCTCTCAACTGTCCTGATCTGTGCAGAATGTACAGTTTTTGTGTTATATTTGTGATCTTTTCCTCATAACATTTTTTTCCTGGAGAATCACTGGCATGTAATTGCAGAGTGCAATCAGAAACTGATGACTGACATTTGAGTTTCAAACTTCATGATGTTCAGAAAGTTCATGCTAATGTACAACCTAAATATTCTATCACCTTCATAAGTTTAGAAGTGCAATATTAAACATCTGTCCCTATTTCTAACTCTTTGTCCCCCCGTTGTTATGGCTTTGTCCACATTTCTCACTCTAAGAGTTTGAGAGTGTTACATTCTAACAGATTCCTATTTGACATCTATGGTCAAATATGTCCCTATTACTGGTTATTTGTTCTCTGATTAAGTTTGCCACTGTGCAGATGTGCTGCATTAACAAAATTACAGTTATTTCTAAAGCCCTGGTGATCAATGTGGCCATCTGTACAAATCTGTGCACTGTAGCTGTTTTTCTTTGCATGTAATTGCCATCTGCATTCAGTTAAAAAGGTTTTGTGGCCAGCAACATTGTTGCAAGCCACAAAACCTAGCTGAAGCACGCTGTTCCTCATTAATATGCATTGCGCGATGACACACCTCAAGCACCACAGCGCAAAGACATACACTCCTTGTACACTCTGTGCCAAGCCTACACAGAGTTTATTGAATCCCAGGGAATGTCCTTTTGTTGCTAAAATCTGGTGCTTTTCCCTCATTTTATTTAATGGAACTATTGGCAGGAGCAAAATAATTTAATGGGTTTTCTGATTTTTGTATGGTGTTGCAATGAAGTAATATTTATTTTATTTTAAATGGATATTTGTATATTTGTTGCCAGTCCTTTAGTGTTGACCACTATTACTTTGCCTACCTGCAATATTAGGGCCTTTTTCCACCACTAAAATGGTCATCTGAGCCAATTACATCACTAATATATAAGGATTGTTGCACTCATTGTGACATATAATGATCATATTAAGGAAATTCTGCAATATGTCCTTGGCATAGCTAATGTTTCATGTAACAATCAATAACTTTTACAGTTATTCTAGATGTATCACTCTGAGTGGGTAGAGAAGACTATTAACTGCAATTTTTTTTTAACAAGATATAAAAATATTTAACATTGTTTCTACATTTTAGGCATCGTACATAATGGTTAATGTTATTCATCATGAGCCGACCTATGACATGAAGACTACATAACCAGAATAAAATGATTCAGAAGATATACTTTCACTAATGCACATACCAAATAAAAACTAAAAGACAAAAGGAAGGCAATAAATATAAAGGTTTTCACAAAAAGAGCATTAGTGTTTTGAAATAATTCGGTAAACAAGCTCTTACTGTTGACTTACAGTAAATTATTTGTGCAAGTGAAGAGACTATATGCGTACATTTATATATTTTGAAGAAGACTGGAAAACTACTAAGAAATTCAATAAACTGTAACAATTTCATGTCATTACTCATAAATGTCAGCTATTTATTGAAATGGAGAGTATTAAGAAAGAAAGAAAAGCCAAAAAAGAACGATTGATTATGATTACAGCTTTTAATGCAATTATTTAGAGTATAATAGAAATTGCGTACACAAAATATAAGCTAAGAATATTAGCTAAACTCAGAAAAGCAGGTGGCAGTACATTGATTTCACTAGTGAAATATAATAGTTTATACCTATAATACTGCTTATTATATTTTTGAAAAAAGTAGTAGCAGAAGCTTAATGGTTCTTGATCTAAGTGCTTAACATTTAATTACAAAGCTTGGCATGGATCTGCACTAGCATGGAAAACTGCATCACTGTTTTTGGGATTATATTTAAACTCTGAAATGGCGCATTAATAAATCATGTGCATCAGAGTATGTTAATCCCTTTTGTACTAAAAGATGACCTTTAGTCCAGAATTTCTGAATAAAACAAAACTGGAAGCAAACATCGCATTGTGAGAGCAACCCTAAGCGACTGTAGTCAAACCAAAATATATAGAATGTACTTTGTAATGCCAGAAATGTTTGAATACTAAATCATAATGTCCATGAGGAAAATGCTAATATAATATGTATGCAAACAACAGTGAATATGAAAAAAAAAACGAGGTAAAAGGATACTGCAAAAATGTAACTATCAGCTTAAATCTACCATAAACATTTGTTGAAAAACTTTGAAATTAACCAGTAGTACTCACTGCGCTAGTCAACCCCAATCACCCCCTCCTTTGAAAGGGACAGATGGTATAAGATACAGTGTCCTTTTCTTGCCACCCAGTTTCTCCAACTCTTTTCTAGAATTCAAGTTACCTTGCCTAGGGTTCAGACTCTTAAAAGTGCATTGCACAGCAGAATAAGAGCAATTGTGACAAGTTGTGTGCAACTGAACACTTTCCTGCTTAGTGTACCAACAATAAGAGTAATTGTAGTAAGTTGTGTGCAACTGAGAAAACTATCCTGCTCAAGGTACCAAGCAATGCTCTTATTATGTTGGTGTTTTAATATGCACAACTCTTATGTTATTCAGTAGAGCAGAGCAGTGTGACATTCTTCTAGACAGGAACAGTGCCATAAAACAGATTTTACTGTAGGAAAATTACTTCAAAACATTAGGTTTGTATTAGCTTACTTACTAGTACAGGTCTTGTGGAAATTAACACAACCTAGCAACTTATACTGTGTATAAACAGAAGAGAGAGACTCAAAAGTGTCCAGACCTGCTAAAGAAAAATTCAAGTGCTGCATATACTTTAATTGGGGGGGGGTGCTGCACATGCACTCACCCTTAGTAGCAGCAATATGTGCTAGCATGGGATATATAGGGCAGTGGAAAAGGAGAGTACTAGCAAAGAGGGGGAAATACACAACCGAAAACAAAGAGAAGTACAGATTGTGGAAGGAGGGTGAGAAAGCAGGATATATGTTTGGGGGATCGATCCCCTTTTTTCATATAAAGAGATAAGAGGTGTGCAATGTGATATGTATGGGAATAGAAAACCTAGTATACAGAAAGAGAGCAGGAGAGTTAGTAGGTCAAACAAATAACACAGCCTCCAGCTATTTTTTTTTTATTTATTGGTGTACTGTTGGGTTCCAAGTGTGGATACTTGTAGAGATTCTAGTATTTTTTTTTTAATTTATTGGTGTACTGTTGGGTTCCAAGTGTGGATACTTGTAGAGATTCTAGTTTTGAGGGGAAAAAAATAAAAGATCAAAAAAGATTAACAGCCAAATTCAATAAAGTCTATATGCTCCATTTACACCATGGGGCACCTTTTTGGGTTCAGTAAGTTGAGTGTACTGCTGTGCAAACAAGGTAAACGATGGTGGCATGCTAATTACAACATAAGCAGCTGAACTGTATGCTAATTAACCAATCCATCATGGAGGAGCCATTCAACAAGATATAAAGCAAATGTGTAGACTCAGTGGTCGTTTTCTCTGCAAATTCCAAAACCTATTGGAATGCAGCCACGGATAGGAGTCTACACAGAAACAATGTTAGGGGCTGCTGTTGCTTTAATTCATGTGTATGTTGAACATGTTGAAGCCTATGCTGCTGCTGCTATAGACCAAGGCCAAGAAGGAGAAGAGTTTTCAGACCCTGTTTAACCTATCATAAACTACATGACGTGGAAATTGAAGAACACTGCAGCGTGGATAGAGACACACTACAGGCATAGGCGACAGAATCTGTTGAAGACGGGGGGGGGTGGACAGTGAGAGGGGCACTAAGTGATAAAAA
Source organism: Protopterus annectens (assembly GCF_019279795.1). Lineage (NCBI taxonomy): Eukaryota > Metazoa > Chordata > Ceratodontiformes > Protopteridae > Protopterus > Protopterus annectens. The sequence goes on along the minus strand of NC_056744.1, from coordinate 564,441,978 downwards.
ATTTCCCTTTTTAGATAACTATTTATTACCACAACATAGGCTCACTTGGGGGGCATTAGCTAATTCCCTTTTGGTGCTTGATTTAACATTTTCTGATTGGTCTTACTTATCCCATAGCTGATAATTGTATATTAGCCCTAGTGAGAATAACTGTGATCATACCATAAATAATTTGAGGGGACCCATGTAAGGGATGCAGCATTTAGGAACTGCCTCTATCCATTAGTAGCATGACGGGCAATCCTGGAGTACATTTTCTATTACCCATCCTTGGATCCAAGTTGCATTTGGATGTGGACAGATGAGTTTTGTTTTATTTTTATGGATAGTCTGTTCTGGAACAGTGGTAGCCTCTGTGATATATATACATCTCTCCACAACATAGGTTTATAGGTGTGCAGGCTAATGGCCCTGGAACCTTTACAAGCCTAGCACACAGGATTACCCTGGCATCATGCCACCTGATCTTAGTACCTAGGTCGAGTTCAGTTTAGATACCTGTACTGAGTATTTCTGATGCCATTTGACTTGTTGATATTCAGTAGGTCCATCTGTATTAGGTCAGAGGATGCCTTCTATGTCAGACATGTCACTTCTATGCACTCTGTAGGATACTGAGTATAGTAATAAATCTTTGAAGTGGTCCAGTCAAGACCTATTGTTTAGGACTTGTATCCTTTTAGTAAGGTATCACTGAAGGTATTACAATGCTTGCATGGGGGTAGGTAAATACATGCCAAAGTAGGCATTATACAAAATGATTGACCTAATGAGAGCTTTGTAAAGGGGGACAACAACATCTCTAGATCTAGTCACAATCAATTTTTTTAAGCTGTGCAATATAGAAAGGCTTTCTTATGACTCTGGGCACATGTTGGTCAAAAGTTACGTCACTGTACACACAAGTTCCCAAATGCCAAACAGTTAGGTCAGTTCTCAGAGGGTATTGTCATGATTTTGACACCAGTTATTATTTGGGACAAACCTTCCTGCATGATGGTTAAGTCATTTGGGGATTCAATAACTGCTCCTAGCTTGCAGTCATCTCAAACTTAGCCTGCCAAAGCCATTTGGTATTTCCTTTTACTTTTTAGCTGTATATGTCAGACAGAAAAAGTCTAGCACCAAACCCTGGAGGACTCCTCTGGTGACTGGTCTCTTCCCCTATTTTGATCTCCTGCATCCTGTGAGCAAATTGGCAATTCAGCTAGTGATGCAAGTGTTTGCTCCTACATTATTCATCTTTTGTACAACACCCGAGTAGGGGATTGTGTCAAAAGGCTTGGTCAGGTCAAGTTAATGTGGTGTGAACTGTTTTACCTTCATCCATTGTTTTGGTAACAAGAGTAAAGCTTAAAATTTGCCCATGATTTTGAGCCTTTACCATTTTCCTCTGGGCTGTTTTCAAACATTTTTAGGGTCATGCATACATGTATGTATTCTTTGATTCACCTTCCTGATTGTATTAAATTATATTCCTTGTATAATACAACACCAGTTGCTAGAATATGTTTTAATTTTGTAGTTTTGAACAGTCTTCTAATAAGCAATGAAGCAAAATGTATGAACCAATAATGACAAAACTACCCATTTCAGAAAATTTCAATAATAAAAGCCCACTCAGACTTCTGTCATTACAATCCACCAATGTTGTATCTTTCAGCTTTTCCTGGTTAGAGGTCGCCACAGCGGAACGCTGGTCCGCTTAAGATTGGCAGTAGAATTTTACGTACCGAGTTGCCAGCCCTGACGCACAACCTTTAAAGAAGGTACGCCCATTCACACATCTCCACACAGAAGATGCTTTAGCTGAGAATTGAACAGGACGATGTCTTACTGTGAGGTGACAATGCTACCGCAGCACCACCACCGCAGCTATCACAATCCACCAATATCAGTATATATGCAAAATGTCTGCAGAAGTAATTAATCTAAATACTTCTACATTAAAGGGATCTCTAACTAATGAAGAGGTTGCTGCTAGGTAACAACTTTATATTTTACTGTTTCATCTACAAATAAAGTGGCTATTGCCCTTGAAGAATAAATTGCCTATGTCACATTAAAAAATGATAAGCTAGTAATATTACAATAGGGAATGAATGGCAAATTCATAACAGTTTCATAGTTACTAAGTAACTCCTCCAAAGATTACATTTACAGGACTTCAGCATCCCATCTCTTTAAAGCACAACACAGTACTGTATACTATGGGAGTAGAACCCACAGCCTTCTGCATCAAAAGCAAGGTTATTACCTGATGTGTTACTAACAATGCACGTAGATGCAGAGTAAGCAGCACTAAACTTATCTTCCCCTGAAGCTCTCAGCTCCTTGTAAATTTTTTTATTTATTTACTGGGAAAGTCTGATTCAGAACAGAGACAATTTTCAGCAGAGGAAACCTATACAAACACAGGGAGAATATACAGACTCTGCACAGAGGGCACCACAGCCAAGAATCGAACCTGAAAAAACTCTTGTTGTTAGGTAATAACACTACTGCTTCACCATCCACTTGAGACAACTAATCTCCCAATTTCACAGCAGAAGATATCTAGAAACAGCCAAAATTTATTTGGGGGGGGGGGGGCAAAAACCAGGGACATGTTTTAAATATTGCTTGTATAATCTTAGAAAGTTGCTAAAATAGTGTTTTGTGCTACCATGTGCTTCCAAAAAAGATAGGAAGACTGAAAATTAAAGGGCTATCATTATTTAGTGAATTCTGTTCTCACTGCTTTGCCAGAAAAACACAAATTTTAAAAGGAACAGACCAAAATTATGAGCCAAATATTCTGAGCTGAAAGATATGGACTCAACTCTCTGAATCAGAAGTGGTGGTGTGGGCAGAGAATGTAGGCTGTTGTACCTAAGGTACAGGGTTGGAGCCTGGGAAATGCTAACCACCAGCATAAGTAGCTGGGGCATTTCACACACACCTTCATAACATATGCGCACACACACACACACACACACACACACACACAAAATGGAGTTGCATTCATGCCTAATATAAACAATGGATCTGCCTTATATAAACAACTGAGCTGCCTTCATGCCTAATATAAACAAAAGAGTTGTGATAATATAAACAATGGAGCTGCCTTCATGCCTAATATAAACAAACAGCGGAGCTGCCTTCATGCCTAATATAAACAATGGGGCTTTGCCTTATATAAACAACTGAGTTTTGACTTCACAAATGGAGCTTTGCCTTTATAACATAAACAGAGCAGTGCTTACCGTGGGTGGCAGCAGCTAGCAGCAATGATGTGGAACCTGTGCACTTTTGTGTTTAAAATTCACATTAGCATGCAATCCATTGGGTCATAAAATATTACAGGTCTTGCAGCCATATAAGGGGGGGTGCTCCCTCCCCCTCAATCTATGGTTCTGGCGCTTAAGACTACAGGAACTCTACAACCTCTGTCATCCTCAACTCAGAGCAAGGGCAAAACTAGGGGAGACCATCACAGTGAAGACAAAGGTATGTGTAGCACTTAGAATCTTAGCTACAGGTACCTTTCAGAGACCAACAGGGGAGATGCTGGGGGTGTCACAGGCATCAGTATCTAGGATCCTCCAATTCCTGAATGCTATGCTTCAACATGCCAATGGCCACATGTATTTTCTCAGTACTTCTGAAGACAGGGCCACAAATATGCAGGAGTTCTACCATGTAGCACACTACCCTGAAGTACTGGGTGCCATAGACTGCACACATATAGAAATTAAAGCACCACCCAGGGAACAGGGTAGACACTACAGAAAACAGAAAAGGCTTCCACTCTATTAACTGTCAAGTTGTGTAAAATGCCAAGGGAATCATCTTGAAAGTGTGTACAGGCAAATCTGGCAATTACCATGGCTCACATACCTCCCAGCTGTATCATAGGTTCATACTAGACTAACTGCCCTTGTGGGCCATTTTAAGCCTAGCCAATTACCCCCTGTGAGAATTAAACCCTGCACCTTGTGTCTGTAAGGTAAACACCTTAACCATTTTGCCAGCCTCCCACCCACTCCCACTCAGATGTTTACTAGAGGAGATATCCCACAGGGTAATTTACTGGGGCATGCAGATTATTCACCCGAACTGTAGTCGATGACATCCATCGGAAATGTATGCACACCTGCTGAAGAACACCATAATGAGGCACATGTTCAAACCCAAAATATCATAGAGCATCTGTTTGGGCTGCTGAAGTTGCGATTCCAATGCCTAGATACATCTGGGGGAGTCCTGCAGTACAATCCATGGACATGTACTGAAATATTCACAGTATGTGCCATGCTACACAACATCATCCTGAGAAAACAGCTTCAGCAGGATCAGCAAGGGGAAGGAGCACACATCTCACCACCAATGCCAAGGTCACCACAGCCACATGCAGGTGAGGAGTCAGAGGGGGCGCCAGCAGCTGCTGCGGGTCTAGGCAGATGTAGGTTTGCTCAATATGCCCTTGTATTGGCTAAAAGACCACACATAGCACACTCACTCACTCACTCACTCACTCACTCACTACCTAAGGGCCCTAAAACCTTCCTTCTACACACACATACATATACTAACATTGATGCCAGGCAACTCTCACCACCTTTACCTCCTCATCTATTGGCTGTGTACTGCTTGCATCAGACAGAGTCAACCCTGCACTAAAACTGTGGCAACTGCTGCATTTACAAGGTAAGTCTTGAACCTTCAGTGTATTGTGTAATAATATGAATGAATGGCATATCCTTATATTTCATTACTTAGTACTGTAAGCAATTAAACGGTGGGAGATCTATACAGAAATGACCTGAACATGTGACAGCAGAGACTTATTTGACTTATATGTGTCCATTGTTAAGTAGTAGGCCTCAGGCATCAAAGATTCACAGAGTCCTACCTCTCAAAACTACTGATGATCACTGCATGCCCTCAGTTTAGCACCATACATTTGTACTGGAAAATCATTAAAGAAAGAAGTTAGAAAGTAATGATACACAACTGCAGTTTCTGACTTCACAACCCTCACAAGATCATTCACAATGAAGTTGGGAAATTTTGATTCTAGCAACCATCTAACTTTCTAAAGCCAATATAAGTCAAAGGTACAATTATCAGTTCAATGCCACAAATGCAGATATACTAATCACTAAGTCAGCTATGCACCCTAAGCATCAGACACAGCTTTTGTATCCTTGAATCCAAAAGATAGAAAACAGGGATATGGCATGGTTATCATCACTTGCACAGGGTGTTGTGTGAGGTGCAGGAAGCCTATGCTGACACAAAAGGTCGGTGAGTGTATGTGTGAGTAAGAAAGGGAAGCAGACAGACATTTGAATAAACCAACAAATGGCCATTGAGACAAAATGAGTTTTAAGCTGCACAGCTGAACCATGTAGCTCTTGTGTGTGTGTCTGTAAGGATCCTCCAGGTGCAACTGGTGTGTGAGCGTCTGCATGAGCACAACCAATCTCTGTCCTAGCTCTATGTCTTGGTATGTCAGACAGGTGTGAGCCATGCATGGTAGAGGTGGCAGGTCATCATTGTCATTCCCATCCATGAGAACTAGCTCAGCCAGGAGTTCCACTGGTACATCCATGCCCATGGTCAGATGCACTGCTGGTACCTGAGCATGACTGATATCTGCTGGATGGGCTTCCATCACAGGGATGCCCAGGACCACAACCCCATGGCCTTCCATGTCTGGGTGTGAATAGCTCACCCACTGTTGGAGCGGTGTAAGTACTGTCACTAGGGAAGCATGATTGGGCATGGCCACATTGGATAACAGTAGCTGATGTGGCTGACCTACACTCATGAGGATGCCATTCCCCTCCCAGCAGATGTTTCATCAAAGACACCACTCATGTCTCAACTGCATGAAAGGATTATTTCAGAAAAGGCCAGACAGTGTGAAGAGTAGAAACAGAGATGGCAATTGTGGAGTTGTCTGTATAGTTGCTGTATTAGCGCATATATTGTATATCACTGTCTTTGATCTGAATTGGGAGCTGTGGACTCCTCAACTGAAAAAAAAAATGTTTATCTCAGTGAGACTACCTCTTAAAAAAATTAGAATAGTAGCAAAATGGGCATAAGGATAGTAGAACTGCATCCATTTTGGTGAAACGAGCTGTAAGAACAAGGGAACAATTGCTGTGGGAGACATGGACCATAAGACTATCTTGCCAGTGATCCTTCACTGCTAATTTAATGATAAAAGAATGCAGGAACAGAGAAAATGCACATGGTTGTATGAAACAGAGATATTAGAAGAAGAAGAAAAATGGTGGAGGAATCTGTCTTTATAAAGTTGTAGATGGTATTTTTGAAGGAGAAAAGCTGTGAGGACAGAAATTCACTGATAAAAAGGGAAGATTTATATTATAAATCATAGAATGCAATATTAGGAATCAAAAAGCAGAGATGAGACATTGAAAGGAAAGCAAAACATTTGTTGAGAAAAAGTCTTATTAAATGTATGGTAAAGAGGATCAATGTTTCATGACAGTAGCTGTGATCTCCAGCAGGTATTATTAAAAAGTTGTGGACTGTTAAGGCAGTATCAAAGTGTGATAAGGAATTCATTCACTGCTTCCTGTATAGTTGGTTAGTGTTACACATGCTCACTAATGCAAATGTATACTGCATTATGCTGAAGTGTTGTACCTGTCTAGCTTGAATATATAGCATTAAGGTATGGAGAAGCACAATTTGTGGTTTTATAGGCTACTACAATTTCTGCACTGAAAAACCCACTGTAAGCAGTGATGGCATATGATTTGCTGGAAAGACATCATGACGTGTGGTGTGAGGTGTTAAACTAATTAAATTGCAGCTGCTTGATGCTCCTCAAGAAAAAGTATTTATTTGCTAATTCCCTCAGGTTCCCCATAGCCAGGTGTGAGTTGCCAATCCTGGTTATAAGAGTGATGCAAGAACATTATACAAGAATGTAAATTATGTTGCTGCTGATGAGAGGATCATTGACTTTTACATCTTTGCTGAATGCACTGATTTTGCACCGTAGTTGCATTGCATATGGGAGTATGCAATATCAAGGGAGGCATACAAATAGAACTGTCTTTATTTCACAAGTCATCTGCTTGCCTTACTGTGATAAAGTTAACTGTTGCAATTCATTTTTTACCATGTAGGAAGGTCAGAGCTATATAACACTGTTGTGGTTAAGCAAAGAATGGTGCAACCCCATGTAATACACTGCTACTGCTTCTGCTGTGCTGTGAATGTCCTAGTACCCAACTAGTGTACTTGTTTTCAGTGTCACATGCCTTTCCCATACATTGAGTGGCTGATACATGCCTTCTCTCTGTTTGTAAGTTAAGGTCACAGTCCCAGAAGTCCACTGCACCCTGCACAATTGTTAATAACATATTTATTATTATGTGTACATCGTAACCATCTGAACACCATGCCAGCTCATTTATTTATTAACCTGCATGCTTACTTAAGTGTGTTAAGTGGATTGCAGCACTGATCAACATTGACAATACTCTTTCTATATTTGTTAACTGGGGTATAACACTGATCCACATGGGTCTTTTCAGACTTAACCCTGGTAGCACTATTTGGTTAGGCAACTTGGTGAGAGTCACTTTGTAGCCAAATGTACCATAAGAGACATCTCAATAATAGTTTCATGATTTTAATCCTCTGTACTAATGGCAACACATAAACAAACTGTTACTACCTCTATGCAACTTGATGCACCATGTCAATGTGTCACCTGCAGTTAATGCACAGGTACTTAGCAACGTTATATTTCATTTTTATAGTAGGAGTGAGGACATAATGCCATAGATGTGTATGTATGTACAGTGACCATGTCTCTGCCATAATACTATGCTTGAGGTATGAAGGGTATTGTCTGGACTGGTACATCATTGACTCAGGGTCTTACTGTGTCATTTATGAGTAGATAATTCTTAACCGATGTCCACTTATGTACCTTAATTTTCCTTTTAGATGGTGTGGTAGCAAATAATTTAGAATATGGATCTGTACAGATTTCTATGAACAAGAAGTCAGACCAGAAGTTAGTAAGTATACATTCCCAGTCAGTCACAAATCGGAGGCAAAGCCTCCTGATATTTTCTAATGAGTACAAACTGCTACACAAATACCTGATTATTGGTGGCTTTAAAATTCAGCAATATAGCATCAGAATATACAGTGGAAATTGTAGAGTTATTTGGTGTCTTTTACATCGGCTATCATTAATGACTTTATTAAAGTCTGTATGTATGTAATATGATGCATGTGCCTTGTACATAGGCCATGGCTGAAAAAGATCCTTGGACCAGTCTACCTACCTTGTTAGCAAACAAGGAAGCAAACAGACAAATACATAGTTTATCTGTCTGTTGTGGCTCTCAAGCATCAAATGTGTTCAGACTGTAAGAGAAAGCATTGTTGCATAGTTTTCTAACTCACTGATGCACAAGCAAAACTAACCAGAGCACTTAACACTTAGTACGGGGGTATTTTATTAAAAAATGTTCGCAGATCAAGCAATGATGATCACATTGATGAGTGTGTAAAAAACTTAGTGACATTTCAAGCATAAAAAGTGGAAGTGAGGAGGTTCTCAGCAAACACTAAGTATCATAGCATTTCTGATCTCTGGCCTGCTCAACACATACATCACTGGAGGCAATCACTGAAGGCTAAATGGTACACTAAAGGAGAGGATCAGAAGCACAGGCAGCACTAAACAAGAAATAAATCAAGAAGTGAACAGTAAATCTGTTTACTGCAAGTCCATATTAAGCACTGAAGTACGAAAGAGCATTTTAAATCATTGCTTCTGAAAAGTGGCAGTCTTAAGGCATCCATTAAACTCACAAGGCTGCGGTGACATTAAATCAAAAGTCCACCACTGTTTCAAATGGGCTAATATGTTCACTTTGTCATCCTTTTATGTTTTTAGAAGAAAGGCTTGAAAGAAAAATGTGAGTGCATTCCAGGTGCGTGGCATTAAACCTGGTGTTTAATGGAGTATTGGAATCAGATTTACATCCATGATGTGATCTTGTTTATATTTAGTCTATAACTCCCCTTTTTCTCTCACCATTTGTTGTACAGTTAGTCAAATATGTCAGCCAAGTCAGTGCAAATGATATATCTATGAATATGTCACCTGCTTATTCGTGTTTTTATTTGTCTGTGCTTGTGTTGCTTGGTAACACGAGGATTTCAATAGGTGCTTAAATCTCTTTTTTTAGAAGAAATAACCAATGAATCTGTGAACGTCAACATTCTGCTACCTGTAAGATACCTATGAAAACCTCTTAATAAATGTTACTCTACATGTGTATTGGAGTGAAGTATTGTTTCTAGACATGGGACTGCTTTTGAATCATGCAGTTCTAGAATATCCTTAGAATGCCAACAGCAGTCATGAGTAGTTGATATAGAATTGTCACATGTAAAATTCCAGATAATTAAAATATCAGCAGTAGTAAAGTATCCAGATTTTCAGGAACATTCAACTGACACATGCATTTTTTAAACAAAATCCATTTCAGTACAGCACAAACCTGTGTCACCATCAAACAATGTAACAGGCAAAACATTAGGATCTTAACATACCCAATTTTTTTTAAGCTGCATGTTTCAGTTTTTCTATCATGCTACCTGCTATTACTTATGACTCCAATATTGACAGAGAAAATGTTAAAAATTAGTACTTTGATACAATTGTCTCAAGTGTATTGCAATGTGATTGTTTATTTATTTTTAGGTGGTATACATTATTCAGTGCTGTGCCCCCTAAAAAATAAAGTTTTTCCCAATTCTGCTGTTATGTAATAACAGTTTTCTTGTTTTTTGTTTGGATTTGGATGTGGCTTGTATATCTTTGCTGTCAGCATACCCTGCCCATGGCATATGCATCCCCCTGCACCTGCTGATGTGTCTCATGGCTGAGGTAAGAACCCACATTCAGGGATTTGGGAAACGCATAGTCTCAGATGGATGCTCATTGTCCAGTTGTTACTGCCAGCAGTACCATGTCTGGCTACCATGTGGGTCTCCTGTAGACTATCTATTTCCATGACTTTTGGTGTTACCTATCCTTACAATCACATATGCATGTGATATCCTCATAATTAATTTTGTCCAGTAAAGATTTCTAGTTTTCAAATATTATATATATAATAAAACTAACTACTTGTACATATATACATACATATTTTATATAAAAAAATACAAATTCAATGCCCCTCTAATGTGTAGGGACATCTCATGACTCTGCTTTTCTGACAAATACACCTCACTAAATACCTGTCGGACATTATTTCATGAGATACACTTTTGGCAGGTTTAGAATAGACAGTGTCAAGATTTTGAAGATTTTGCCCCAAAACAATATATCAGTCTTTTTTGTTATGTGCTGTTTATGTCCAGTGTCTGCTATCAGCCCTCCATGACTCAACTGGTCGACACATTCCACTTTGAATGAAGCAAGTTATGGGAGGTCATCATCTAGGCAGCCATCAGGCATTTCTGATTTAAACCTAACACATGTTACCCATTGCTAAATGACACATTCTGTGGCAATTACATCCTCCTAGACATGCATGCTACCATACATGCTGTAATCCATCTGTGGAGTGCTCTTTTTGGCATACACTCCAACATGGCTTTGTGGAAAGGTTTGCTTGCATGTCAGTAGAAATGAGAGCCTTACTGCCTTCCTTTCTCAGGACAGGTTGACTAGTATTGGTCAGTTTCTCACATGCTCCCCTGCCAGCACTACTAAGCCATGGTTGCCAGCCACTATTGAGTCATTTGGTTTGTCTTCCAGCATCTGTAAATCTTTGAATCATCTGAGCCTTTCATCATATAGAACGTTATCTGGTTCACTGTTCATGACATTTTCTGCTTTTGCACCATATTTCCACTATTTTTTCGAAATGTTTGGTTTCTTTGATATCTCTTACCATGACTGATTCTGATGATCTGTGATATGAGAAGATTCATGTTTTCCTTGAACATCACAGAATGCCACATTGAGTATTATGGCAATGTACAGTATCATTTTTTTGTGGTTTAAATGTTGACAGTTTTCATTCGACTGTGCCAAGGTATTGCTTCTGTCTACTTAACATTTGTTAAGAGCTTCTTGCGTATTCTTTTACGCTACCTTTAGCAACTTAGGCATTATTAACATTTTAAGTTTCCTGTAACTATCAGTTTGATCAGGGGGGGGGGGGGTTGGGGCAGGCCTATGCTTTTAGGTAGATTTTTTTTTTTTTATTTCCTACCCACTGATTTTGGGGACATTTCTATGCATTCAGGTGTTATGTTTCTAATACCCATAAAACCCCTTAAAAATGTACATATTTATAGCATTCTGCTGAGGAAAGTTGTGGACCATAGTTTGAAATCATGTGGTCTGAAATATCATGGCATGCAAGGCATGATACAGCAAGTCCTGGCTCTGCAAAATAAAATACAATACAAGCAGAAGAAAAGCTAATTCTGAAATTTGCTGTTACTCCTTTGAATCATTTGTCAGTGGACTTCACCCCTGTGGATAGCCCTTCTATTTAAATATGCAGATTTTAAAATCAGTGTACATGAGAGCAGTGGGGAAGTACTGTGGTGCACTACATCCTTGAACTTTATATTTATCTTATTAACCATTGTAATTCCACTGTTCTGCTCATTTCTGTCATGGTGTGAAATTTCAACAAGAGTCTACATGCATGTCTTACAGCAGCTTACAGCTGCAACATTAGTGCTATGATAGTTGTTTCCTCTAATACTATGATAACTACAAAACAATAATACAGTGTTGGAAGAGAGTCCAGGCTTTCCAATGAAAACAGAGAGTTCCTGTTTTATACCATTGCCTTTAGAACTTCAAGTAGAAATCTGTTTTAGTTAACCTTTTCCACCTACTTATTTCTACTCCTATAATCATTTCCTAGTAAATATCATGAGCTTCTCCATGCTTTTGTGTCCCCAGCTGGATTTCATTACGTTAATGCATTTTCTTCTTAATCCTTTAGGAAAGATGAACTATTTGCCATTAAACTCATACTTATTTTAGTATATTTATTTTGTTAAGCTGCATTAGTGTCTACTAGTGACTCAATGGTTAACTTTTTCACTCCAGTTATCTATTGTAATCAATTTAACTGCATTACAAAAATGTATGTTTTGATTGTGTAAGGCTGCATGTTACACCATAGTGTGAGGCAACTGCAGGGTGTGTTACAGCTGGTAGGATTCTATAATGCACAAGTGTAGGCACTGTTACTTCCTGTACATAATATAAGAGCACTTGCTCTAATAAGTGTAACATTATTTACTTTTTTTGGATACTTGATCATAGAGTAATGCAATGCTTATTAAAACAAAAGTGTTTTATATTTCCTGTATGTTTCTGACCAAGGTTTTGTGTAAGGCTACATGACACAGTGTAATTTGAGATAAATATGGAATATGTTTCAGCTGACAGGCTCCTATAGATGAACAACCCCTATCGCTTCCTGTGCACAACTATATGAATGCTCACTCTAGCGAGCACTTCATATACTCAGCATCACATTAACTGCTACTTGATTAGGTACAGAACTTCTGAACAGAAAAGCTGTTACAGGTACAGACTCACTAAGCAGATATGTTCTAGAAGATCTTTTAGCTCAAGAGTTCTTATGTAGATGTTCTCTTTGTAGAAACTATTTTGACACGAAGTAATGCACATAATTATAATAATTGTTACTCATTGAACAAACTATGGTGTACAATAAAAATAAAACTCGACTGTTATGAAGTTGACTGTGGCTATCAGTTTAGGTGGATGGTTTTCACAGTATAAGATTATGGTACTTGTTATCGCAACCAGATTTTCACGGTTGCAAATAGCGCCTACCTGCAGACAAATGAGTGGCTGAAAGGCTTCTAAGTCCCAATCATAGTCCTTACTACTTTCAAAAAAATATACATGACTTTAAAGAACAGGAACAATTTAAAAAAATCTTCCTGTTGTGCGAGCATTAGAAATGTACGCATGAGTTGTCATGACTGATGTCGTACTGTGTGTTGGAATATTTTCACACTAGGCAACGAATCCTTCACAGAAGGAAAAAACAGAGACTGTGAAATTGGGGGAGTTATGTATTACCATTTTGTTTCACAAGCACCGTCATACAAAATGAAATGTGAAGTTTTCTCACCCCATGTCACTGTAACATGAACTAGATTCCCTGTAAGTTTAGCAATGACAGTCACTATTCTCTGCAGACTTTCTTCCACAAATTGGAAATAATGCAACCAACAGTACATTAGCAGGCATGATAACTCAAGTGTAAGTCTGTAATGGACGCAAAACAGGAAGATGATTTCTGAACTTATTTTGGTTCATAAAACTCATGTACAGTTTTTGGCCACTTGTAACGACTTACAATAACACTTTGAAGTGTGCAATGCACTCACTTCTGTGGAGGTATGTGCATTTCGCAACCGCGAAAATCTGGTTGCAGTAACACGTAAGTACCAAGATTATATAAGTGAATGCAATGATGAATCACTTTATGGACAGTTCAATTTAATCAGTGAAACTGTTTATAATACAAAGGAAGGTGTAGTGGTGCAGCAGTAGTGTCGCTGCCTCACAGCAAGAGGTTCTCCAGTTCAATTCTTGGCTGAGGTGCCTTCTGTGCAGACTCTGCAAGTCCTCCCTACATTCGTGTGGGTGTTCTCTGGGTACTCTGTTTTCCTCCCACATTTCAAAGACATGCTTTTGGAGCATTTTTCCCCAGGATGCTGCTGAAAATTGGCTTCGTTCCAAGTTGGACTTTCCTGGTAAACAAATGTTAAATAAATATAGACTTACCAGATATCCGGCCCATGCTTTTAGGTGTTTTTTTTAATTTCCTACCCACTGGTTTTGGGGACATTTCTATGCAATCAGGTGTTATGTTTCTAGCACCTATCAAAACCCTTAGAAATGTACATATTTATAGCATTCTGCTGAGGAAAGGTGTGGACCATAGTTTGAAATCATCTGGTCTGAGCTATCATGGCATGCAAGGCATGATAGAGCAAGTCCTGGCTCTGCAAAATAAGATACAATACAAGCAGAAGAAAAGCTAATTCTGAAATTTGCTGTTACTCCTTTGAATCATTTGTCAGTGGACCTCACCCCTGTGGATACCCCTTCTATTTAAATATGCAGATTTTAAAATCAGTGTACATGAGAGCAGTGGGGAAGTACCGTGGTTCACTACATCCTTGAACTTTATATTTATCTTATTAACCATTGTAATTCCACTATTCTGCTCATTTCTGTCATGGTGTGAAATTTCAACAAGAGTCTACATGCATGTCTTACAGCAGCTTACAGCTGCAACATTAGTGCTATTATAGTTGTTTCCTCTAATACTATGATAACTACAAAACAGTAATACAGTTTGGAAGAGAGTCCAGGCTTTCCAATGAAAACAGAGAGTTCCTGTTTTATACCATTGTCTTTAGAACTTCATGTAGAAATCTGTTTTAGTTAACCTTTTCCACCTACTTGTTTCTACTCCTATAATCATTTCCTAGTAAATATCATGAGCTTCTCTATGCTTTTGTGTCCCCAGCTGGATTTCATTACGTTAATGCATTTTCTTCTTAATCCTTTAGGAAAGATGAACTCTTTGCCATTAAACTCATACTTATTTTAATATATTTATTTTGTTAAGCTGCATTAGTGTCTACTAGTGACTCAATGGTTAACTTTTTCACTCCAGTTATCTATTTTAATCAATTTAACTGCATTACAAAAATGTATGTTTTCATTATGTAAGGCTGCATGTTACACCATAGTGTGAGGCAACTGCATGGTGTGTTAAAGCTGGTAGGATTCTATAATGCACAAGTGCAGGCACTGTTACTTCCTGTACATAATATAAGAGCACTTGCTCTAACAAGTGTAACATTATTTACTTTTTTTGGATACTTGATCATAGAGTAATGCAATGTTTATTAAAACAAAAGTGTTTTATATTTCCTGTATGTTTCTGACCAAGGTTTTGTGTAAGGCTACATGACACAGTGTAATTTGAGATAAATATGGAATATGTTTCAGCTGACAGGCTCCTATAGATGAACAACCCCTGTCGCTTCCTGTGCACAGCTATATGAATGCTCACTCTAGCGAGCACTTCATATACTCAGCATCACATTAACTGCTACTTGATTAGGTACAGAACTTCTGAACAGAAAAGCTGTTACAGGTATGGAGTCACTAAGCAGATATGTTCTAGAAGATCTTTTAGCTCAAGAGTTCTTATGTAGATGTTCTCTTTGTAGAAACTATTTTGACACGAAGTAATGCACATAATTATAATAATTGTTACTCATTGAACAAACTATGGTGTACAATAAAAATAAAACTCGACTGTTATGAAGTTGACTGTGGCTATCAGTTTAGGTGGATGGTTTTCACAGTATAAGATTATGGTACTTACGTGTTATCGCAACCAGATTTTCACGGTTGCAAATAGCGCCTACCTGCAGACAAATGAGTGGCTGAAAGACTTCTAAGTCCCAATCATAGTCCTTACTACTTTCAAAAAAATATACATGACTTTAAAGAACAGGAACAATTTTAAAAAATCTTCCTGTTGTGCGAGCATTAGAGAAGCACGCATGAGTTGGCATGACTGATGTCGTACTGCGTGTTGGAATATTTTCACACTAGGCAACAAATCCTTCACAGAAGGAAAAAACAGAGACTGTGAAATTGGGGGAGTTATGTATTACCATTTTGTTTCACAAGCACCGTCATACAAAATGAAATGTGGAGTTTTCTCACCCCATGTCACTGTAACATGAACTAGATTCCCTGTAAGTTTAGCAATGACAGTCACTATTCTCTGCAGACTTTCTTCCATAAACTGGAAATAATGCAACCAACAGTACATTAGCAGGCATGATAACTCAAGTGTAAGTCTGTAATGGACGCAAAACAGGAAGATGATTTCTGAACTTATTTTGGTTCATAAAACTTATGTACAGTTTTTGGCCACTTGTAACGACTTACAATAACACTTTGAAGTGTGTAATACATTCACTTCTGTGGAGGTATGTGCATTTCGCAACCGCGAAAATCTGGTTGCAGTAACACGTAAGTACCAAGATTATATAAGTGAATGCAATGATGAATCACTTTATGGACAGTTCAATTTAATCAGTGAAACTGTTTATAATACAAAGGAAGGTGTAGTGGTGCTGCCTCACAGCAAGAGGTTCTCTGGTTCAATTCTTGGCTGGGGTGCCTTCTGTGCAGACTCTGCAAGTCCTCCCTACATTCATGTGGGTTTTCTCTGGGTACTCTGTTTTCCTCCCACATTTCAAAGACATGCTTTTGGAGCATTTTTCCCCAGGATGCTGCTGAAAATTGGCTTCGTTCCAAGTTGGACTTTCCTGGTAAACAAATGTTAAATAAATATAGACTTACCAGATATCCGGCCCATGCTTTTAGGTGTTTTTTTTTAATTTCCTACCCACTGGTTTTGGGGACATTTCTATGCAATCAGGTGTTAGAAACATAACACCTGATTGCATAGAAATGTCCCCAAAACCAGTGGGTAGAAAATTTAAAAAAAAACACCTAAAAGCATGGGCCGAATATCTGGTAAGTCTATATTTATTTAACATTTGTTTACCAGGAAAGTCCAACTTGGAACAAAGCCAATTTTCAGCAGCATCCTGGGGAAAATGCTCCAAAAGCATGTCTTTGAAATGTGGGAGGAAAACAGAGTACCCAGAGAAAACCCACATGAATGTAGGGAGGACTTGCTAACACCTATCAAAACCCTTAGAAATGTACATATTTATAGCATTCTGCTGAGGAAAGGTGTGGACCACAGTTTGAAATCATCTGGTCTGAGCTATCATGGCATGCAAGGCATGATAGAGCAAGTCCTGGCTCTGCAAAATAAGATACAATACAAGCAGAAGAAAAGCTAATTCTGAAATTTGCTGTTACTCCTTTGAATCATTTGTCAGTGGACCTCACCCCTGTGGATATCCCTTCTATTTAAATATGCAGATTTTAAAATCAGTGTACATGAGAGCAGTGGGGAAGTACTGTGGTGCACTACATCCTTGAACTTTCTTTATATTTATCTTATTAACCATTGTAATTCCACTATTCTGCTCATTTCTGTCATGGTGTGAAATTTCAACAAGAGTCTACATGCATGTCTTACAGCAGCTTACAGCTGCAACATTAGTGCTATGATAGTTGTTTCCTCTAATACTATGATAACTACAAAACAGTAATACAGTGTTGGAAGAGAGTCCAGGCTTTCCAATGAAAACAGAGAGTTCCTGTTTTATACCATTGTCTTTAGAACTTCAACTAGAAATCTGTTTTAGTTAACCTTTTCCACCTACTTATTTCTACTCCTATAATCATTTCCTAGTAAATATCATGAGCTTCTCTATGCTTTTGTGTCCCCAGCTGGATTTCATTACGTTAATGCATTTTCTTCTTAATCCTTTAGGAAAGATGAACTCTCTGCCATTAAACTCATACTTATTTTAATATATTTATTTTGTTAAGCTGCATTAGTGTCTACTACTGACTCAATGGTTAACTTTTTCACTCCGGTTATCTATTTTAATCAGTTTCATTGCATTACAAAAACGTTGTAATTTTTCATTGTGTAAGGCTGTATGTTACAGCATAGTGTGAAACAACTGCAGGTTGTGTTACAGCTGACAGGATTCTATAATGTACAGGCGCAGGCATTGCTACTTCCTGTATATAATATAAGAGCACTTGCTCTAATAAGTGTAACATTATTTACTTTTTTGGATACTTGATCATAGAGTAATGCAATGCTTATTAAAACAAAAGTGTTTTGTATTTTCTGTATGTTTCTGACCAAGATTTTGTGTAAGGCTACATGCCACAGTGTAATCTGAGATAAATATGGAATATGTTTCAGCTGACAGGCTCCTATAGATGAACAAGCCCTGCCGCTTCCTATGTACAGCTATATGAACGCTCACTCTAGCGAGCACTTCATGAGCTCAGCATCACATTAACTGCTACTTGAATAGGTACAGAACTTCTGAGCAGAAAAGCTGTTACAGGTATGGAGTCACTAAGCAGATATGTTCTAGAAGACCTTTTAGCTCAAGGGTTCTTATGTAGATGTTCTCTTTGTAGAAACTATTTTGACACAAAGTAATGCACATAATTATAATAATTGTTACTCATTGAACAAACTATGATGTACAATAAAAATAAAACTCGACTGTTATGAAGTTGACTGTGGCTATCAGTTTAGGTTGTTGGTTTTCACAGTAAAAGATTATATAAGTGAATGCAATGATGAATCAGTTTATGAACACTTCAATTTAACAAGTGAAACAGTTTGCAACACAAAGAAAGGCATAGTGATGCAGTGCTAGTATTGCCACCTCCCAGCAAGAGGTTCTCAGGTTCAATTTTCGGCTGGAGTGCCTTCTGTGCATAGTTTGCTTGTCCTCCCTGCATTTGTGTGGATTTTCTCTGGGTACTCTGTTTTCCTCCCACATTTCAAAGACATGCGTTTGGGGTATTTTTCCACTGGCCTCTGCTGAAAATTGGCTTCGTTCAAAGTCGGGCTTTCCTGGTAAACAAATGTTAAATAAATGCAGACTTACCAGATATCAGGCCAACTGTCAGTAATGATGAACATACTGAACCGCAAGTATTAAAGAGCACAAGTATAAGAAGAGCTGGTTACTTGTTAAGGAGTAAAATGTTAGAACAAAGGAAAAAGTCCACCACAAATAAGAAAAAAAGGTTAGGTCAGAAGGTAGATAGTAAGAAATAATTATTAAAAAACTGGAAGTATAGACGTATTAGAAGAGATCATTGAAGCAAATAGTACAGTTGCCTCTAGATATAATAGCAACAAATCTGCTCCTGTGCATATCTTTCCAGATGTAATTATAGTGAACAAAAGAGATGAAAAACTGAAATGTGTAAACAAATTTGATGGAAATAGTAGAACTCCACATGAAAGTAATCAAGAAGAAAAAGTAACTTAAATAGTTAACCATTTGAAATGGTTAAATCAATATGTTATACAGTCAGTGAATTTAGATACAACTGAGATTAAACCCTTTTGGTACAATAATGTAAAATAAAATCTCATTCATAGTCCAAGTCAGTGATAATCTGATAGAAGTGAAAAATGGAAATAATATTGTATGTAGAGATAAGTGTAAAAAGGAAGAAGGATGAAAATAAGGAAGGTGGCAACAGTATAAAGAGAAATAAAACAATTCTACACACAGCTGAAGTTAATGTGGAATGCAATACTGAACCGGATGTAAACAGGAAATGTATGTTAATGGAGAACACCCTAATGAAAAAAATGAAACCAGTCTATAATACTAACACAGCTGAGTATGACTGTTTAGGTCATAAGTGATAATTTAATAAAGATGATTCTTGTTAAAAAGTATGTTATTAAAGTAACTTGTTTAAGAGGAGTTCAACTTGTGGAACTATTTGATTTGTGTAAAATGTTGCTGGGGATAGACCTAGGTTTAATATTTTGTTTTTAAGGACAGGGATCAATGCCTTAGTTAAAATTTCAATAGAGCATACGAAAGTTGTGGCTACTGACACACAATATGTTTTTAATCAAAACCAAAGCCCAAAGTTAATCTAATTTTTTGTGAAATGTCCAAATATTTATGCTATGATCTAAATGGCTCCAAAGACAAGATTGCATGAAGGGTTTCAGGGTGTTAACACTATGAGAGGAAATTATAGTTTATTATGATATGTTTTCTGTAGATCAATTGCATTCAGGGGAAAAAGGTAATCAGTACTTGAAAAAGTTAATAAAAAGCATTTTTTTCACATTAGAGAACAAGAAATTAAGACACTAAACTTAATAGAACAGTATACTGTTCTCTTACACTAATGTTCAAAGTATAAATTATAAGAAAGATGAACTATGATTATTGATCTGTGCAATCTAAAAATAATAACAATCACAGAGTCATTATATATGCAAGAAATCCAACATAATAAGATGTAAGTATAATTTGATCAGAAATGGAAGAAGAGGATGAGGGTTATTAGTATTGATACACAACTCAGTATCAGGTTGCATAGAACATCAAGGAACCATAGATGAAATTATATTGCTTACTATATTAAAAATGTAGTTAAAACTAAGGATTGTAGAGTAATTCTTGCACATAGACATCCAAATATGAATAGGAAAGAGTATCAAGATTTTCTATTAAAATTAAAAGATGTTATGGAGGATATGTCAACTATAATCGTAGTAGATTTTAAACTCTCAGAAATTAATTGAAGTACATGTTATACTAATAATCTTATAATCTCCATTTTTTTTTAATTTGAGTAGATATAATTTTACTCAGGAAATCAATACACCTACTAGAGGTCACAACAAATTAGATTTTTATGTTATGAAATAAAAAAAGGGTTTGTAGTAAACCTTGATATAGTTCTCCCACTTGGTACTTTATACAATGATAGTAGTTTCTCTGAAATTAATACACAAAAATAAATTAAAATGAATATGTGACAATGTATGACACAAAACTATTAAACTTTGAAATTTTCCAACAACAATTGGCAAATTATATTAACAATTTTTATATTTCTACAGAGTATAGATGGTTGCAATTACACAACCTATGTGATGTACATCTCGATATTGGGATAAAAACAAGTGGAAGAAAATAGTGCCAGATCCTGGCAGAAATATTATCATAAATAAGATTTGCAAAAGAAAAAAATGATTGCATATGAAATTTAGAAAAACATAAAACTCAATATAATAAATGGAAAATAAATTCAATAACTAAGGAACTTCAGAGTACACTTAAATTTAGCAAAAGCGTATATCAAATGAATTAGTTAAACAACTGGATAATAAAAAAGTTATTTTATAAATATGTGAATACCAAAAAGATTAAGCTCTATTGATAAACTTATTTATATGCCAATGATAAAAGAGTGTACAAATTGTTAATTTCCTATAATTTCAGTTAAGGAAGTGGTAGTTAGTTTAAGGAAAGGAAATACAAATAGATCAGTTGGACCTAGTCATCCCTATGGACAGTTTATCAGTTACAGTACTGTTCAGCCATTAATAAAAGTTTACAACATGTTATGCTATGGGTTTATGCTGAGAGACTGGAACAATCTCTTGTAGTCTCCACATTCAAAGGAGGAAAAAAATCAAACAGTTCCCAATATCACCCAAATAGTCTGACTTCAATTATCGGAAAATACTGTGAGAGAGACATAATTAAAAAGCTAGAAGATGAATGTATATACAACTCAAGCCTGGATAGCAATCAATATGCATTTATTAAAGACAGATTTGCTCTTATTGGGCAAATAAACTTCTATGAAACAATCTGTAAATTAAAAGATATGGAATACATGTGTAGCAGTTTACCTAGATGTGTCTAAATATTTTGGTCAGTAAAGACATTACCAGATTATACACAGACTGAAAACCATCAACGTAAATCCGAACATAACAAGATGGATTGTTCATTAATTGTTTAATAGGGAGGAACATGTAATACTGCTTTGGCATCAGTTGACTTGGAAAATGTTATCAAGTGGAGTCCCACAGAGCTCAGTGTTGGGGCCTATTTTATTTAATACTGTTTTTGCCAAATGGTTACTTCACCTAAATTCAGGCTTACTAAATTTGCAGGTAATTGTATGGGATACTTAATCAGGATTATGTGAAATGTTTAAATAACTATTTAGGTAAAACTGAAAATCAGTCTAAGAAAATTGGGCTACAGTTTAATAAAAAATGTAAAGGTCTTTGGTAATTATACACAGGGTTATATAAAGACAGGCCTCCGGATTCAGCAAGCAGCCATGCAGAAATAAGTTATTCCTGCATGACAGGGACCGTTCCTGTGCAGCATGGCAGCGTGCCATGCATATGTATGAAGGTGCGCTGCCATGCTGTAAAACGGATATGGTTCTGTGTACAAGTGCAAGGGGTGTGTCTGAGAGCAGAGCTGTCACAATACACATGCCCCCTGCACTCCAGAATTGCCATTTGGCAATTTAAAATGAGCGAGAATGCTCTTAACGCCCACAACCCATCAGGGTAAGAAATTTGGACAAAGCCATAAGGGACAATCATCCCTACCAAGCCAAAAGTTGATAGAATAACAGATTTAACATAAGCACATAGAGCACACCTCCCAACCCGTCAGAGTAAGGAATGTGGACAAAGCCATAAGAGACAATCATTCCACAAACCAGAAAGTTGATGGAATAACAGGTTCAGCATTAGCATGGGTATTCTGAAGGGTACATATTAAAAAACACAACAAATAAAAATTTGTTTTGAGATATGCAATAAAGTTTAAGTGTAGCTGTATGGGTGTGCTCATTGCTTAGCCTCGCTTAGCCCAGGTGAAACAGCAGGATAAGTTAAAAAGCAACAGACATCCAGTATAAACATAGTATATACACATGTGTATAAACACAAGTGCAATAGTGTAGCGGTTAGAGCGTACGCCTTGCATGTAGTCATTCATGGTGCGAGCCTCATCAAAGCCATTTCCATTTTGTATGTGTAAACATTACAATTGTTATTTATTTGTATATTTATGTAGGAAGTAACTTATTTTTCTCACCCAGAGTAGTGTATTAGGCCCAGATGTCAGATGTCACTGTAATAAAGTAATGAAACCTCCATATAAACACAAGTGCCCCATACAGTATAGTCACACAAGAATAAATTAATCACAGCACATTGGGGGATGTCAGGGAAGGTAAATAAATCTATATTATGTAATGAATGATGAAATCAATCTCATATAGTTGGTAGAGCAATATAATAAAACATAAGCAATGCTAAGCATTGCAAAGCTATGTTGACTGGGTGTCAGCATTGTGTACATATGAATACTAAGGAATGAATAGCCCAGCTAAGTGGATTTGTCCAGTGATAAGCAGTGCTGAACCTGCCCGCCCCTTTAAGCACTGCCAATCTTAGCTAAGCAGGTTTGCAGATAGCTTAACTGAGCTCAGCAGTTTCAAAAGTAACCAATCATGGCAAAGTGCAGGAAATCAGCCCTATTTAAACCCTGTAGCCAAGAATACAGCTCATAACTAGTTGAAGCTCATCACTGCAGGCACCATGGCTGGAGTAGGAGAAGGTGTTTACTTTCATGTGCATCGCTGGGGCATTCTGGAGTCCAGGGTCATGGTTGGACTCCTGGTTGAAAACCATGATTAGAGACTGCTGCAGGGCCAGTACCAGGTCTTAGAATATAAAGCAGAGGCCTGGGACCGTCTTGGCCATGAACTCACCAGTGCTACTGGGATCCCTTGGACTGGTGAGCAGGTTCGGCATCACTATGCTGATCTCAAGCAGAGAAAGAGGGACCTCCTGGACCATTGGGAACAAGACGCTCAGGCAGGGAAAGCTCCAGTAGTGTGTAAGTATCAGTATCAATTGCTGTTTAAGGTAGTCCAGGCTGTTTATGTGATGGATAGGTAGTCATAAATGTTTCTCTGTCTCTTGTACAGCTGCAGCTGAGAGGGCGTTGAATGTGGAGGCACATGGAAGCAGGTTGCAAAGGCTGCGCCGCGAGGCTGGTGATTACTGATCTAGTTGGCAGTATAATCAAAAGTAGTAGAATATCACCTGTCAAGTGCTGTAATCTGTGTATTGTTTGAACCAAATAAAACTGAAATTACCACAGATAATGCTACTGATATACATAAAACAGTGATAACCTGTTAATAAAACTATACAGCTCTGGACTGTTTTATTTTCAATGTGTTAGTAGGAATTGGAAATGTGTATAGCTTTTGCACAGCAAATATGGCTCTGATAGCACTAAGTATCTGAGGTTTATGTGGTAAACAGTCAAGTCTTGTACAACAGATTAACCATAACAAAGTTCCCAGTACTATAATCTGACAGCTGAATATTAAAAATGCTTGCTAACCCTTGTTCCCTGTAATGTAATATCTGAAAGTGTGAGTACACAGTAAAACAACTGTCTGTTATACAGGAATGTCAGAAGTACAAGGTCAGACTGGCCAAATCACAGACTAATAGGTAGAAAACATACACACAAAAAGTAGCAGTTCCTTAATAGCTTGTCCTGATAAATATCATCATTGTAACTGCTTGTTGAACAAATTGGCAGTGTTTGAATCCCGGGAGTGGTTTTAAGCTGTCTGTATATTTCCACAAAATCATCATCATTCTCTTTCGGCTTTTCCCGTTAGGGGTCGCCACAGCGGATCATCTCTTTCCATTTCTTCCTATCCTCTGCATCTTGCTCTGTCACACCAACCGCCTGCATGTCCTCTCTCACCACATCCATAAACCTTATCTTAGGCCTTCCTCTATTCCTCTTACCTGGCAGCTCCATCCTTAGCATCTTTTTCCCAATATACCCATCATCCCTCCTCAGCACATGTCCAAACCAATGCAATCTTGTCTCTCTTGCTTTGTCTCCAAACTGTCCAACATGAGCTGACCGTCTAATATACCGATTCCTAATCCTATCCATCCTAGTCACACCGATTGCAAATCTTAACATCTTTAACTCTGCCACATCCAGCTCTGACTCCTGCCTTTTGTCAATGCCACTGTCTCCAACCCATATAACATAGCTGGTCTCACTACACTCTTGTAGACCTTCCCTTTCACTCTTACTGATACCCGTCTGTCACAAATCACTCCTGACACTCTTCTCCACCCATTCCACCCTGCCTGTACTCTTCTTCACCTCTCTTCCACATTCACCATTACTCTGAACTGTTGATCCCAAGTACTTAAACTCGTCCACCTTTACCAACTCTACTCCCTGCATCCTCACCATTCCTCTACCCTCCCTCTCATTTACACACATATATTCTGTCTTAGCCCTGCTGACCCTCATTCCTCTGCTCTCTAGAGCATATCTCCACCTCTCCAGAGTCTCCTCAACCTGATTCCTACTCTCACTACAGATCACAATGTCATCTGCAAACATCATAGTCCACGGGGCCTCCTGTCTGATCTCATCTGTCAACCTGTCCATCACCACTGCAAATAAGAAAGGACTCAGAGCTGATCCTTGATGTAATCCCACCTCCACCTTAAATGGATCTGTCACACCCACTGCAGTCCTCACCACTGTCACACTACCCTCGTACATATCCTGTACCACTCTTACGTACTTCTCTGCCACTCCCGACTTCCTCATACAATACCACAACTCTTCTCTAGGCACCCTGTCATATGCTTTCTCCAAGTCTACAAAGACACAATGCAACTCCTTCTGACCTTCTCTGTATTTCTCCATCAACACTCTCAGAGCAAACATTGCATCTGTAGTGCTCTTTCCTGGCATGAATATATTTCCACAAAATATATGCGAGTATTGTTACAAGCAATCAGGTAGTGTAAGCACACATTTTCCCACAGCTTTGGCAAGTAAGGCAAGCTGGCTATTAGCAATAGGATGTGTCTCATACACTGTGTAGAACACACACTGGCCAGCCCCAAGGCTGCAGATGACAGCAAGAGAAGTACATAGACCACTCAATTTTCCCCAAAAAATGTCCCTCAAGTGTCATGCTGTCATGGCTATTGGTCACTGTCCCCAGCACCCATGATGCTGTACAAAAAAGAAGGTGGACTATGACATTAGCACGCACACACACAGTATGATTGCACATATCAAAGCCAAACCCTGTTAATGTGTAGAAACAGTCAGGTAGTGTTAACTCAAATGTTTCCACAGGTCTGGCAGGTAAGTACAGCTGTATATTAGGTGTATGGTTTGAACTGATAACTGTGTACAACACCCACTTGCCAACCCCAAGCCCATAGGTAGCTGTAATTTCAGGTCATATCTGTTGAGTACTGAGTAGGCTATAAAGTACAGAACAGTTGTGATCAATGTAATAACAAATAGTTGTTCATTTCTCTATCTCACCCCCACCCTATCTGCAACAATAATACAACCAAAAAAATAAATGGAATGTTTTTAACAAACCTACTGTTGGGACATGATCCCCATTGTTATACCAATATTTCAATGTCTGTTTATTGCTGTTCCCTGTTGAAATGAAATCATTGGTGGCCTGTTGCTATCAATGTAACCTGCATGCTGCTGTAATATCCACTGTGGTTCCATATCTGCATGTGTTCTGTTTGCCATGCAACTGATTGAAAATTGTGTTATGGTGTCTATTGGAACACCCATGCATGCTGTTATAACTAATCCTGGCATTGTATTGTTCATAACTAATCAACATATGTTGTAAATTGTCAACACCCTAGCTCATCTGGGAAGGGAGATCCCAGCAGATCCACCTGTGCTGCCTCATCTGGCCGTGGCACTGGGCCCCAGCATGTCTGGGACACATCCCGGATCTTCCTTGTCCACTGGTTCTGCACCACTGATGGGTGGAACTGCTTCAGGGGATGGGGCTTCCTCCCCTTGTAGTGGGTGTGGACAGAAGTCCATCACCTGATGTCAAGTTCAGGGTCTGGTGCATAGGGAGATGCAAAAGGAGTTTGCAGCTCAGCTACACCAGCTTAAGGGTTGTGTGGCACATCTTGAGGATCAGCCTGCCCCTTCTGCTCAGCCCCCAGCACAGCTACCTTTGGAGCTGTGAAGGTGCAGTGGTGACTGCCCATGGGTGGGGATCTCAGTCTCACTGTAAGCATTTGTGGGCTCATGTGCCTCCAATTTCCAACCACTCTCCACTTCAAGGTGTTCACCCCCCCACATGTGTCATGCACCACCCCTGTCTGCTATCTTGTCTGTCTTGTCTGTTTTTGTACCCAACCTCCCTCCCCACATATACCTAATATCCTTCCCCAACAGCCCACTCTCACCTTAAAAATAAATTGCAATCTGTTCACACAAAAAAATTACGCCCCATACATAGCTGTCCACTGGACACATGTAATCTTGTCCAATTGCCCAGGCAACACATTACTGTTGCCCTCACCTTTCTCTCAGGGGTATGAGTATCCAAATTCACCTTCAAATTCAATACATATGCACAGCTGTTGCTGTAGGAGAAATGGACAGCTATGGACCTTCCCTACTCCTATCCTGCAAATCCCTATCCATCTTTCATCTTGTTTTTCCCTCTGCATTCCCCTTTTTTCACCACTTTTCTATCACTCCATTTTCTTTTCTTTTAAAGAAATTAGCATGGAAGTTAGTGAGAGTAAGTGCCGCTAAGCAAAGCCACAATGGAGTAATCATATATTAGCAATGCTTAGCTTTGCGCAAACCCACTTAAAGCTATTTTAAAGTGCCTTAATCACCCTCTCACCATCAGCCGTTGTTGTGGCCAGCAACAAAACAAATCACCCCTGTCAAGTCTTGAACCCAGGACCCATCACACTATAATCAGCAACCATTCTACTGCACCATTGGAGTTCTACAAGTTGTGCTTGCTTTGCCTAATGTATCATGCAGTCCAGTCATTTAACATTAATGAAAATGTTAGCAGCCCCAGGTCTTGAACCTAGGACCTTGTACAATACAGTCAGAGATCATACTACTACACCACCTGAGCTGCCTAATCCATGCTTGTTTATTCAAACCTAACATTCAATAGAGCGCCTATATATTTAACCGAGTATTACCATCATTGAGCGGCGGGCAAGCCATTTGACATATGCTCAAATACTGCATAGCTTAACAGTAGTTATTTACCTAACCAGATATGTGCATTGGTAAGTTTAAACGCCTGTACATTTCACCATATGTTAGCTCCACCTAGCTTCACGCAAACCAGCGCAAACCTGCTTAAAGCTGCTTTAAAGTGCCTTAATCCCCTTCTCTCCATGAGCCCTTGTTCTGCCCAGCAACAAAATAAAAAGCCTTTGCTGGTTCTGAACCCAGCAACATGTACACCATAGTCACAGCACATAACCATTCAGCCATCTAAGCTGCAAAGGTTTAGGATGATTTCATGAACATATCTTGCAGGACAATCACTGTACTATAGGGAATGTATATTGTGGAAGCAGTAAACATTCAAATAAGATATGCACACACATATATAAATTTAAATATAATATATATATATATATATATATATATATATATATATATATATATATATATATATATACACATATACATATATTTATATGTGTATAAATATATATTTGTGAATGTTTAATATATATATATATATATATATATATGTGTGTGTGTGTGTGTGTGTGTGTGTGTGTGTGTGTGTGTATATATATATATATATATATATATATATATATATATATATATATATTTATTTATTTATATACAAACAAGAAAAAAGGTAGACTGTGGATAAATAGTGCTCAAACAGTAAACCAATATGAACGTAAAATATATATCGTGAGTACTGAAACACGGCAATGAGTAACTTAATAAAAGACTTTAATGAACAGACTGTAACAAACAGTAATGGTGAGCGCTTTCGCAGTCAAGCTGCTTCATCAGACAATGTTCATCATACAGCTCCACCCATATATATATCACAAATAACTCTAAATGCAATTAAAAGCAATTTAAAATAAGAACAATTAAGATTTAAAAGGCCAGTGTAGAATTTCAGAGAACACCCAGTATATCGCAGCAAAAGTTTCTAATTTTCTATATTGTTTGGTTACTAGAATTTCAGAGAGACTGTCCTGTAATGTAGTTACACATATGCATATTATCTACATAACATAAAAAACTTTAGTTAAACCAAAGATGTACTAATATATGTATGAAAAACACTTAATTAGCATAACGGCCTATTGATTAAGACCAGTTGAATAGATACCTTATCATTGAAGCCTCTGTTTGAGAGCAGATTGCAATAGTACCAATTTGGTATATTTAAGTTATTGCATAAATTGCTATTCATTTTACATAGGGATGACCACACGTAGATTACGAGACAGGATCAGGGAACATCTTTATGATATATCCAGACACATTGACACCAATGCACTTTCACGACATGTTATGGCTATAGGCATGGGGCATGAATTTAGATTTATGGTTATTGAAAAGGTTAAATTCAATATAAGGTGGGGGGCTACTAGAAATAGAGTTGAAAACAGGGAACTTGAGTGGATCATTAGGATGAGGGTGAATATGGGCAGAGGCCTTAGTGATAAGGTATCTATTCAACCGGTCTTGATCAATAGGCCATTACACTAATTAAGTGTTTTTCATACATATATTAGTACATCTTTGGTTTAACTTACGTTTTTTATGTTATGTAGATAATATGTATACGTATAACTACATTATAGGACAGTCTCTCTGAAATTCTACACTGGCCTTTAAAATTGTAATTGTTCTTATTTTAAATTGCTTTTAATTACATTTAGAGTTATTTGTGATGTATATATGGGTGGAGCTGTGTGATGAACATATATATATATATATATATATATATATATATATATATATATATATATATATATATGTATAAATAAACAACACACTTGCAGATAAATACTGGTAAGCCTAGCAAACACCACAGTATAATGGCTGTGTGGATAGATATATCCCTCATAAGAGTCACACAATACCCAAACATATCTTGTGGCAGGTCATGCTGTGGATAGAATGCTGGGGTGGTATGGGACATTCATCTGCTGACCCCACACATACACAGTCCAAATGACAAGTACACACTCTGCTGCTACATAATCATGATCAGCCTTACACAGTGGCCAGACATACGGCAATCTCTTAGGCAAGTAATTGAAATGACTAAATAGAGCACAGTGAAACCCAAACAGCCAGTAGCCCTACAGTTGCCACCTTAGCAAATGGCCAGAGTGTGATATGTTTGCACAAATGAGAATGTTTACATTAAAAAGCACACATAACACCACCACATCCCCCAAACGGGTTTATTTCTGTACTATTTCAGTTGTTTATGTCATGTCTTATAGCATATAGGTGTGTAAAATAAAACATAACTGAATTATGCAAATATTAAAGGAAAAATATGATACATTCTTGATCCTACCATCTCAGGACATTTTCTAGTTGTCAGAATTGTTGTCAGCAGTACCATACCTCTCAACCTGTTATAGGCAAAAATATGGACAAAGCATAACCTGATGGTGGACAAACAGGGACTGATTATAAATACTCTCTTGCAATCTCAGAAAGCTGATAGAATACTACAGGATTTGCAGTAGCATAACTTTTCTGAAGGATGTGGAGTCTTACAGTCAAATGTTTGTCATCATTGAATGAGTCCAATCCTCAGCTTTTCACCAGAAAGGAACCTAATTAAGGAGGAACACACAAAAGTTATGATGCCCACATCTGGACTTTATGGAAAAATGTGTACAGTTGAGGGTTATGAGTAGGCCACAACTGGCCAAACAATGACTATGCCTTGCACAGAGGGACAGATGTTAACCAGAGTAAGCCACACACAGGATCAGACACTGATGTCATGGCAAAAGCCTTCAAGTAGTACAGCAGTACAAAACACACTTGCCTTGAATACAAAAATCAATCAACACTCAATTACATGATTAAGCCAATAGCCTCCAATTACATTCCTTAGTGAACACCTAGTGGGGAAAGTATGAAATGTTACAATGTAAATTGATCCTTTACATAACAATGCTTCACTTCAAACTGGTCTGTCAAACTGACAGACTGTGTGCCAAACAGTAACCTCAAACCCACCACTGTCCCCATCACCATAGTATCAAAATGTACAGCTACATATCTTTTATGTTTTTATTAGTAATATCTCTCACATGTACTAACAGCCTAAGAGTCAAACATGTACCCCTCCCCTTAAACTGTGTTACATGGGTATATAACAGTGTTTACTATACACTGAACTCTTGACTGTAAACGGTCACACATGTTGTCTAGCCTATGGCCCACATTTATGGCCTCTACACCACAACATGAGTGGGAGTCCACAACATTACTGAGATGAGAGCAGGAATGTCAGCACTAAATAATGATAGCCCATACCTATCAACTTCTTACTGCATGACATCTGGACAAAGCCTGTTATATAAGTGGAGGACATAGGGCCAAACACATGGCCATATTTGATATATTGCACTCATACACTGTGAAACTTGCTGGTGTTACAGTATTGTTTGCAACATATAATTCCTGAAGGATATGAAGTCACAAACGCTAATGCATGTTTCCAGTTACTGAAAGCAGTCAACAGAGTATGGCAATGATTTTTCAAGGACAACACGTGTTTGGGGAACACACTAAAAGTAGTGGCCCAAACCCTGGCCATTATGTGTATAGCCCTACATTTGAGAGCTATGCAGACACATAACATTGTCAGACTGCAAGCTATGCAGAACTAGCATGTACGCACAAACCCTTTTAAACTAGCAGTATTCATAGCATATAACAGTGATACTCACACTCTGTCCTTACATCTGGAACCTTACATAAACCTGTAGTTGGCCTATGCCCACATGTCGTGTTGTAAGAGATATTCTCACCTTCTGTCTGTAACACTGCTGCCCACACACAGAAAGGATGTGTTCCTTATAGGCAAAGTAAAGGGACAATGATCACAGGAAGTACACATCTATAGGAGTGGGTTACCATGACATTGGCTACTGGAAAAACTACACAGCTGCTCTGCATGTAATTAGCAAGTGCATAAGCCATCACCTGGTCATGACCATCACCTACAAAAGCCATGCTATCACTTAATCAAACCCACTCAATCCTTGTACTAAGAGAGAGAGAGAGAGAAAATAACACAAAGCGAGACAACAAACAAACCAAAAAAATTATGTGAAACATTTAAGCATGTAATTTAATGTATTACTTGGTCTGTAATAATGTAATAGCTGAGTATGAAAAATGTATATGTGTCAGCAAAACTTGATGTACTGATGTCCTGCTGTAGAACTGCTATGGCCATAGCATCTGGCTCTGTCTGCAGTGGGAGACATCACAGCCATACCTGTCAACTGTACAAATCTTCATACAATGCCAAGATTTTGAAATCAGACTATGTCTGTTTCTTTTGACATCTCTACCAGTCTGACAAATGGCTGAGGACTGAAGTCATGAAGTAAGGACAGACACTTGAGTGTAAGACTACACATCCTTCAGAATAGTCACAGTAATGCAAAATGTATTATGCTAAAAACTTCATAACTCTGTAACAGGAATATGTATGATATGTCCCTATTTACCCCCATTATGTTAGGCTTTGTCCACATGTGATGCTCTAAGAGTTTGAGAGGTGGTATCACAAACCAGGAACCTGCTCACCCTGGGAAAGGACAGCTCACATTTGCCAACCACTACAGTGTCTGTCAAACAGTTGTGACTGTGCCACTGCTAGGCCAGTTAATGGGATGTTGTCCATATCCATATGTTACCTGTGAATATGAGTATGATATATGTTTGTTTTGGAAAGCTAAGAGAAATATATAGGGCATGTGGATAGTACAGTACTGTTGCAGACATGTGTGCCGAACTGCATGTGATATCTTGAATTAATAACATTCAACTGTACAGCGTTCTGCTGGACAGTAAGCACATTTGTGACTGATATTTGTGACCTTCTGAGCTAGGAATTTCTGGTCACAGGCTTATTGTTCCTGCTTATTCAAACTGTTTCTTTCTGAAATTGGTGCTCCTTGTTGCTGTAGCATAGGACCAGATTCAGGCCTGCTGAATCTAGCTTTGTTTGTATAACTTGAGCACTGATCCAGGCCATCTTTTTTGGAGAAGGTTCCCCTGCACCCTAGTAGCGGGAGTGTGCAGTTAGAACTTGTCTGATTGAAGACTGCTGGAACAGGGCTCAGTTTTGAGTTTTTTTCTGGTTAATTAGGTAACTTTCAAATTTAGATTTTTACTGAGTGTTTTGCAGTAAAAATGTGTGTTCCATATTTATGGTTTCTTCTTTTTCTCAGTTGGTTCCTATTGTCAGTTGTTCCTAATTAGGTAACTTGTTTAAATCAGATTGTTCATTTTCCATTGTTTTATATATATATATATATATATATATATATATATATATATATATATATATATATATATATATATATATATATATATATATATATGTATATATATATATATATATATATATATATATATATATATATATATATATATATATATATATATATATATATATAAATTGCACTTTATTCATCTGCTTTTACTGTATTTGTGTTTCTTCCTACTTTATTACTAGGGGCATTGACTACAACTCTGAACTGAGATATATAACAATAAGCATATTTTTATGCGCATTTAAAGTATTTTTTTAATTGTATCTGCTTTATTTTCTGGAAAAAAAATATAGTTGTTTCCTGCCTTTCTAGGCTAGTATAGTCCAGTTTTCAGGTTAGTGCTGAATTCAGGGCTGTGTTACAGATCTCTGTGTTTGCCCATACCTTACTTGGATAGAAGGAAGTTTCTCTGTTCACCTGTCAGAGAGGGGGGCTTTGAGCAGTCTATCTGTCCCTGGAGGAGTGGTTTCAGGTCAGAAAGTAGTAGTTTATTGGCCATTTTGGGATAATTTCTATCTTTTTCATTTCCCTGCTATAAAAACCGCATTTGCCCAGTTTTGCTCGCCTGGCAGCGCCGGTTAGCTAGGGTATAACTATTCCCGGCTCCATAAAGTCTCCTCTTCAATTTTTCCCTTGGAACTAGACGAACTTTCAACTTAAGCACTCAAGCCATTCATTTTTCAGCTTGGCACTTGCTCAAAACTCATAGTAAGCAATTATAAACCCTAGCACTACAGAAAGACAAGGCTCTTTATTTAACCTTACCAGCCATTCAGTAAAACAGTTTACTGTACCTATTCAAGCATGTCCAAAGGGCAGTTTTAGGTGTACTCTCCAGTCCAATTGGTGAATCTGGGCATTTTGAGGCAATGTAACAACTGCCTCATCTACACAGACAACCCACTCCTCCTACCATCAAACACTAATACATGAGAGAAATGCAATTATACAGCCAAACTGGAAGCTAAGCTCTCTCAACCCAAGACTAGATCAGACAGTCAAGAGGAGAAGAGAAATACTGGCATCACACCACCAGTCTCACATACATCCATTAAACCAGCACCGGCAAAAAGCACACGTATATACACGAAAACATACTCAAAGGCTCTAAATAAAAATCTGCAAAAGCAACAGAGCTCACCAAAGCAGACATCCAAGCAATCTCCACCCCCCAACACAAACCATGAAACACATACTTCACAAAACTAGTGTGCCATGCAATCACAGACCTCAAGGCAAAATAACATACCCAACATCCTAGTAATAGGTGACTCTATAGTTAGGCACATTGACGTCCCACTCACTAAGCTGAATAAGGAGAAGGTTACTGTTAGCTGCCTGTCGAGTGCCAGGATCCGCCACATAACACAAGCACTCAGGTCACTCCAGAACAAGTACAAATATGACTCTGTCATTGTCCATGTTGGTGTGAATGACCTGAGCCGTACCTCCCTGGACTACATGAAAAGAGACATGGAAGAGCTCTCTGATCACATAGCCCAGGCTGGTATGACCCTGACCCCGAGTAGTATCCTGCCCTCACCAAGAATGATACCACAGTATAAAGAAAAAATGATCAATTACAACAATTGGCTAAGTTTCTGGTGTAATTCAAAGGGATTCAGTGTCTGTCTGCTTGGGATGACATGCTCGACAAGCCACGCTGCTTTGCTAGAGATGGCTTGCACCTGTCACCTTTAGGCTCTCAAATACTGGCCAAGGCTCTTGCCACCCCCATATTGCCTTTTTTAGGCAAGGCTCAAAAGACAAACCCACCGCCGTAAATAGAATAAGTAACAAAAATCTGAGGGTACTACTACTCAATGTCAGAAGTCTAAACCTCAAAATGCACACTCGAGGCACTCTTCAGTATGGAGAAAATTGATATATGTGCAGTAACAGAAACCTGGTTTAAGGCTACAGAGAGCACCCCAGCACTACCAGGATACAACTCATACCATACGTTTCGGCCAGAGAACCCAGACCGAAATACAAAAGGCAGGGGAGTATCCATATTCATCAAGGATATCCACACCTCTAGGTTAGTGGCACAGCACGATGCTTCAGAGATTATCCACATGCAACTAACAATGGCCAAAACTGCAATTCAAATTGTTGCTTTCTACAGATCATCCACCATGTCCCAGGACCCCCATTTTGCATTTCTGGAAATACTGGGTAACATAAAGGTCCTACCAAACACCCTAATATTGGGTGATTTCAACTACACAAACATTAACTGAGAGAACTACTCAAGTACTAACTCCCTTGCCCAACATTTCCTAGAATTTATAAACTCCAACATCCTGGAACAACTGATCAGCACTCCCAGCAGAGGTAACAACATATTGGACCTGTTCATCACCAACATGGGGTGACTGGTGTTCCACACTGGAGGTCAACCCCTTGCTGGTTAGATCTGACCATAAACAAATCACTTTGAATATCCACATTCCACCCCCATCCCCAGACAAGGAAACCACCATGAAAAACTTTTCAAAAGCAAACTTCACTTTACTTAAGACGGAGGTGGAAAGTTTCAAAGCACCCATGCTAAAGGATAATGCTGTCCAAGCTGCAAAATCCTTTACTAATGCATTCTACAGGCACCTATGAGAATGCATGGATCGTGCTATCCCAAGCAAAACCAAGACTCACTCCTCCAAGAAAAGGAAACCAGTCTGGTGGACTCCTGCCATAAACAAGCTATACAATAGAAGGAGGAAACTAGTACAGAAAATAATAAAATCCCAAGAAGAGAAGACATCCCTGATCAGCATCAGCAAGAAACAACAATCCCTCATAAAATTGTCCAAGGCGAGCTTTGAAAGAAAACTTGCCAAGGACTCCAAAGATAACCACAAGGCATTCTTTAGATATGTCAAGAATCTAAGTGGCAATGCTCAGATCTGCTCAGAGTTAGTGCAGAATGGCACAAAATACACTGAACCAACCAATATTGCCAACATCCTGGCAGACAGGTTCAGTGCAAACTTCACTCCCCCCTCTCACCCCCAAAAGGGCCCATAACCATACCAGAAGAATGTACAGCCCCTGAAATCACAGACACTCAGGTTAAAATAGCCTTCTCCAAAGCCAAAAACCCAGCATCAATGGGACTGGACGGTGTCCCAGGCTGCATCCTACACGAGCTCAAAGACAAATTAACCCCTCTCCTAAACACACTGTTCAAACGCAGCCTCTCCACAGGCTATGTATCCATAGAGTGGTGCACAGCAACAGTTATTCCACTCTACAAAGGTGGAGCCACAACAGACCCTGGCAACTATCACCCTATAAGCCTGGCTAGCTTGGTTTGCAAGGCTATGGAGTGCATCATCATGGAACTCATTAACAGAGACATTGGGAACCTCCAAACACTGGACCCTGCCCAGTTCGGCTTTGTTAAGGGCAGATCATGCCTTCTAAACCTGGTGGACTTTTTTGAGACATTTACCAAGGCTATAGATGAGGGAAAGGTGGTACACACAGCCTACCTAGACCTCACAAAGGCCTTCAACACCATTCCCCATTCTGGTATTATAGACAAGCTCAACAGCCTGAACATAAACCCCTATGTCACATGATGGGTTGCCAATTTTATCACGGATAGAACCCACATAGTGAGAGTTGCAGAAGCTAGGCCTGAATCTAAACCGATTACAAGTGCCATTCCCCAGGGTTCAGTCCTAGGATCCCTCCTGTTCGGCATATACTTCTCAGAGGTACAGACAAGCACAGGAGGACCATGGCTGACCAAGTTCACAGACGACTGCAAATTAGGGGCTATAACTGACTCACCGGCTGACACAGACATCCTCCAAAAGGGTCTCACTGAGACGGATACCTGGTGTCAAAATTATGATCTCAAGCTAAATGCCAAAAAGTGCATAGTTATTCCCTTTGGAAATAACAAAGTACCCACAAACTACCACATAGGTGGTAGTCCCCTAAATACGGAAAATGTAATAAGGGATCTGGGGACCCAAGTAGATAGTAATCTTTCCTTTGATAATCACATTGCTAAAATGGTTAGAAAATCCTTCTATGTGGCCCACCTAATCACAAAAGGGTTTGCATTCAGATCAAAAGAGGTCATTGTGCCCCTCTACTCATCACTCATCAGACCCATCATAGAGTACAATGCCCCATTTGGGATGTACCTTACAAGACACCTGCAACAGCTGGAAAGACCACAGAAGGACCTCACCAAGAGGATCACTGGTCTCAAAGAGATGCCCCATGCAGCTTGACTGAAGAAACTCTAGCTGTACTCGGTTGCATACCGCCTGCTCAGAGGTGATCTCTTCCTGACATATAAGGACATGTCCAACCCAGAATTGATGGACATGCTCCACCTAAAGAAAATCTTATCCCCTCAAGCCACATGCCCTAGGGATCTAAACCTCTCCACAACAATAAATAGGATGTGATAGAGGGATAGATTCCTGTCCCAGAGATTTCCCATGCTTTGGAACAAGATTCCAATCTACATTAGGCAGAGCTCCTTGCTAGCACTGTTCAAGAAAAACCTTGATGAGTGGATGGGAAACAGAAAGTTTACCCAGGGATCCCTTCAGTGGCTCTGCTGGACAGAGGCACAGGGAACTAATCTAAGGGGGCGGCGAAAGCCAACACATTCTGGCTAGGCTTATAAATGCCTTCGGGCAGATAGCCTAGTACCTACCTATGAACCTATATCTGTAGACACACACACACACACACACACACACACACACATATACTTGACCAATGTCGGCCAAACCAGTGGCAAGTCTTTCAGCAATGACAACTTAATGTAATAGTGTAGTTATGACTGTTGGACATCTTCCAGGTTATCACAGTGGTATCAAAGGCTAATGTGCAATCAACTTAAATATGTATGTTGCAGCTAGAGTAACAATACAGTCAAACAAAGATTTGCCACCATCCACACACCATCCACATGGACGATGGCCACTGTCATCCCTATACACAGAATGAATGGAGAATAGAGCATTATGCATTTAATTGTGCAATATTGGTCAGAATAAGATAGTTCAGGGCCAGGAGTATAATGACAACTGATTATAGGGTTAGGTTGTAGTTTGGAAATTTGTCAAGTAATATTCTGTGTTGATGTGCAAGTAGACAACCATATGAGGTCATGTAACCTTATCCCCTTTTTATGTCTTCCAGCTACCATGCCATGAGGAAGGCTACCAGGCTTTACTTCAGTGGAGAATGATGTCATCATTCAGTATGTCATACAGCACTATGATATCCTGTTTGGATGTGGCACAGAAACCCTACGTAACCGAACAGCCTTGTGGGAAGAAGTGGTCCACAGGGTGAATGATGCTGGACAACAGAACTGGCATTATGACCAGGTCCATCATCGTGCCAGCGACATTTTGTGTCATGCACAGAACTGAGCAGCTGCTATAGCAAGGGAGTGGATAGCCACAGCTAGGAGTGCAGCCATACAGCTGCCACATGCAGAACAGCTCCTTGCCAGCCTTGGTGCACCTGCCCGGTACACCTGCCATGAAGCAGAACCCAGCATTGTTGAGGTGGGTGGCAGCCAATCAATGTCTGAGGAGTGTGCAATTAAGGTCAAAGTGCACATTACTAGAAGAGTGTTGATTCTACATTTCTATCTGTAGAGAATCTGAATGCATATATCAGAGAAGATAGTCTGTAGATGGAGTTTAGTAATGCACAGATGTGCACATCTATGGTGTTGGGCTGCATATTCTGTAGTATTGCTGTTTGTTCTGTTAATGTTCTGAAATGCTACTTCCACCCTGTAGCAATGCCACATGAGTGGCTACTGAAATTAATTCTCTCCCACAACTATGTATGTCCCTCAGGTATACAACTGGGGCAGCAGCTTGTGGCTGGTGAGTATGGGGTTATTTTTTTCATGTTTGCCAATACACCAGCCATGTTAAGGCCATGCTATATGCCCTGTACACATTTATCACACCTACTTATAATGCATGTTGTACATGTTCAGTTTTGTTGGTGTTAACTGCACAGCATCACAGTGGTCACCATGGTGAAGGATAGGTTGGAGTCCTGCAGTATACCTCACAACCCATCAGTGCAAGATGTTTGGACAGAGACAAGCCAAATGGTGGACAAATGGCCTAAAGTAGGGACATGTATGAAACATAACCCTCATACAGTCAATACAACAGTGTACACACCCCTATGATGGTGTCAACTGTTCCTGATATATACAATGACAGAGCACAATAACACATTCCACACCTTTTACAACCCGTAATGTGCACCTAACATGTGCAACTAATGTATGAAATATAATCCTATGTTAGGGCAACAAATATGGGGTTTACAAACCTTACAATACACTGAAAGCATACGTGTGCACACACTCCAATTAACATATTGTGGAGGCAGCTTGTGATGTACTGACAGCATTCACTCTTCTGTAGTACACACTTGCCATCAAGTACAGGCCTCTATGTCATACCATGTAATGGTCTGTTGTCTGACAAGTATGTCCATGACAATTGGCCAGCTGTCTGCAACACAGGCAGCCATGGCTTGCAGACATCTTCCAAGGCATGACATGGATCCCATATCTGAAAGGAAGTAGTCAGGAGTAGGGTAAAATAACATTACCTCATCATTGTATATTCCATGGCAAACAGTGGAGACAGTCATCTAGAGGTGTATTAAATATGGGACAACAGTGATGTTGACAAGACACAGATGACCATCCAATACAGATGACAATACACAGTGCAAACTGGTTAGGGAGGCTACCCAGATACATGCAGCAACACTGAGGCAGTTGCACAAATGTCTAGCAAGTCCTGCCTGTGTATTACCTGCTTCAACAATTGCATGGAGTCTGCATAGGTGTGCCTATGGGTTAGGGTAAGCAGATGGGGGATGTATCCTGCAAGAAACATCATCCAGGCCTCTGTACGGGTAGCAAAATCATGACCCAAGATTTTCCAAAGGTATGTGTTGCAATGTGTAATGGTGTCATGAGACCAAGGCTCAAACCTACTGACAGTAGTCCTAAGGTTACGTGTGGTGCACAAGCAGCAGCTCACATCACATCTTGGCCACCATCCCCAACTTGAAGGTTGCTGTTGTTAGTGTACACCTTTATGGTTGCTGTTCATTACCTGAAAGCAGGCCTGTAAACATGGTGGATTAAATGTGGATCACTGCAAACTAACACTCATGTGTAGCCCACAGTTGTCAGGCATCTGCAATAAGGGTGAGGAGGGGAGGGTTGTCAGCTTCAAATACAACAGTGAACTGAAGCATACATCCAAAGCTAGCTAAGAATAGTTGCATCTTAACACATTCAAGGTTATGAATTGGCTCACACATAACACACACTCCACAGCAATGCTGAAGTCCCTGTGTAACTTCCACAGGCTGTGCATATGAGCTGGCCTTGCAAGCTGACAGAGTTGTGGTACCTTTGTAGGGAATACAAACCTAATTATGCAAAGGCAAGGATGTGTCATGCTACGTTGATCCTTCCAGGAATAGTGACTGCTGTATTTCAGTTAGCAGGTGCTTCAACAAGCCATTGGTTTAAGGGTGTGCACAGTTATGCACCCCCAATATAGTACGCATCTCAGTCAGCATCTCCATGACTGACAGTCATCTGACTCAGGATTGGATTGCATAGGTCATATGTCACATATCAGGTGTGTGTAATGCTTTTGACTGCAGTAATGTGTCCCTATTGCATATTATAGAAGAGGCTGCCATGTCAACAGGGGTGTGTATGCTCTTGAAATCCACATGAGGCTTGGAAGGTTGTCAGTG
This sequence comes from Protopterus annectens, assembly GCF_019279795.1. NCBI lineage: Eukaryota > Metazoa > Chordata > Ceratodontiformes > Protopteridae > Protopterus > Protopterus annectens. The sequence continues at coordinate 564,401,113 of NC_056744.1, read as the reverse complement.
TACACAGATGTTATTGCACATACATCAACTGATGATGAGGAGGTCTGGGAATCACATATCAGTCATTAATTAGTGACATCCATCCTCATATCATCCCAGTCATTTGTCAGAGAAACACATGGGGGTTGTGTAGAACAGAGCAAACATAACTGCTACACATCTCACACATTCAGCAATGATTTGTATAGTTGTGAGGTATGGTCTACAGTGCATGCCAGTGTGCTGTACAGGTGCACATCATTAATGTGTACATGGGTGCAGTGTGTCCCAGGGGAAGGGGCATCACCTACTAACATGACTCCTGCATCCCACATATGTATATTGTTTGTAACCAGGATTTAGAATGGCTGCACTGCCTGATATTGAGTGCCATATGTCATGCTTGTCAATTGTTGGGTACTGATGTCTGTGTAATCTGTTTGTGCCACCTCACCTGTAAGTGTGTATGTGTGTAGAAGTAAACCATAATGTACAGGTCTTAATTTACATTTCTTGTCTGCCCCTCACAGATGGCGAGGTGGGTCAGGGTCTCTCCTACAGGCAAACTGATGTTAGTGTCCATGTACAGACTCTGACAATGATGATAGGCATAGTGAGGCACAGACAGGGTTGTCAGTGGCTGAGTCTGTGCCAGTGGTTGACATCCCACTTTTATCCACCCCATCCCCGCACACAGTCACAATGCCCATACATACCCCATCACCAGTGGCTATAGATGAGGGACAGTTGGCGGGTGGTGGCATGGGACAGGAAAGTGTGTTGACTATGGCAAATATGTTTGTACACAGCAGCCATAGCCAGATGACTGGCAAAGTCCCACACAGGCAGATGTACAGGGGTGCTCATAGGAGGCCTGCTGGCCATCATGCCCCTGACAGAAGTGCCACAGCAGGTGTCACCAGATGCATGTTTTGGGCCATCATGGAGGCACAGGCATGTATGGAATGTTACACCAGAGATGGTCTGAAGCTGCAGAGGGCTACTCTTTCTGCTGTACGTGACTACATTCGTGATCTTGCAGATGCCCACTGTTATTTTGCAGAGGTTATGGATAAACAGTTGGGGAAGATGGTGAAAATCCTTGACCATGTGGTGTCTGTGTTAGAACATATATTGGGAGTAGGCCGTTGGCCACATGGATGTAGGTCAGCAACACTGACAGGTTGAGGTCTACGTGGACGTGCAACAACTCACAGCTGCTCCTGTAGTAGCAGTACCAGCACCAGCACTGCAGGGGGAAGCTGTCCACAGCGCAACACAGAAGGCCACGTGCACATGGTCCTGGCTGGTCCCAACAGGGACACAGATCCAGTGGACAATTGTCATCATCAGGGGAGAATACCATATCTGGGCTTCTGCCTGGTAGTGCCCATGCAACCCCTGGCAGGCACAGTTCCCGTGTCTGTGGCTGGACACAGTGAACTGTATACCCTGCCATGTATGGTCTGCAGCTGTCCAACATACTCCTGTATAGGGCAGCCACATGGCAGAAATGTGTGCATACATACATACATACATACATACATACATACACACACATCACCAACACAGCTAGGGCACATCCATACCTACACACACCACGTCCGCACAGCTCATTTAATAAAGAACCGCCTAACCCTCACACATGATGTCAACCAAATGGCTCAGCCTAGGCCTCTGGCAAACCCAAAACACACCCTGTGCATATGATGATACCTGTACCATATTCCTGGCATCCATACCATTGATACAGAGACATGCTAATATGGTTCTGATACACATGGTGAATGTACTAAGGTTTAGCATTGTAATACTGTTTAATGTGTTGTCAGCTGGAATGATGAATGCTTACACGTCAGGGTTTGTAGCTGTCCAGCCATGATGCATTATAGATGTTATTAACACTGACTGATTGTAGTCTCCATAATGTATTCAGTTTGTGTTCTAGGTGTGTATGTGTCAGCAGGATGCTGGTCTGCTGTCCTTTCCTACAAGGGGTGTGGCACTGTGGTGACACATTGACTGTGTCATATCCTGGGTAGAAGTGAACACAAGTAACAGATCTATATATCAGTTACTGCATGTGACACATGGCTGATAGGTCTGAGGGGTGTATACAGGTGAATGGATGGTGAGTGCATAGTGTGATTAACAACTACTTAGCCTGTTAACAAATAATGTACAGTATAACAGCACACTAAGCAGGGAATATGCACAACAATAACTCCAGTGTGGGTGGCTGTGCCCACAACAACCACACCCAACTATATATACCAACTCTAGTATCACTGTATAGCTGTACAGTGGGGAAGAGGGTATTTACATATCCACTACTAGTTTTGATGGAATGAATTTCCATGAGATGATTGCTTTGAAATAGGTTCATAGGTTAATAGGTAGGTACTAGGCTATTGGTCCTAGGGCCTATAGAAGCCTAACTAAAAAGGTACCCTGGCTTTTGGCACCCAAGAAAAGTATTTTCCTGTGCCCCTGTTGAGTAGAGCCACAGAAGTGATCCTTGGGGTGAATTTCCTATATCCCGTCCACTCATGAAGATTTTTCTTGAAGAGTGCTAATGAGGAGCTTTGTTTGATATAGATAGGTAGTTTGTTCTAGAGTATGGGAAGTCTCTGGGACAGGAATCTATCCCTCCAGCATGTTCTGTTTATTGTGGTGACAAGGCTTAAGTCCCTAGAGCGTGTAGCTCAGAGGGATTGGGATTTCTTTAAGTGGAGCGTGTCCAACAGCTCTGGGTTTGACATAGCTTTATATGTTACCTTTTGCCTGGTAGTTCTCGGACAAATGATCTCCTGGGAGATATATCTTCTGCAAACTGAAGTAGATCCCTGCACAGACACACACACTTACTTGGCAACACTGATAGTAGAACCCCTACCTAGGTATGTATTGCTACTAATCTGTTTGGCCTTAATTGCATACACCACAGAGCTTTTAGGGTGAGGTGTCTCCCTAGTTACCTGTTAAGTGAAAGACATCACCAGGCCTTGTATAGTAATTTAATGGGAATGTACTAGGTGTTAATGGACAATGCATAATATGAAATACTGTCATATACACATTGACAAACACATGCAGTCATAGACACATTTGACAGACCTGGGTTTAGCAGTACTAACTTCCTTGTCAGTGAGTACATACTGTTACAGAGTTTTTGCACACAGCACATGCATAATTGGGCTGAATAGTGTAATCAGTTACCTGTATGGTTAATGGTGACAGTGGTCCCTATACAGTGGACCTTGGGACATGTACTAGGGGTACCATGGTGTAAAGACAGTATACCCTGCACCCACACCTCACAACAGATATTGTACTCACTGACATCCATGATAATGTTCTGACATACCCACAATCACACATTGACCAGCACTGCAATACAAACCCTTGTCTATCTAATGAGTGCTACTACAGGAATATGCATTTATTGCACATGCCACAGGAATAGTAGGGTGAGGGTTTGTCATGACTCTCCTAATGTCAGCAACATCACCATCCCTTATGATGTATGGCAAGGTTTATTGAATTTGGAGAATATGGCCTCCGAATGCTGTCTCCTACAAATATGCACACTCATACACTATTGCACACACACACACACACACACACACACACACACACACACACACAC